>NC_035109.1:206929767-207251851 GCF_002204515.2 Aedes aegypti | reverse complement strand
ACTTTTAGGTGGCTAACGCTTCAAGGAGGCCTTAAGTGTCCGTAATATGAATCAAAACGGTATTTGACCTTCCTATTAATGATTTCCATTAGCTGTCCGGAATTCGAATCAAAGTGTCCGGAATATGAGACAAAAGTGAGGAAGCGTCCGGAATAAGAATCATGAAAAGGCCACACATTTCGATTTATTTAAAAAAAAAACGTATTTTTTACCCACCATTCGGAAGTTTCTGACGCTCGATAACGCTGAGAAATCATACCGAATGATTTATTTAGTATGCTCTACGCTGAGTTATTCTTTTCTAAGGCCTTAAGTGTCAGTAATATGAATCGAAACGGTACTTGAGTCTGTAATTTTGCAGATGTTATTCATGGAAATTTATGGTATTGCTTTATGGAACGTTGTCTCTTCTTCCCATATGAAAAGCATACTAAGGTATGCTTGTATTCAATTTGAATACCATGATGTGTTATTCGTTTGCCATGTTGTTCTGCTCGGGAAGTGCAATCATCCTTCCGTCGTCGACCGAGCGCGAATTCATCCGAAACTCATCGCGTCAGGCCGCAACATCCCTCACAAATTGTGTGATCGAGTGTGAGAGCAGTGGAATGAAAATGGGAAACAGGACTTTGTTCTAACATTATTTATTTCCCCAGGATAACGACGTGTACGCTTCTGGCAGCGTGCAGACATCCCAGCAGTACATTTTTTTTTTGTTGAATCGTAGCTAGGATAATCGGTCCAATAGTTGCCACCCAGCAATGATTATCCCATTTTCAATTTGAATAATTGGCTCATATTTTTCCAACGAAACTGTTGCTCCGGCCAATGCTCCATCTTGGGATTTCGACGCCAAGCAAAAGAGCGCAATTATTAAGATTAACTGAAAATTTATTTTGGTGCTGCATCGTTTCGCAAGACCAAAAAGCAAGAAAATAATTACTAACCAGAAGATGTCTCCGCCCCAATAGGGAATTATGGAATAGAATCTTTTAGCATGACAGTACCCTTTGCCATCTCTAGCATAATCTTGTTCGTCTTTTTTAGCTCATTGTTTTCTCAGTGCTAGGCAATACTCTCACTATGATTTTGTAGAACTAAACTAAGGTATTATTAATATATGTGAACAACGTGTAACAAACATTTCATTTGCCTTAGCAGATTAGAATATTCACAGATAAATTGTATTCCCCTTTTTTTCAAAGAAAAAAAAATCTGAACTTGACCTAACTCATCCTAAACTTATACATGAACTTATAATGACAACAAAAGATGACAACGATTCGTATCTAAAATTATTTTTAATGTCCTCCAATATTTGCCTCAATGTTTGGACATTGGATATTCTATGTAATTCATCATATTAATAAGCATACTATACCAGGGAGAAATCTTCAGAAATACTTCAAAATTGAATTTTGAATCCTTTATAGAGGCCTCTCACTAGCATTATACGGGGATGGGAAAAACGATTGAGGTAGGCAAATTTTTTCCTCAATTCCAATGCTTATAACTTTCCGATAAATATATGATTTTGTATGCATCTAGAAGCATTTGGTAATACATTTGGTATAGTTTCAGCAAATTCACGTTTTTTTTTGTGAGGTGTGAAGATAGCTGTTTACGCTTTATCAAGAAACTGGATTTGTTGGAAATCCCCCAAAATTTAGCCATTTTCGTAACCTTATTCTAAAATATATGGTCAGTCATGTTTATATTTCCAATCATATATATATTACCAGAAATCATATCCAACTGGGCATCAAACTTCAACATGTTGCTTCCCGGAAAATATTCATAAACATTACCTGCTGTCACAACTCTATAGCATGTTTCAGATGCCCTGGAGGAAGTGGCCAATTGGGAACATCTCCGGGACCATATCAATATGGGTATCAAACTTCTAGATTTGATAAAGGTTAAGCTTGCAAAAGTATGTTCGATCGGTCTTGAACTAATACAATCAATTAACTCCATGATCAGACCGTTTACCCTGGAATCGTACCAATCCAAGATTGCTTTCGGCGTTGGCTGGCTGCAGATGCTATTTTGTTGAGCCTGGAGTCAATGTGGCAATGGGCTGTAAAAAAAGTGGAGATGGTTTTGTTGGATGGCATGTTCAAGTTGATGTCTGAGTGGGATATGCCATTTGTTGTAGTTATTGCTGCTGAGTTTTTTTTTCGTTCACTTCATTCGGGGATGCGGATGCGTCATTGAGGAGTGATCAACTGAACGAATGTGACTTTCGACTTCATTTTTAGCTAAACCGTCTCGAGCCTACCAGTGGGATTCCCCAAATCGGTGCGATTATTCTGCAGTTTAGGTGTTCTTTGTTAGGTAACATTATTATCATTATTATTTGCTTTATTTACGAGACTTTCAGCCCGTGGCTGGTTCGTTTCGAGAAAAATAGAAGAAAATTCTGGAGGTACTTTAAGGGTACAACCAGATACAGAGTTTTAATACAGAGTATAAGATTTCTAAGTCAATCTTGGCCATACAATAAATTTACTACTATTATAATAACTGCTTAAGAACTATTGTATAGTGTTAGCCAAAAGGGGCCTTACAATTTGTTTTACGTATTACGTTTTGTCCGATTTCAATTTTTACCTGAATTTAACCATCTCAATTTACGTAGCCAGTGGTCATGTTTTTTAAAGAAAATAAAGTTCAAACAGAGTTTGAACTGCGATTAATGATAATTTGGGGTGGGACTTACGGCACCGGGCATTGTTTCCCGGGCTGCCCAAGGTAACACTATCATCGTAAGTTGGTAAAACTAAATTAAGCTATTTGTTACAAGTGAATTGAGTTCACCTGCTCTTAAGAGAAAAAATCGCTTAGGCCTGCCCAAGTAACATAGCTGTATTAATAACACTTTAGCTCAATAAGCTGTTATTTAGCTACCACTGTTATTTAGGTGTTTCATACGCAAACGAAGATTGTTGACATCCCTGAGTGTTGCGGGAAATGTAGGCAAACGGAATCGGACCGACTCTTGTAGCAGGCACATTTCCTCTATAGGCAGGCTAATATATCATTTACTTGATATCATCTTCAGAAATATACAATAAACTAACAAATTCGGTAACCTGATATGGAAGAAAATTACATCCATGTTATCTGAGATATATCTTAAAAAATATTCAAAATTTGTAACCGTGTTCACATTGAAACTGATACCAAATGATGATTTAAAACGTCAGCAAACGTCCATTAACTACGTCACGTAATATTAAGCTTCCACCCACTTCTTATATTATGGAGAATTCAAACATTTTATATGGATCGTCACGTTTAGCTGTTCCCTCTTCTTAAAAGTGTGACGGAATTTATGGACGAATAATCATGATCGATATTATACTATATCGATGTGTGCATTTGAAATGTAAATATCAAATGCGTGAACAGCAAACGCAGTAAGGTTTTCAACAAAACAGGCAAAGTCAGAATGATTTTCTTCGCTTGGTTGGCGGTGATATTGATCCTGGTCACTAAGTATCCTTTGGTTCATCCCTAGGACAGGACGTGACAGCTCAACTAAGACTGCCCCGTTGTTTTTCAGTCGACAACCTTGATGAAACAAAAGCCAGTGCTGCCAGTATTCTTTTTAAGCAAACCTTGTGAACAAATTCAGATATCAAGACTTATAATTTGGTTGTTTCTTACATGCTTTATTCGTTTAGTGCAATTGAGCATGTTATCTCTTTCAAAATTCAGGTTTATATTCAAAGCAGGCGATATTTTTAGAGAAAATTGACATAATTTCCATTATTTTGCTCTCAATTCAGTATTTTATATTTATTTTAGTATTGTAAGATCACATGTGGTACACTTCATATCGAATATAAACAGATTTGAAACAAACAAAATTTGGGATAAATTTCCAAACTTTTGATGAAAACTCTAATTTATGAACTAGCAACACGGCCGGGCTAGAAACAAAGTGCCCTCTTGCAATCCAACTCAACGATGTGAAAGTAGGCCTTTGCCAAAACGACCAATGAGAAGTGGTCTTTTTTGACAGGCAATTGGTTTCATTTTTGTACTTTGACCTGACACGTCTTGTCTTAGGTTCAGCAATATTGTTAGAATGAACAATGACACCTCGAAAATAATTCAAAATGCGCCAACATTAATTTTTCATGTATTTAGTTAACATCTAAACTAGGGGTGGGACAGCTTTGCACAGAGCAACACTTTGAACTCAGAGCAAGCTTGAGTTACTCTCAATGGCTCAAAGTAACTAACGATTACTTGGATCTGAAAAACAACTGACATCAAGCGTGCTTTCGATAAGTCAATCATTCTTCTGTTTCAAAAGAATTGAATTAATTTTCCATTTCAGACCCAGTGCCAGATTTGGGCTTCGGGGGGCCCGGGTCAGATTTCATAAAGGGGGCCCCTTAATAAAAATCAGCACATTTTGGGATTCCACAGACTAACGTATTGAATTTGAGTTTTGAACGAAATGGTCTGTCCAAAAATAGAAAGGGCCTAAATGCAAAGTATTAACTGACACTTTCAGTTGTGAGCTATATACATTGATAAAATCGACTGTTTTAAGCTTTCCAATAGTGTTTTGAGGTGATTTTTCCGTCCAAAGGGAAAAATATATTAATTCTTAGGAGATTGGCTCGTTTTTTGGCTAATAATTTTCATACAAAAATGACAATAAATGCAAAATTGCTGAAAATCTTCAAAGCCGTTTTTCTCTAAAGCTCCTTTTGATTCTTTTTAGTACAAGTTTCCAGTTTGTCTCTGGTTGCCACATTCTCTAATAAAAAAATGTTCACAGTACTGGCCAGAATAAAGTACACACGGCCGATTGACCTGAAAATTGAACTGCACATTGGAAAAAAAACATTGTATTAGATTTGCAAATTAATCATCAATTTCTATGCAGAAGTATCTTAGTTTCTAAAATCCACCCATTTTGACAGAAATGTCCAAATTCGGATGCTTAGATATTTTGAAAACAAGCAATTTAGGATAAGTATAACCTTCTACAAAGCTTTGCATTTCATCTAACTGAACAAATTTGCAGAAGCATGCCTTTTTTCTAAATATTTACATTTAAAAAATATTCCGATTTAAAAATTTTGGCATTTTTCTCAAAACAGTATTTTTAATAGCTTCCAAACTCATGAATGGAATTTGATTAGTTACTCATAAATCAAATTTTAAGTTATTAATGAGATGTAGTTCAAATTTTAGGGCAATCGATTTGTTAAAAGCTGTTATACAGTTCCCTAAACTTCATTTTTTTATGAAAATCGGCCTTTAGGTACTATATTCTTGACAGTATTGAATATTCTATTAATTATATTCTAAGCCTATATTGAATTCAAAGAAAACTTCTCCAACTACGGATTAAAAAATAGAAAAGTATTTCAAAATAATCACAAAAGAATTTCCCTTATGCTTTATGTTTCTGATAGAATTGCATATATGTTAAAATTTTAAAGTTCTGATAGGAACCAGATAAACTCTTTGAATTGATCAGTGCTTTAGAGGTTTAGCCATATTTTTGAGGATCCTGCAAAATCGTTAAGCAGATTTTAAATTCAAATATTTAGTAGTAACTAGAGAAAAATGTCAAAGATTTTGGCTTAATATTCATGATTTTTTTGTAATATATTGAAGGATAACAATTTCCCAAACCATACTATGAGATTAGGTAATGAAAACAAGATAACTAAAATATTGGAAAGTTTACTTTGACTTTAAAATTATATGTCCAAATGTCTAAAGAGAAACTATTATAAGGTATTTCAAAATGTTTTTTTCCTAATTTTGATTCCTCGGGGGGCCCCCTTTATCGGGAGGCCCGTGGCATTTGCCCCCTTGGCACCCTCCCAAATCCGGGCCTGTTCAGACCCAAAGGATAAATTCGAAGGTATTCCGAATTTGGATGTTTCGATGGAAGTAACCAAAGTAATTTACTATAGATCAAATGCATCTCCCATTTTAGAATTATTTTTCACGGCAGCCAACATGAGCAACGCCTGGTGGTGATATAATATTGATAGTTCCATGAATACAAGAGGAAATATCGATTATTAAGCTAAACAAAATGTATTCGTTTGTTGAAGATTGTTGCAATAGAGTTGTGCTAATGATTGATAACACAACGCAACAAAAATGGCATTTTTGCGTGTCTCAAGGATCAAATTATGTGTCTCTAGTAGATTTGGGGTTGCTGAATCTGATGCCGTACTCAGAAATTTCACAATTTTTAGCTACAGGTCACCAAAGTTGTATAAAACATTGTTTATTCAAACCAGGTATAAATTTACAATTCAGCATTCTACATACTCTCTCAACAAATCTTCCACACTTTTACCTACGACGACGCATGCTTCTCAATCGACGATACTTCTACCTGAGGTGCGACACTATCTCTATTCCATTTCTTACTTAAATTCCCTATAATATATACCTTAAAAAATAACTAAATGTAGGATGTAGGAAGAATAAAGAAATATAAAATCAATTTGAATTAATCTACGTGGAAATTTATTAGAGTGTATATTAGATTAGAAGGGTTCTGCAAAAGACGATCCAGCAACACCGCTTGAGCTTCCTTGAACGCCTGGGTAGAAGTCAAAAAAAGAGAGACGGAAATATGGTTGTGAATGAACGAGGAGAGGAAGATACGCTGGTGTACGGGTAGAAAAGAAGATAGATTTCAGTTTTGAGAATGATGTTGTTGAGTGAAGACATTAGAGTGAATTTGAGTGTAAAAAAAAAATAAAAAAAAAATGAATAAACAAGTGCTTCTGTTTATATAATTAAATATTAATTCATTGTTTTATTGGCTATGTGAAATCCTACAAAGAGGACCTAATTTTTCGTTTTAGATATATTCTGGTTGAAATTTCACGATTAAATTTAGTTTAAACCGTTTTTTTCAACACGCTTTCAGTCTCCATACATAATTCTTTGTTCCTCTTATATGGCAAAATACAATACTTTTCTAAACCATAAAAAAAACTTTTTCGCATCAAAAGTATCATAAACTTTGATGATAAGTATTGTTATACACATAAAGTTTGAATTCTGCGGCAAATTAAGCAAATAAATTTCCTTACAAGCTGGCAAACTTGCATGCAAGTTGGCTGAAATAGTAAATTTTTGCATTTTCAACAATCTATAGCTTAGCTTAGCTTAGACTGACTACACATATCAATGGTTGCTATTCCGTGATTGACCGAAGTCAGTGAAAATGCACAAAGAATCAACTAGAAGTTCGGCTGGGATTGGCCATAATCTTCTTCAGTGTGCATAATTCAGTGCCTCTATTTATACAGGGTCAATAATGGCGCCGGCCACGTCCTTGCATTCAGGTGGGATTGGGGGAAGGAATGTTAGTGTGTAACCTTTGTTTTTTGGAGACCGTATTTGCCTCTGCATCTTCACAAAGGTTACTGGGAGGGATGTTTGTTAATGGGGAGGATCGTTGGGTCATAGGATTCACTTTGATAAGCGACTAGACCATGATAAACAATGATTTGTGAGATATATACATGCTTATACGTAAATATAATTGTTCATATAATTTCTATGTAGAGGAAAATTATGCCGACACTTGAGGTGACGAACCATTCAAAGTTTGTTGAACAAATACCTAAATGTAACATTCCTACAGCTGTCAGGACGAAAGCGTGTGTTATTATATTTTACTCATTTGAAAAGAAACAAAAAACTCGATTGGTTGGGACATCATAGAACACTCTTATTCTTATGCCGACACTTACAGTGGCGAACCATCCAAAGTTTGTTGAATAAAGTGAACCTTTCGCAAGTCTACATTTGTAGTGTCGAACCATTCAAAGTTTTTTTAATTACAAAAATAAAGGTATATAAGAGGTGTTCTGAAAAAAAAAATGTTAAACATAAATAAATCATGAATCAGAGTTTGTGTCGATAATCACAGTGATGAACCATCCATAGTTTGTTGAAAAATCATATTTACATCCCACCATTGTAACGATTGAATGTGCAGTCATACATATTTTATAGATTAGAAATAGTAGCATGAAACGAGCTTACCAATTGATCCGTTATCCTTGAATGAGCAGCCACAATCCACTTTCGGCTTCACTCGTTTGCTCGGCTATAAAAAAGCACTCAGGAAAAAAAATAAGCGCGCGACCCAAAGAGAATAAAAAAAAACTGTTCGGGCTTTCTTGACGCACTGCCCAGGAGCAAGCGTCAAGGTCGAAGGATCAAACAGAACTAACCGATCGCGGCACTTTTTCAGTTACTCCAACCGAACTCACCGATCACGCCACTTTTTCACTTACTAGACCAACGCGCGACATGTTTGATCCTGCCCTCGTCGCTCGCCCCGGCAAAAGCAAGTGTCAAGGTCGAAAGATCAAACAGAACTACATAGTAAATTTTTGCATTTTCAACAATCTATATCTCAAAAACTAGACGTGATTTGATATTTCTGTAAACGGCAATGGATTCAGCAACCCTTAATTAAGTAAATAGATGTATTTTGATGCTGGAGACAAAATCTTTTTCCGCAGTGTAATGGTTGATCGAGAATACATTGAAAACTCTTATCAATTTGTTTCAAGATTTTGGCGCATGTCTCTGTGTGTTGTTATTTATCATTGAGCAAATAAAAAACCTTTGAGATAGCATACTAAAACGATAGATTCTATTTAAAGTTGATCATATAAATGATGCTGTAATTGAGGCATCGAATCGTTTCAATGTTTTCCACGGTTCTCTACAGTAATATCCCTACGCGAATCAAGGAGGGAATTTCTTATTTTTCTTAAACACACGAAGACTCAACATTGACGACAAAAGTTTCCACACAATAACGGGTTGCTACTTGGGTTGCTAACCACACATGAAACACGTAACGAAAGTTACTTAGAGTTGCTATGAATCTTACTCAAGAGTTTGCTCGAAAGCAAAAGCTGTTCCGCCTCTAGCATCTACTAAACAGATAACACTGAAACATTTTCACGCCACAATACTCGGTTCGTGGCCGCATCTCTCCATCCTCGGTTCTGCCTCACGCTCGCCAAATCGATACGCACTTGATCCGCCCACCTAGCTCACTGCGCTCCACGCCCTCTTGTACCAACCGGATCCGACGCGGACATCATCTTCGTAGGGTTGCTGTCCGGCATTCTTGCAACATGCCCTGCCCATCGCATCCTTCCAGCTTTGGCCAGCTTCTGGATACTGGGTTCGCCGTAGAGTTGGGCGAGCTCGTGGTTCATCCTTCGCCGCCACACACCGTTTTTCTGCACACCGCCAAAGATCGTCCTAAGCACCCGACGTTCGAAGACTCCAAGTGCTTGCAAGTCCTCCTCGAGCATCGTCCACGTTTCATGCTCGTAGAGGACTACCGGCCTTATGAGCGTTTTGTACTTCCACTGATGATGCGCCTCCGTATTTCACGTCTAACGTTATTGTCAGCCGTCAGCATGGATCCAAGGTGGACGAAATCGTCGACCACCTCGAACGTATCCCTGTCTATCGTAACACTGATACCTAGGCGAGCCATGTCACGCTCGGCCCCACCAGCTAACATGTACTTTGTCTTGGCCGCATTCACCACCAGTCCAACCTTTGCTGCCTCGCATTTCAGGCGGGTGTACAGGTCTGCCACCTTTTCAAATGTTCGGCCGACAATTTCCATATCATCAGCGAAGCAAACAAATTGACTGGACCTCGTAAAAATCGTACCCCGGCTGTTAAGCCCGGCTATCCGCATAATACCTTCTAGCGCAATATTGAACGTCCATCACCTTGTCGTAGTCCCCAAACGAACTGAAATGTTCGTCTGTAACCTTCACACAATTTCGCACACTTTCCATCGTCGCTCTTATCAGTCTCGTGAGCTTCCCGGGAAAGCTGTTCTCGTCCATGGTTTTCCATAGCTCTACGCGGTCGATACTATCGTATGCCACCTTGAAATCGATGAAAAAGTGATGCGTTGGGACCTGGTATTCACCTGGTATTGCTCGTCGAAGCGCTGCTTCTACCTTTCGATCGCCTCATGCTCGTCCGTCAAAATGCTCCCATCGTTATCCCTGCACATCTCGGCTCGCGGCACGAAGCCATTGCAGGATGCGTTGAGCTTCTGATAGAACACTCCGTCTCCTCCAGGTGGCGATCTTTCTCCCGAAAAAGGCGGGTCTGCTGTTGCCGTTTCCGTCTATAACGCTCCACGTTCTGCCGGGTCCCTTGCTGCAGCATGACCGCCCGGGCTGCGTTCTTCTTCTCCAGAATCTGCCTACATTCATCGTCGAACCAATTGTTCCGTCCACGTACCCGACGTTGCTCTCAGCTGCATTGTTGATGGCTGCCGTTTTGTTCTCCAGCAGTCCTAAAGAGGGAACGTCGCCATGTCTTTTAATCATTTTTTTTTCTGAAAAATGACCCTTAGTTTATCCATAACTGTGGGGTTACTATACGCGCTTGTGAAGTGAAAATTGTTGTTCCCGTCAGATTTTCGTCTTTTCTTTAGATATTTCAAGGATTAGTAAAATCAAATAATTGAAGGAATCGAAAAGATTGCACAAATGTTTTGCAGACGTTGGTGCATGTAAGAACAGTGCATAATGTTTTTTTTTCTTATGTAAACTGCGGGAGTGTTAAGTAAACGGCGCCAATGACAATGTTCTCCAGTTCATATGACAATCAAGAATTCAAGCGAATAGAGTGGGGCTGATGCCGTAATTGTGACTTCAGTTGACGATGGATTACCAACTTTTGGTGAGTTCGTTTCATGCTTGTGAAAACTCAAATTTATATCGCAATGTTTCATTCATTTAATCGTTAGAGAAACTATGGATGGTTCGTCACTGTAAGTGTCGGCATGTGCCCTTATTCCTGTTTAAAAAACACAAAGATGTGTATGTACTCTTTTATTTATTTGTCGCAATTATTGAAAATAATCTTTAATTTTTTTATTTCTATAATTTTACGGTAAGATACTTTAATAACACTATGTATGATATATTACTATATATTGGGTATTTGGGAGGGGTAGCCTAAGGGAGTTAATTGAACTGTTGACTGGATGAAAGTGCGTGGAGTCGCCAGCCTTTTGTCATGAGAAAACAGCCTTAGTGTTGTCTTCCAAAGGTCTTCAAAGATATTAACTAGCCCTGCTACAACAAACCATCAGGTAGATCATACCATCCCGGTATGATTCTGCAGAGAAAAAAGAAAACAGACAACAACATTTCGAACATTCAGTTTCTCTCACTGGTCGCCGAGTGGCGACACTGATGTTTGTTTCCCACTCACTGATCGCGCTACGCTTGGTTCTCAAATTTCTCATACTTCCATCACAAACGCATGGAAGAATGGTAGTCGACCACTGTCAAAACTTTTGGAAAATAATGGAAAACGTAAATTACTTATAAGCAATAAGGATTATGAAATAAGGAAATTGTATGGAAAACGTTATGATTAGAAATCAAGTGTAATGTGAATGTAACACATTTTGTATTTAGTTTATCTTCCGTGGTGCTTTCTTTGCTTCAGAATTTCGTTTTTACTACCACTGAAAAAGAGCCATCTATTGCCTTTTCAGTTTTGAATATCGCTTTTGAAGTACCGTAATCCGGGGTAACATTGATCTTTTTTTTTTTTTTTGAATATTGCTTTTGAAGTACCCCATAAAACGGGGTAACTTTGATAGAAAGAAAACTTCAATATTTGTGCATGCTGTATCAAAGAATTACAATTTATATTTTTTAAACAAGAACTGACATCCTAGCTATCGATTGCACTTAGATTGCCAAAAGATTTATTCAGAATGGATATATTATTTTCCATATAATCGAAAGTCGGTTTTCTGTTTTGGGGTAACTTTGATAATGGAGTATAAATCGAACAAAATTGAATGAATTACGGAACATTTATAGGGCGTTGCATACGTCTAGGCGTTGAACGCTAAATGGAAATTTCTGACTAAGTTTACAAAAATGGTCCCAGTTTGTAAAAATGGTTTTCGCTAAGAGATTTGAGACCGAATTCATGTTCTACTATAATTAGGCTGTCATGGGTAAGTGACGAACTCATTATGACTTCATCAAATAGTGATCGTTGAACAGATTATTTGCAAGCGTTGCTAAAATGCTAAAATCTTGTAAATTTTTAATATTTGCAGAAAAATTCTCAAATGCACTTCATTTCAACGAAAATACCTCTTAATTTTGCATTCGGTTTTCTTAAGTGATTGACAGATACTCCGTTATTTTGTTTTATATGTTGTGGGTCTCGCACTATCAAAATTACCCGCATTATCAAAGTTACCCCGTTTTTCGGTACCGTAATCCAGGGAAGCATTGATCAGCAGGGTAACAATAATCGGAATGACGCATCTCGTAAAAAAATCAAATCAACATTTATTGATGGAACATTTTACGCTTATATTCATAAGCACCTAAAAATTAAGGTTTTTGTGGAATATGCGTTTAGTTCATGCATAAATTTGTCAACTTTTCGAAACAATGATTTCTATCATTTTGGATGACGCTAACGAAGATTCATGTCTCACATGAGTTTTGCAAACGATATTATTAGGGAAAAGGCAATTGTTACTAAAAATGACATCGACGAAAACGATTCCGTTGTCAAAACTTTCATATGTTCAATTAGGCGAATATTAACAAATTACTGTGAGAATGTAGAATGCCTTTAGCAAAAGGTAGGCATTGATGCGTATTCCGTGGATCAATGGGTTATTGATTTCAGAATAACTCAAAAACCCAACGATTTGTTGGAGTTTGGCTTTCATATTCGGCTTCAGGGGCCATGATATAAGTAATCTACGAAATTTTAAATATTACTGAACGTCGATGGGTGATCAATGAAACTCCATATCAGCAGAATTAATTAAAAACATATTTTAAATAGGCTTGAAATGAAATATTTAATAAACATTCAAAAAACTTATCAATGTTCACGGATTACGGTAGTATCATTCCATCGGCCGGGCAGAGGATTCTCCGGTAACATAAAGTTTGAAATAATTGTAATCCTAAAACAATCATTTGTGTTATTAGCCAAACCAAGCGCAGAAATGTGGTACGGTCGAGTGCATATTTGTTCTGCATTCGATGGACAGACATTCGTCGACAAGACTGGCTGAGGCGCGGAAAGATTCACGTTTGCCTGCCGAGGAACAAACTTGTTGTCGTTGTCCTCCCAACAGCGACCATACTTCCGTTGCATAGCACGATTGGATTGACCATCCGACACCTACAGCTTAACTCGAAGGATTCTTGTGCTGGACAGAAAGGGGAGGAAAAACGAGAAAGAAGAAGAACGATAAATATTCATAACATCACTTATTTTTCCCCTTTTATACTCACTCTTCGACAGCCGTTGGTACACTGTACACAACGTTGTTTCGCTTCCGTTCACAGCCAGACTTTTCCCAACTTTGAGGTAAACATCGCTGATGTGTACAGGACGCTTTAAAAAGGGGGTTTCAGGCTGGTGTACAGGTTGCTGGTTCGCCATATAGGAATCAAAAATGTCTTCAAACATTGAGTTTCGACATCAGCTCGTCGAGTCCTCACAAGAAATACTCACATTAGACAGTGTTTCTACCGGTACCGTTGGAGAAGACCCTGGTTCGATCATTTTGCGCAATTCATTTATGTTCAGTATAAACTACACACGCGTACACAGGCCTCCTGGCCTCCGCAGGTGCCCCATCTTCTAAAAACGGGTTGCTATGTGGAATGAACATTTCATGAGCTTTTTAAATTATTCAATGAAACACATACTTAACTGGAAAGCAGCATTATGACCCCGCGGTGCCGAAGCACCATCAATGGAAGAGCCTAATACTCTTCTTCTATGGGTGCGTTATCCTTAGGGACTGCCCATTAATTACGTAAGGGTTTATGGGGGGAGGGGGGGTTGAAAAATCCCAAAAAATGTCTTACGTAATTAATGGACCGCCCCTTAATAGGAAGAACGCTGATTTCGAAGATGGCTCATTTAGCTACACGCCCCAATTTCCACCTTGGCGGAGGCAGGTTGTCCTCCTTCACTAACACCATTGTGCCAAACTTGATGTTATCGCGCATCCTAGAACATTTTGTTCTGTTGTGCAAATCTGACAGATAGTGTGATTTCCATTTCCGTCAGATTCTTTGCAATAAATCTTGCCAAAATCTGTACCGTTATTTATATTTTTTCAATTGAAATGTTTCCTTCTTCTAAACAGTGGCCGTTCTGTATGCTTTGGAGTGTTTTATGAGCGTTTCAATTGCATGTTTTAATAGATGAGGTTCACATAAATAAGACACATATGTTACCCTTGGATTCAGACTAACGACCAAAGAGGAGAAAAGATCATTGTCCAGCCGAAAATCCGTTTCAAGCGATTTACCGTTTTAGTTTCAAGCGCGTTTACCTTTTTAGTTTTGAGAACCGCTGTAGTGATTGTGAATGATTTAGCAACAGTTGAGTTGCTTTTTTATCTATAGAGTGCTATTAATGCTTTTTGAAGCTGTTCTGATCTTAAGATTGCATAGTTGAGTTACCGTTCTGTTTCGAACAGTAGCCTAACCTTAGAAATAAGGTTAGAATTTATATTATCACAACATTTAATCATAGAAAAAATTACCATCTTGTGGTGGAATTTGAATGGTTATCTTGGCAAGTTGTTATAAAAAATCGAGTGTTCGGAATATAAGTCATGTTCGGAATTTGAGACAAAACGATGCACAGTTCCGATATGAGAAATGATCCACAAAATAATGTAAACAAGGTTTTTTTGACAAAGAGAGACACCACTGGGCAGCAGGTAAAACATAGTCCATTATTTGTGGAAATAAATACTAAGGTTTGTTTACAATCGCTTCTTATTTACATGTCGCTAGTTGGCGCTAGTGAGCATGTGAAATTGAGCATTTAAACCAGCTCTAGCTTGTGATCCACAAAAGATAGAAAGTTTGGGTCTTCAGCAAAGTTGTTCAGAAGGTCAAGGACATCCGGAAAGCAAACAGTTTGGTTCTCGACATAGAGCATCTTCGTACCTGCCACACGATATACACATGCAAAAATGGTCATTAGCATAGTAAGCTCTCAGTTAATAACTGTGGAAGTGCTCATATGAACACTAAGCTGAGAAGCAGGCTCTGCCCAGTGGTACGTAATGCCAGAAGGAAGGAAGAAGAGGAGGAGTCCTGACTGAGTCACTCGCACATGGAGTAAGTCATACCAGAATCACTAGAATATGAATCAGATATGATACACTTGAATATACAATTGATCAAACCTGAATCACTTAATTTTAATATGATTCTGTCCCTAATCACTTCACCTTCCAAATGACTTTTGTGGATCTTTTGTGGATCACAAGCTAGAACTAGTTTAAAATGCTTAGTTTTATATGCTTACTAGCACCGCCTAGCGGCAAAATTGCGAATTAAACTGTTTGTCTTTCGGATGTTCTTGACCTTCTGAACAACTTTGCCAAAGACCCGAACTTTCTATCTCTTATGGATCACAAGCTAGAACTAGTTTGAAATGCTCAATTTCACATGCTCACTAACGCCTCCTATCGGCAAAATCGCGAACCAAACTATTTGCTTGCCGGATGTCCTTGATCCCCTGAACAACTTTTCTGAAGATCGCTTCTTTGCAAGATCTCGAGATATAGCAATGTCAATTTAGCTGTTTTGAGGTGATGCTAAACTTTTTGGGGGTGATTCAATATTCAGCTGAGTGTTGCAATACTTATTTTAGTGAATCCGTATTTATGACGGGTAGTGTACTTTTTGACCACGAATCATGGTTTACGGTTAACCAGCCGAATGGAAGTTTGAACAACTACCGAAAAACTAAACATTACATATACAGTGGCCCAACAAGTAAGTGAAAAACTATTGAATGATATATAGAGTTTGAAATACTTTATTTATATTGATGGCCATAGGTGTCATCTACCATTTAACAGTCATAAAATGTTTCCATTAACATGCATCTTTGGATTAATGGAAAAGTATTGAATTTGTGTCTAATATTCACCCTATCCCAAATTCGTACACCTATCAAAATTTAAACATACAACATTCAAAACTGGATTTTCAAGCTCTATTTGATTGCTCAAGTGCTATTTTACGTTGTTCAGATGTAGTAGACCATCTTCCATTCTTAATCTATCACACTCAAACTATTCGTTCGTAGCTAGAACCGGAGACGGACGAGAAACCGCAGTCTGCTAACCACAAAAGCAAACCTCTCTGCCATGCTTTTCCCCCAATCCATACACTTCCGCATGAACTGGCGTAGATGCAGTCGGACTAAACGATCTACAGTGGGCCAGTATAAGTGCAATACCATTTCCTCCCCCCTTTTCACATTGGCCTGCATTCTCACATTCGTGGCAGGCGCAATTGTTGCCTAAAAATAGAAGATCACCAGCACTTATACACTGAGGGTGTCTGTTAGTCCCAAGCAGTCATTCGGTTGGTTCCTTGTGTAAGTGCAACTGATCCGACGATATTGGAGTAGCATCCACGGGCGGCCAATAAAAGCTCAAGCTCAAACACTTACTTAATTTACACCGCTGTGTTCATTCTTCTCTTTTGACAAAACTACTTTTTTCTTCAACTTATTCTTCAGCCGGCAGACGGCTACTTTCCGATTCACACTGAAAGGCAGCTCGAATGCTAAACATTGCGTCACACACGCATTCGGTTTTATAACCGAATTACTTGCGTTGGCAGTCGAGTTCGGAATGCACGCGACGATCATGGTTCGCCAACTCGGCTTCGGCTGGATGACGGCTTGGGACTTCACGATCGACTGTTGTCACGCTGACGGGTGAACAAAAACTGACCCCGTTGCGCTATTTTAATCTTTTTGTTTATGTTCAAAATTAATGATTTAAGTGTTACATATTTTTCATTTTCATCCTTTGAAAGTTAATGTCTATGTCGAAGACATGTATTGAATTAAGTTTGTGTGTATGTGTGTGCGTGGTACTTTTGTGTACTGCTGTTTGTTTTAATAAGATAACCTACTTGATCAACTTAATCTAATAATTTGATAACCTAGTTTACTAACGCTGCGGTTCTGTGCAGTTCGGTTATCCTCGTGTCGTACGGGGCATCCATTATCGTCCATAGCAGCCGGTTCTGTACCACCTGCAGCTTCTTCTTGTGGGTCGTAGTGCACGTACCCTACACTGGCATGGCGTAGTTGACCAGTGGGGCGATGATCGCGTTGAAGACTGCTAGTTTGTTCCGACGCGTTAGCCGAGACCGACGGGATATTAGTGGGTACAACGACTTCAGTAGCCCGATGCACCTTTGCTTCAGCTCGTCCGTGTGGCTACGGAATTTTTGCTTGTCGTCGATAATTATACCCAGGTAGCTGACCTCGCTTGACCAGTCGACGGGATAGCCGTTCACCCGGATGAAACAGTCGGGTGATGAAAGCAGTTTCGGTGATGGTCAGTGCCGAAAGAGGATAGCCTGGCTCTTTACCTCGTTTACCTTAATCTTCCAGGCGGAGAGGTACACGACGGACGCCGCCACACCTTGCTGTAGCCGGGAACGTTCTACCGTTCCCGATGATCCCACTGTTATCCGCGTATAGCGCCAAGCTGCAACCTGCAGGAAGCTATGCGATGTCGGAGGTATACATATTGTACAGAATGGGCCCTAGGAGGCTGCCTTGAGGCACGCCCACGGCAATCTCTCCGATGTCCGATGATGAACCTGCAAGATGGACTCGAAACGATCTGTAAGCGATGTAACTATTTTGCATCCTCGCTAGGTAGTCTGAGACGTTCACCTGCACCAGTTTATGGATGAGCCCATCATGCCAGACGTTGTCGAAGGTCTTTTCAACGTCCAGGAGTACCATGGCCGTGTTGTTGGAGAGTGCCTTGTTCCGGTGGATGATGTTCTCCACCCGGACCAGCTGGTGGACGGTGGAGTGGTCTGATGCTCTTCGATGTGCACCATTATTCGTTGGAGGATAAGCCGCTCGAAGAGTTTACTGACTGTCGACAGCAATGATATGGGCCGATAGCTAGTGGGGGCATTTGGGTCCTTGCCAGGTTTCAAAATAGGGATGACTTTCCATATCTTCCTCCTGGTTGGGAAGTGGTTGAACTGGAAACATCTGGTGAAGATTGATTCCAGGAGCCGGAACGCCTTACCAAAGAGCTTCTTCAAAACCAGGGCGAATATGCCATAGTTTCCGGGGGCCTTCATTTTCTTTCCACGCTTCACCGCCGAGTCAACTTCGTCCAGTTGGTTGATGGTTTGCTGTTCCGTGGCTTTATGCGGGTTCACCATGGTCGCGCCGAGGTGGTGCGCTTGAACAAGCTTGTCAGCGATAGCGTTTGCTTTTTCACACGGTGATACCAGAATGTCACTGTCGTCGTCCTTTAGTGGGGGTACCGCAGTTGGCCGTTTCTTCAGGATTTTCGCCACCTTCCAGAACGGCCGTGAGTGGTCATTCATCTGTTGGATGTTGTTGGTGAACTGCTGGTTCCGGATTGTGGCCATCCCGTCCCCAATCAGCTTGTTGAGCAGTTCGTGCTTCTTCATGGGGCATCCGGTGAGCTGGAATTGCCGCCTCACAGTATTGCGTTGCTTGATTAGCTGCCGAGTGTAGGCGTCAATTGTGGTGAATTGTCGACTCACCGGTACCCATCGGATACAGTCGTCTTCTGCGGCATGCACGGAATCCTCGAACAGGCCAAGCTAGTGCTCGATGGCTTTGGAATTTTGGAGCTCTGGATCCTCAGGAAGACGGGCGTCGACCAGTCGACTAAAAGTCACCCAGTTGACTCGATGATAATCCTGTCTCATCGCTGGCGCGGCCGGTGTTGGGCTGCAGTCGAGCTCGCATACCACCGGATAGTGGTCCGTGGTGGGTGACTGGCTTCGAGAGGTCCAGGTCCGAGAGGAAAACATCCAGGGTTGATGTTCTTCCGGCTGGAGAGAGGAACGTTGGCTCGTTCAGGAAGTGTTGGATGCACGAGCTTGAGCTCAGGTGGTCGGCAATAAGGTTTCCCTTTCTGTTGCAGGTGTGGTTTCGCCACAGAGTGTGACGTGCGTTGAGGTAGCCGGTTTCGCTGCTGAGCTTCTCGAGGTTCTCCGTAGACCGCATATAGAGAGATGTCACCACTGAGTGCGTGGATTTTCACCACGATTACCTCGATGACGCCGGTTTTGTGTCGGGAGTGTGAGGTTGATCGATGGGTTGAGCTGGGTCTCGGTGATCACTCCCACATCGATGCCGTGTTGGGCAAGGAAGTTGCCCAACTCGAACTTTTTCGCCCTGATAGTGCGAACGTTCCATTTTGCTATACGGATGCGGGGCTCAATTGACCCCATATTTTTTTTGTATTTATTTAAGAGGCTTTCAGCCGAACGCTGGTTCACCTCCTTGGACCACATATTTGCAAACCATATAGCCTACTTATTTATTTATTTAACTCTTATTCAACTGGCTTCCCAGAGTCTTATTGAACGTACTTAATCTACTGTGTTACAAAATACATTTCTGTTCATACCGAATACATATATGCAATTTCTACATAAACATCAAAATTCAAATCAGAATAACTTCAACACAAATTATAGTAAAATAAGAGCATTGACAGAAAACACAAAAACGAAAAGCATTATTTAGGATAGGGGCTTATTGGTTTCCAAGGAATGCTTTGGCAAATAAATTCACGGCCAAGTTGATGCCTTCATTGTTCTATGCTTCCATTTAACCTTGAGTTCAATATTGAATGAAAAGTAGTCTAAGTTTTGCAATCCTTTGGGAACTAAAGGACTGTTTTGCAGTTTTGCAGCCCTTTGGGAACTAGGACGTTGACTTGGTTCGTCCGGCTAGCTGCCATCAGCAATTGATGGTCCGGCGGTTACCGGGCTTTTGGGCAGTGCAGGGAAAGCCTACGTGGTCAGAGGTGGAGTCCTCGACGGTCTTCTGCCGGATTGATTGGTTGAAGCCGCTTGTGGCCGGATACGGAGCCGAGTACTCGGCTCGCTTGTGGCAGCTACGGGGTCGACCAGCGGTATTCCACGAACCACCACCCGGTAGGGTCGCTCGCTTGGCTTGTCGTTGGTGTAACACTCGAACCCCTCCCGTAACGCGGGTAGATCACCTTTTCGAGGTGCGTTACGGGGTAAGATCTACCAAATTGTACTATTGCTGTTCTTGTGAATACTTAGTAACAAGCCACTAAGACCCACCTATTTGTCCTAGATGATGAGGAGGTCGAAGTGGAAAAATGGCTCAATCAGCATCTGAGGTTGGTTTCAACTCATGAGACAAGTACTTTCCTAGTTCAAGAGTTTATCTTTCGATATCTAGGAGGGAAACGGTTCCGAATCAGTGGAGTAGCAGACCTCTCAACTTCTAAAATAAGATTTTTGTTTCATGGAATCTAAATGTCTCATGCGATGAAACCTGTTCACAGTTTCAAAAAACGACTTTGAACCTTATAAGTAGAAGCAATAATTTGATACGCTAGAGTACCGATGCATGGTCAAATCAGTATCAATCAACCAGCTTAGTGGCCGAACCTGATTAAGGGGCGCGCTTTTGAGAGTTTAATGGTGACAAACTGTTTTCTCCAAAAGGTATAAATAGCGATATCTTTTTCTAAAGAGGCACTATGCAAAATGATAAAGAATGATATTTGTATAAAAAACGACTACTTCATTATTTCTCAATAGTAATGGAGTAGAACGACATGCACTAAACAAAGGACACGGGTATACCACAAAAGATCAAAGAACACTGGTCGCAGTGGTTCATCCCGAACAGAAACAGATAAACACTCGAACCCACTCAGGTCCAGTTGGCTCCGCATCTTGTTGTATTCCTCGGCGGAGGTGCAATTTATCTTGGTGCCAAACCGGGTCAACTTGGAAGGTTGGAAGCACACCTGTGGGCTGCAACTTCTCAAAAAGCGTCGCAACGCTCACGTTTCGCACCACCTTCCCGAAGGACGTTTCCGGAGCTGAAACCACCGGGTTGGATTTTCCGGCGGCAGCTTGGGGATGTTTCACCAGTGTGACGTACTGGTTGTGGTCCAGCAGCTGCTGGTTGAGTTTGTCGTCACCAACGACTATGTTGGCCTCGCTTTTCCTCCACTCGTGCCTCTTCAGCGCAGAGAAATTCGCCGTGTCGGGCGGAGTCTCCTCTGTCTTCATCTCCTACTCATACTCGAAAAGCACTATTTTCGAACTTACGCTCGCGAAAAAAAAAACGTCAAAATGAAACTGATGACTCCGTTGCGCAGTTCGGCCCTTGCTTTTATAGCACCATGATTCGATGTCGGATCGTCAACGTTATCGTTGTCATCAGTTGGATGGGTGGAGCTCTCGTTGTGCATAGTGCCACTGCCACTGCTAAACGCCGCTGCTTCAGTTTCGGGTCGACTGTTGTCGAACTGAAAAAAAATTGGTGTGAGATTTGCGAAAATGTTACACGTCTCCTCGGTGAGAATAGAACTCACGACACCCAGTTCACTAGATAGAGCGTGTTAACCCTAGACCACGAGAGGACTCATGGACGCAGAAGTTAAACTGAATACGATTTCAACTCAATAATCACGTGGTCCTCTTTCGCAAGGCGCAAGGTTCAAGCGCATTATTTGGAAGACCACACATTATTCGTCAACAATGTGATGGTATCCAGCACTATACAAATCTCGTCCACCAGGCGTTGACAAGTAGTGTGTGGTCTTTCAATACCTAATAAATAAATAATGCGCTCTCGTATAGCCGAGTTATGACAACCATAAACGTCTGCTGGTATACTTCGCCGAACGCATAATTTTCAAAATATATCGTTTAAAGGTTTGCATAATTTTATTTCACAATCTAATTCAATCACTCACATAGTAGCCAAAATTCAAGTTTTTTCGCTCCGCCATCCGAAGGTACTGTACCAGAATCATTCTCATAAATTTCACAGAAACATCGAAAAATTATTGCAAAGAATTAGGTCAAATTTCTATGGTGACCCCAAGAAACCATCTACGCTTCTACTAAGCACGACATCGTCAAAATACTTCACAGGAACAGTTAATTAATTTCGCCTTTAACGGATCAAATTACTCCACTGTAAGGCAGAATGTCGAATTTATTAGGCAAAAAACAATAGTTAATATACATCTGTTCCGAAACATGAGAGCAACAAAACCGATTTTGTCAATAAAAAAAAAAGCTTTTTGCGTAACGCGACACCATTTGCAGAACCCTGTTGGAAGATAAACGTAACGCAGCGCTCACAAAATGAAATCAATGAGATTCTGAAACTATTCAATTCTTCCTTCCAGTTTGAAGTCACAGTCTGGTTTTAACCAATACATAGAACGATTACTTAGAACAACCCCAGATTCCTAAAATTATAGCAGAGCAGATATAGGCGATTTTAGAGTAGTGATGTTTAAAAAGTGCATTTCAGCGATGGTGTCTCGTTACGATATGCAACTGCTTTTATTTACCATATATACAAAGTAAAGTTCCAAAATGAATGTCTCAATTGCAAGTACATTTAATATGCAAAATATAACACCTGTTTAGTCACATGGTCAAAAGGCATTTACTGGGAACAGGCCACATTTGATAATGACAGTCGGTTCCTCGTGGTGTCGCGTTACGCTAATGTCAAGAACGCTGGATGGCACTGACGTCCATATTCTGAATGTAATTCCGGATCCTCGTGGTCAACTGCTTCGTATTCTTGGCCTGCCAATTTTGTTTTTGTACACTAGGGCACTGAGAGAGCCGGGATAATCCTTAATGGGACGGCACTGGGGCAAGTTGATCAGGTATCTTTTTCCACGATGACCATCCGTTTCGTAAAATCGTGTGTACCCCCTACTTTAAAAACGAAGCGCCATTGTGCACACCTATGTCGACAGTTGGCAACCGAAGATTCATTGTGTACCAGCAGAATGACGACAGCAGGATTTCTATTATCTAACCTCCCGGTTGCATCCCGGAAGCTTTTCTATAAGAAGCGGAAGCCGTCCGACGATGTTTCGGACATACAGACGGGGTAGAAAAAAAAGTTGCGACACACTACCGACAGGCCATCAACATTTATATGGAAATCGAAATAGTTTTCAGGCTGATGTACCTACAGAAAAGGTCGTAGGCTCTTTTTTATTTCTTTAGCCCAAATAAGTTTTTTTTAATAACGACCAACGATGGATTATGTTGTAAATAGTCAGTTGATATAAGAAATTCAAAACCGTTGACAGACATAATAAAAATAATAGATATAGCCACAGAGTGGAGCGCATCGAACAGGCAACAATGGTCTAAATAAAATCGATGAGTAATGTAAGGAACTTTTATCAATGTTCGACGATAAACGTGCACAGAGAAAGGATTGAGTATGTCGATTCGTTTGGAAGCAACTGAGATGCTGTCTAGCGTCCAGGTCGCAGCAAAAGTGACTCGAGGGAAATCGGAGAGGCGATGGTGATTTTTTATTTATTGCTCTGTGTAGATGCTGCTGCTGTTCGATCATGAATAATAAGTATATTGATAAATACCAAACATTCTAGAGTGTCAGTTATTTTCTGTTGGTAGTTGGAAGGATTGGAAGCAGAAGCATGCTTCCATTGGAGAGTTGCAAGCCACAGCCAGCAAGTGCTGAAGAGAAGGAATGTAAGAAATTTAAAGTAATGCCAGGGGATCACTTACTCTGCTCAATCGATCAATTATGAGTTTATTTTTCGAAGATGTGCTGCCTTGAAGTTTGCGGCTGGGGTTATTTTATTTTCTTGGAAAGTAGAACCAATAAGTCAAATTGATAGGTTACTGGAGGTTAAGGAAATGCAAGAAAACTGCCATTTAAAAACAGTTGTATTCTCAGTGGCATCACATCACTATTGCAGAGTAAAACTTAAATCCTAGTGTGTTCATACCGATGCTCCTTCATTAACAAAATTTTCATAACCAACCCACTAAACTGAATTAAATAAAAAAAAGAGTTCAACAGAGTCTTTGGCTTAAATTTTCATTTGCAGTTCATTTGTTCAAACAAATCTTTTACTAATCGTTCTAAAATATTCATAAAAAAAACAGCATTCTGCCAAATTTCGGTTCAAAAATTAAGTTCATTTGTTCAAACAAATCTTTTACTAATCGTTTTAAAATATTCATAAAAAAACAGCATTCTGCAAAATTTCGGTTCAAAAATTTACTTTGAAAAATTGTGTATTCTTGGAAAATATCTCCAGGTAGGCCTCCACAATCCATTTGCGTGAAGGGCAATCACAATACATGAACTTATGGTAGCACCCGCAATTTACACACACAAACTTTTTGATACTTTCTTTCACAGGACAGACGTCCGTAGCGTGAGAAGAATCTCTACAAAGCACGCTTTTTGCATCCATGTGGCCATGTTTGGTATCATGACTCCACTGTTGGGGAGTAGTAAGTAAATTTTGCTGTTTCCTAAACTTTAACAGCACAAATCAAGACCAATCGATCAAATCAAATTCGAAAGCGCATAGCGTTGTTTTGTTCTCCAGATTTGTACTCTTAGAAATTCAAAGTTTAGCTTTGATCTTTAATATTGTGGTAATGCGTGAACATGAACAAGGTGGATTCATGAAAAATCTACTGCTAGACATTGGTTTCAACAACAATATTAGTTGAATAATCAAATTCTTTCATTCACGGAAGCTTAAATTATGAAGAATGGCTAAGTCTACATTATTGGTAAAGTGATTTTTGTTTTTTGACCAGTTTACATTTTATAGATTGGTAATTGGTAAAATTAAACAATTACTTTTGGTTCCAGGGGCTATTTTGGATACTTATGTGTTGCCTTTGTTTGCAACATAAATATTAATCATAGCGATTTTGGTGTATTCAATACTTTTATTAATCAATACATGCTCTCCATGCCTGTACAGATTTGTTTTAATAGTACTAACAATAACAGGATAAACAATAAAATATTTAAATAACAATCCGTACGAATATTTACACATCACAAATGAATTAGTATGTGAACATTGTATTTATCATGGAAAGTTGTTGGGAGCACCACAAAACCATCGAATCATCATGTTTCATTAAATTGGTGATACACCCCAACCTCTTTTCACGACCGTTATCGGGGGGCCGTAAAAATAATCGATCGTTATGAAAATCAGTTATAATTATGTTTTAAAATATACAACATATATATGTGGAAATACTGATCCGAAATATTCGGCAAAGTTGAAGTATTGATTTCAAACTTTTCAAAATGGCCATTCAAAATTTCATATTATGATAATGAATGGCAACACTGCTAGATTGTTATCAAAATAGCCAATTATATAGGGGCGTTACATGCAAATACCAAAAGTTTTTAAAGATAACGACACTAAATGTTCACCAAAGTTGAAGGAATTGTGGGAAATTGCAAACAGGGGTTCCCCAATATTATATATTCCCGAAATAATAATCCCGGAATGAAATGACCGTCGAATGGGATTTACTCTGATGGAAGGATTATTATTTTCCTGTAATGTGTGTGAATTCATATGTAAAGATTTGTTTGAACAATCTGTTATTACTTAAAGTACTAGTAGTCATGGAATCAATCATGGTTTGTTCTAACTTACGTTTAGTTCCGTCTTCAAGTCATCTAGTCAAGTCTCAGTCTCGTCTTTGAAACAGTCTAATATTGGTCGTAGTTGTAAATCACGGTTATATCGAAATACTGCGCGGCTTATAAAATATCGTATTCAAGATCGTATCTCAGGTCGAACTACTAATCCGTACTGTAATATTAAGTTAGATTTAAGTAGTTGCATGTGTTTTAGTTAAGAATTATTTTACCACACTAGATTGTAAGTTTTGCCAACTTTAGGATAAGCGTATGTTAAAGAGTAGCTGTAAGATTCCTACTGAATCATATATCATATCAATGCGAATTACACCTTGAGAACACTACGTCCCGATTGTAATAACAAACTCAATTTAATTCAATTCACGATAATGATAATCGATTGCAAAACCCAAATTAATAATAATAAACTAAATCAATTTGCCTGATCCACAACGTATAATAATTCTCACGACATTTGTCGCTTGTTGTTCCCTACATGGACGATACAGACTCACCACTATGACAGTGTAGGGAGCTGTCATTCCGACTCTAGCTGAACCCAGCGATGAGGGTGCGATAATCGGGCGTCTATAGACAATAACATCGTAAAGGCGCGCTGGCGTGCATTCGCCAACAGTCCCCAGGTACGCTGGATACCAGGACAGCTTACTCCTCAATGCGCCGTACATCTAGCACGGCCAATTTCGCTACACGCCGGTTGCTGTTTTCAACGTCGCTGATCTCGGTTGTCCATCTCGTCCAGGGTGTGTACAGATGATTCGGCCTTTTGGCCAACAATTCCAGGCAGTCTAGGGTCTACAATCCCTACCACATCGTGGTCCTCTACTGGCTTCGTATCGCTAAACCACTTAGTGCGGCGAGTTATTTTGGGTAGGTAATCGCTAATCCAACTTTTCCAGAACCGGTTGGCTTGTACTCGTGACAGTCGCCTACATTACCGTAGAACATCACCAAGAAGAAGTGGTTGGGTGTCAATGTAGGAGCTTAGTCATCGTTAACAGGGACATGTGTCAGAGGTCGTGAGTTAACGTTGTTCTCTGTGTTTAGCTGCCTATCAATCGTTCCCAACTGCCACTCATATGCGCTGTAGAAGGGGGTAGAAATTCTCAGCTGGTCTCTGAGTCTATGGACTCGTCCATCAATGCTTCTTGGTCAACAAAATGTTTGCGCTTCTTTGATCTCTCGATTTGCCCCTATGAAATTCGTGCCTCGGTCACTGTAAATCCGCCTAGGCTTTCCTCATCACGCGATAAAATTACGCAACGCCATGACGCACGATCCAGTACTGAGGGAATGTGCGATTTCAATAAGGATTGCCCAAGTCGTCATGCAGGTGGCTAGAATACCCCAACGCTTTTCTGTTCGGCGGCCGATTACGATTTCATAGGGCCCGAAGAAATCTACCCCGACATGGGTGAACGGACGAGAAAATGCATCGAGGCGGGCCACTGGTAAGTCAGCCATAATCGGTACTCGTGGTACTACCCGGTCGTTCTTGCAACGTTGACAATCGTTTCGAACTTTATTATAGGCCATGTGAAGTTTCGAGACACTGTATTTTTGACGAATCTCGTTGATCACAGTTTCGTTATTCTGGTGGTTGTATTTTTGATGATAGTGTGCAATTATTAACTTGGTGGTCACGGGCTAGTATACCCGAGCATAGTCGAATAACAACCGCATAACATAGTGATGATAAGATGTACATCATGATTTAATTTTGTTATTTTTTGTTATCAATACGAATTTTGAGTTTTCAGATCGAGAATGCCACCGACGGGTGAATGACGTCAAGTGTTTGTTATCATAATTCAATCGTTGTAACTAATTGATAACATAATGAGTTATCAATGAGGGAAATTGACTGGATAACAAAACTTGTTATCATTGTGTTTCAAATGATAACACAACAAGATATTTATATGATATTTTTAGAATAAAGTTTTGTTATCACGTTTGTTATAATGCCTACATATTCAACCAAAATGAAAACAAACTATGTTATAGAATGCTTGTTATCGGATAACACAACTTGTTATTTTTTTGTTGCCCAACTTTGATCGGGTAATCGGGTCCATAGCCTCATCGGTCGCGTAGTAACAGTTAGCTATGCGACCTCGCATGCTGAGCACCCCAAACTGGTCCAACCAAGGCAAATTTTGGTACAGCGGACTTGTTTTGAACAGAGGCGTACTATGTAACTTCGTTGTGACGCGAATGACCGATAGTGGTTAAAGCGTCTTAAACAATAAAAAAAAAACTTCGTGTTGTCGTGCGCTTTTTGGAGAAGGATTATTTCGTCCGAATAACTTTCTAGCTGCGTTTGTCGATAAATACATGCTTCGGAAAGTGCTATTTCTCGGTTGGAGATCGGACCACCAATGATAAATTTCTTTTGAATTTTGAGTTTGCAGTTGATTGGGAATCTGCGTACAAGTGCGATGATTCTAACTAATCGATTCCAGCTGGATAAATCGCTGAATTGCATCACAGACGCAGGTTGTACAAAGTGTACCATAGCACTAAAGCGAAGTTCAAGATAAGTGTTTGAATCATTCATTGAACTTGGCCAGTGATTGTCCGGATGATACAGGAATTTTGGTCCGTTGAACCATCTCGCTTGAAGATTGAGATCTGGCGAACATTTCCATTTCGTTCTGTCATCGGCAACGTTGAACTTCGTGGGTACGTATTTCCATTCAGGAATCTCTGTCAACTCCAGAATTTCGCTTATCCGGAGAGCTACGAACGGTCAGTATACTCGACGGGAGATCTGGATCGTGAGAGCCTTGGAGACCGACTGAGCTAATCGTGCTCCAATCAATGTCGCTTGTAGCTCTAATCTTGGAATGGAGAGAAATTTCAATGGCGCGACTCTAGTCTTTGCGGCTACAATGCTGCATTCAACAATATGATTGTTGGCAAAACCGTAAATAGCAGACAGCAGCAATTTCATTTTCGCTCGCGTCAAGGAACGTGTGTAGCTGCACATCTCTACTCGCAGGCAGTTTTTTACTGTGGTAGCACCGAGGAATGGCGATACGTTCAATTTAAGGAAGAAATTGTAGCCATCATCGACATCTTGTAGCCGAATTTTCAAAAACATGAGAAACTGGGCAATCAGTGCTAATGGATCAAACACGGACATGAGGACGCGCAACATCTCACGTTTCGTTGGACAACGTTGACCCAGCAGTAACTCTCGTCCGTAACGGTCCCATCCCACTTTGTAGGTAAACTTGTCCCAATGGGTACACCACCACATGCCGAACACCTTCTCTGTCGCAAGCTCCGTTGATAGATCGAGACTCTTTTCTTCTGTTGGTTTCTCTTGGAGGGCATCAACTACTCGCTCAGAGTTGCTGATCCAGTTGCGGATCTCGAAGCCTCTTGCAGCGTGCACTTTTTTCACCTGCTGGGCTAGTTGGATAGCATCTTCTGGATCCAATTGGATCCCTAAGTCTCAACACTTATGAGCATATCATCGACGTAGTGACGTTTATGAATTCTTAGGCCTGCTTCTGGACATTCACCTTTGAAGCGCTCGGCGCTCAAATTTTTGACGAACTGTGCGCTGCTAGGCGAGCAACAAGCTCCGAACGTCATAACTTGCAGCAAATAGACGGAGAGAGTTCCTGTCTCGTCGTACCAAACGTTGGCATTGTTGGTCTTCATTGCGCATAAGGACTTGGAGAAACATTTCTCGCGTGTCTCCAGTGAGAGCTACCATTCCTCCCCGGAATTGAAGCAGTATAGAAAACAGTTTGCAGAGTTGATTAGGGCCCTTGAGCAATGCAGAATTCAATGAAACTCGATGGGATGATGCCGCTGCGTCCCAAACCATCCGTATGTTCCCAGGCTTATATTGATAACTGGGAATATTAGAAGGTACCACACTCGGGGAAAGGTTTGACTCAATTCCTCATCAGTATGTTTCCTGGCGTATCCTTTCGCTATGAATTCCGCTATTCTTTTATTGAGAACATTAGCCTACTTTGGATCATTGTCCATTCTCTTTTAGAGGCACTGCAATCATCAAAGGGCCATTGAATAACTTTCTGGTAGACGGATGTCATCGTAGCGCCACAATAGGCCAAAATTGTTTGGGATGGTAGCGGCATTTGCCGCCTCTGCTAGACAGTAGAGCCAGTTACTGAAGGATGACAAATTGACCGTCGGTAGTGTTGTTCGATATTTTGCCCAATTCAACTTGATCGACGGCGGAAGCTTGTTGACAAGATGGTGGAGAAAGGTCATATTGTAGAAATATTCTTCCAAACCACATGCTTCCGCTGTTGCACAGAAATTCTGAACGCTGACGGTAAAACCCACGATCGATTCTAATTTGTCCTCTCTCAGTGTTGGAAGCGAGTTGATTTTCGATCGGTTGCAACGTTGACATGACTCCGCTGGCATTCGAAGGGTGCAGTAGTAGACTTTTCACCGCTTCATGCGCGCGACCTTTCAAGCTTCGCTGTAAGCGGACAATGTTTTCTTCGTTAGTGAATCCACATAGAGCGGTAGTACTGTTGTAGGTCGATAAGAATAGAGGCCACTCTTCCGGGTTACCAGAAAACGTCGGAAGATCCTTAGAAATGGCTTGTTAGACAGCTAATTGCTTCCGAGGAATAGGATATGAATCAGCTTCTTCCTCTTGGTTATAGTTTCTGAAATCTCACATTGTTGATGAATACGAATGGCTCTAGTGTTGAACCGCTGATCGATTAAGTCGTTAAGAAAACGATTATAAAAAGAGGTTGGAGTGTACTTTCATGTTTAAAATTGTTGTTTTACATAGATAATTGATCGAAAGTATTTTTGGGACTTTTATTTCATCATTGGGTTTGTTTATTTACAATATAAAAAGTATTTTGAAAAGTGAATAAATATAACACAAATATATTTCAATAGTAATGGCAAATTCACAACAATTAATTAAAAAATAAATATTTTCTAGTCAAATTTTAATTGAATCTGTAGGACAAAACAATTGAATCCTCAAACTAGTAAAAATAAACAAAAGGCATATCAAAACTTTCCTTAGCAGAGCGGTTAGAGTCCACGGCTACAAAGCAAAGCCACACTGAAGGTGTCTGGGTTCGATTCCCGGTCATACTCAGAAAGCTCTCAGTTAATAACTGTGCAAGTGCAAGTGTGAGGACGTCATGCCAAGAAGAAGAAGAAGAAGAAGCATACCAAAACTACTGAGAAGCAAATAACTCCTTACAAAAGAATTCTCATGTTTCGTGGATTTCACTTTGAATGAAAACTACTTTTTAGATACAGAAACCTATGTGATCCTTCTACATATCGTTCATATAACAGTAGGAATCAGAAAGAAAGTTTTTGTACATAACTATTTAATAGAAAGTTTCACAAAAATCAAAATTTCTGGGCTTCAACCAGTCACCCCTTAGTTCTAGTTGCAATACTAAAACAAACTGCCAGACAAATTTTCATCCAATTTGGAAAAGATTAGGAGGTGCCTCAAGTCGAATTTGTGTTTTTTGGCTATTTTTAAATTCAAAAAATTCTAACGAGAATTTGGAAAAACGAAAATCAAAATAAATACCACTAGTTGAACATATTATTTGCACTTTACAACTTTTGAGAACACTGTATGCCGATTAGAGATGGTTTTGACCTCATAAAATTGATTTCTGTGCATTAAAGTACCTGTAAAACATACATTTCTCTACAGTTTTTGTTCTACAAGATTCTTAACCTCATGCTCAATCATAAAAATTCAACAGTAGTATCATTCCTTTGTCATTTCTGAACATTATTGTAGTACATCATTTTTGTATAGTATTTAATCACCACAGCACCTGGTAGGTACATCGTTCGAAAAAACTCAACCGATTCCAAATATTTCAAACTAAATTTGTAGCTAATTTAGTTTTTCATTTAACTGAAAAATTGTTTTGACTAAGTTATTTCGCAAAAACTGACCAGTACCATAATTTTACTCGAAAAGTACATTTTTTTTTAATTTTGCCAAATAAACGTTCAAAACAAATGCTGAAACTGGTTTATCTAACTTTTTAAACCTTTGTAAAGGTCTTGGCAACAGTTGTCACTGAATTTCATGGCAATTTTTTTTTTTGCAATTTCTCATCGTAATAGGCTGTTTTTCATTACGCCAATCAGTCATAAAACGGCATACTTTCCTGCACTGAATTATGTAGTATGGTGATAGTCATTACGCAACTGAAACCCTATTTTTCCTAACAAAAGGAACAGTATCGTTCACGTACTTGCGGATATTTTTTTTGTTCATTTACCCATTTTGCGACACAAACTGACGACCCGGTGATTGCGAACGATGATGATGCTCCGCACTGCAGTGTATGCTGTAGTTGCTGTAGTGTTAAGCAGTGATTTTATGCCCCATATAAGGCACTTCACTATATGGAAAAGTTTACCCAATAATGTTATGTGCTATTATTACAAAAAATCAAACCTGGTTTATTGGCTACCCTTAAAAACAAAGTTGGAAAAATATCAATATGACTGGTTCGATGGAATTTGTTAACCAACAATTATACAAATCCTATTAGGAATTAAAATTAAACCATTCAATCGATTCAATTCAAAAGATTGGAATCGAAAGGCGTCTGTTGTTAACTAACTAAATGAAAATAACCATCCAAATAAGACCATGTATAGTTGACAAGGCCTAAAACTTGCGATAAGTAAACCTGATGTGATGAATATCTGCCTCCACTCATTAATGAGAGAATCTGTACCCGACTAGAGGCTTGTAAGAAAAATATAATAAAATTTTATCAGACCATATCATAGGTCGGCGTTAAGTCAGAGCGGACCAAGTGACATTTTTCATATTTTGAGAAAAATGGGTTTAAAGTCTGACGCTCTGTATGTTTTGAACTCGTTTAAATTTTGGTTCAATATTTCTACACATCGTTGTGTTACTTTCAAGTAATATAATGTGAAGCGATAATCATGAAAAATCATAATCCAAACCTCTCATAGAACGATTTTCTGATGGACTATGTGTACTTGGTCCACTCTGACTGAACTAAAGATCACCGTTCAATGAGTTGGTTCACTCTGACTGAACAATTTCCAGGAAAATAATAATCATTTAATGCTTGCATGGTCAAACTGGGTACATATTTCTAAGATAAGCAGATTATCAAGACCCTTCAACACTAGTATCGTAAATTCTTCAATAATTCATATCGTCACTACCGAAATCAGTAGCATTACGATAGCTTGAAAGATTCTATACCATTACCCGGAATACCATTACCCGGAATACCATTACCCGGAATGCAATTTACCGGAATACCACTTACCGGAATGTACCATTACCCGGAAAAACCATTTACAGGAATGTTCCATTTACCGGAATGCACCATTGCCCGGAAAGCCAAATTTCCCATTTTCGACGACCTTTTTCAGTATATTTGTGTACATTATTTATTCTCTTTCATTGATACGGAGCACAAATTATGTCACGCTAACCATGCACATTCTTGCCTCGGTTTCCATAAACACTTTTTCAAAAGTCATCTTCAAATAGCTATGGACCAAATATGTTTTTCTTTATGCCGGCGTTACGACTCAACTAGGACAAAGCTATTCTAGTAGCATTTTTACTGAGAGCCTATGTCAATCGACCACTTATACATTCGTTCATAGTTTGACAAGTATGTAAATACTCCAGCATTGAAACGTCGTCAAGTTTGCCAACCAGAAATAATTTTGAACCGGCGGTATTCAATACTACCAACCTCAGCTTGATCTTTCTGAATAGCCTCACCTTGCCGCAACGAATATTACGATACCAAAATTTATTTGCGATTAAATTAGAGAAGAATCGCCTGATATGGGGCTACTTGGGCACTTCCATGATTCACTTTGACATGGGAGGGAGGTTTTTCTCGATAGAATTATCTGAAATTATGCAAATTATACATTATGTGTAGTGCTTAACTACGACGCACATTGTGGCCAAATATGAATTCAATAGCTTTCGAAAAACCCCACTGCCGAAGTGAATCAAAAATGTCAAGAATAGGATCCGGTTCCCTATAGATCGAAAAGTTATCTCTTCAAATTTTGGCTATATAACTAAACATTACAGGCAAGGATAATAATAATGAAAAGAATTTTTTGTGTTATACATATATATGATGTCAAATATTAACGAGGTCACTATAAATCGAAAAAATCACCTATCAATTAAGGTAGGGGGCATTGTAGTGAATGGAACAGCACAGCATTTGAAAATGTTTGGATTTATGAGAGTTTTCTTATCCCCTTCAGTTAAAACAGTTTGGAATCCAATTTAAATATTGCATCAAAAAATTAAAAAACAAAAACTGTGCAGTACAGTGCTCTTCTCATTTAAGCTTTAAAGCTCCCCCAAATCAACACGATTTTTTAAGCGAATTCAACAAAAAATCGACGTGATTTCGTTGTTGAGTCGTTGCAAGCACTCTTATATGGAACCATTTAGAATGACACGACGAAAATCGCTGCGAAATTGCGTCGCTGTGGGTTAGACACGCTCATCAAACTGTGCATGCAGCGCATGTCGCTGTCGCCGTAAAAAAAAAACGCCTTGATTTAGGGGAGTCTTTAGGTTTGAGGAAATCTAAAAATCAAGACGAAACTAAGAGTGCCTTGGTGATCGAGAGTAGGAACACTTTACGCCATTGTGACGTCCATCTCTGGATTCCGAGATATTGAACCTCAATAGATCTACTTTTCCTTTGAGTTTTCTATTTTTCTATATTATTTCCATAGCTATTTTTCTACGAATGTCATAACTCTGAATGTCTGTACCCCGAATCCAGTATAATATACTAGAAAGAATAGTAATCAATCATAAGTAGAAGGTATTTGATCATTTTCGACTAAACATATTTTGCCAAAAATGCCGAGATCGGTGGAACTCGAAACAACCGCCAACCAAATAAAGAAGGGTGAATATCAGATGACCCGAAATGGGTTATTCTAGAAAAAGGGATATACAAAGGATTTGCATTTGGTTGATTGATGTTTACAGAAACAACATTCGGTGAATTGACACTCGGCGAAAAGTAGCACAACCAATCGTGTTAAAAATTCAAACCATTGCTTATTTATTAGCATTTGGACACTTGGAGAACCTTCTAGACAGTCGAATGTCGAAAGTAAAGTAACATCAGGTATCAGAAGGCCGGCTCCAAAGGCACGTTCCCCACCAGTTGGGAGATTTGTGCCATCGCCATATTTGAGCCTATTTCATCATCTACCCGATGGGAGAGGAAAGGGAAGGGAAAGATGGGAGGGAATAGGAGTGGGGTCCCTTGAAGAGGGAAGATCGCATAAGCGAAATGAGAGCATATAGCTCCATACCACAATGGGTTCGAACAGCGCCTTAAAAGGGCACTGCAAAACGCATGAGTGTAAAGAGAGCCTATAGCTCATTACCACAGCGGGTTAAGAATAACAGAATGTCCTGAAGATTCAGGCTTCTGAATTCAGTTTCACTTAATAAGTGTTTACCAAGTAATTGGAATCGCATTTGCGCAAAAACTGGACAGTTACATATCAGGTGAAACGAAGTTCCATAATCGGAGTCACAACTATCACACACAAATGAGTCAGCACGCTGAATATTTGCCATGTGATAGTTGAGTCGGCAGTGGCCTGTCAACGCTCTGACCTAGAGACTGCAATTCTGCTTTGACAGATTTGTTAAATACTTCGCCACCCTTGGAGATGGCTCAGTAATGTACAATTTTGTTTGACGACATGACTCCAAACTATTCCAATATTGCTTGTGCTGAGTTGCCGCCCAAGAATTTATCTGAAGCTTCACCCAGCACTTCGGGCCAATAAAGTCATGCGATGCTCCATCGCGAGCTAGCTCATCAGCCAATTCATTTCCAGCGATGGAAGAATGGCCAGGTACCCATACAAGGTTTACAGAGTTGACTGAATTCAGTTCCTCAATTTGAGTTCGACATGCGATAACAAGCTTCGACCTTGAGTTGGCCGAAGCGTAAAAGAGTCACAGTGGACTTTCCAGATTGGTAAGCATGTTGATTCACATGAAGAGGCATGTTTGCCAAATAAACATCACGGATGTGATGATCGATAATGCGTTCCAGACATTTCAGAAGAAAAGAGGTCAGACTGAGTGGTCTAAAACTCTTCGCTTCTTCATACGACGCACGTCCTCCTTTCGGGATAAACTTTACAGTAATATCGCGCCAGGATCTGGGAATATACCCGGTAGCAAAACTGCTTACAAGTAGCTTTTTCAAAACATGCTTGATAAACTCAAACCCCTTTTGGAGCAGAACAGGATAAATCCCATCCGCTCCTGGAGATTTGAAAGGAGCAAAACTATTAAGTGCCCATTGAATCGATTCAGTAGTTACGATACTGCGAGCCAAGGCCAAAGACTCGTAACTACATGAAAAGACATTTGGTTCATCCGTAGATGCTATGTCCACACATCCGGGGAAGTGTGTATTGAATAAACATTCTAAAACTTCTTCATCGGAAGAAGTAAAGTTACCATTAGGTACGCAAATTTCGTTCACTTGGAAATCCTTAGATTTTGCAAGGATTTTGTTCAGCCGATTGACTTCACTCAAACTGAAAACATTTGTACAAAGGTTTTTCCAGCCGGATCGTTCAGCAGAACGAAGAGCCTTCTTGTAAGCCTTGCGAGCTGACTTGAACGACTCTGATCCAGCTGAACGGCGTCTATTCCAACTCTTTGTACATTGTATTCTGAGACTAGTCAGATCGGAATTTCACCATGGGGTCCAATTTGTAATCTTCATAGACCGCAGAGGACATGCTTCTTCAAAAGTTTCCATAATGTAGGATGTTGTGGTATCAACGGCATCATCCAGATCACTTGGATTTTCAATGGACGGAGAATATCCATGAAATTTGGTCGCAACCAATTCAATATAGAGTTCCCAGTTTGTTGACCGGGGATTCCTAAAACGCAAAGTCTGCGCAGTTACATTTGAATGTTCAAAGAAGATGTAGCGATGATCAGATAATGATTCCTCATCTGATACATGCCAATTCGTCAACTCGTGACTGATTCTATTCGAGCAGAGCGTTATGTCTAACACTTCTTCTCTATTAGAAACCATGAAGGTTGGGCGATTGCCTATGTTAAGTAATCCAAGGTCTGTACTACTTAAGTATTCCATCAGACTGGAGCCTCTCAAATTGATATCTGAGCTGCCCCAGATGATGTGATGAGCATTGGCATCACTGCCCACAATCAGCGGAAGGCCTTTTGTTACGCAGTGTACGACAACTCGTTTGAAGTCATCCGTTGGGGATGGTTCATCATGTGGTAAATATACCGAACAATAGACGTATTTCCTGTTGAGGTCACCAACAGAAACATCAATTGTGACAGTACATACATCTCTGGTCGTCAACTCAGAAATGAGTGTAGCAACGATTGTTTTATTTACGAGCACGCATGCGCGGGGCATGGAGCGCGAGTTTGCCATTTCAAGTTTGTTGAAAGTAGCAAAAACTGGGTCCACAAGGTTACCTAGATAGAAGTTTCCTCTACGAAAGTAGGTTTCTTGAACTAGCGCCACTTGGGCTGCACCATTTTGCATGAGTCTGCAAAGATTGATCGTTGCTGTTCTTTATGCTGAAGATTGATCTGAGCTAACCTAACCGTAGCCACTACCCAAACTAGGCAGGATTAAGCTTTTTGCAATCTCAGCACGAAAAAGACCAGCAACGAAAAAACCAGATCGGTATCTATTTAAAGTCGCCAAAGGCGAAAGAGCACAGAATACACTGTGTAAAACGCATAATGCGAATCCATATAGGTGATAATTTAAATTAAATGTCAACATATTCATAATCCCACCCTTATTAAGCCTCAGGATAGAGACTGAAGAAGGGCAGCCGATTATCTCGGAAAAACACATGGTCACCTGCACCATTGCTCCGGGTAGCACAGGAAGGACTCTATACTGTAAAGGGCGCCCTGGTACCCCACAGGCTCCGTTAGCGGTTAGGTTTTATTTAGACCCCCCTAACCATTCATTCCTAGGCACGGTACGCATCACACCATAAATTAGGGGTCACCTGTGAGGTGGACTTTTACCACCGGAACAGGCAGTCCGTAGTGTTAATTCTTAGCCAGTTGAAACAACCGCTACCGACACTACGCGGCTATCTAGGCTGCTCGGGAAAAGGAGGTTAACCTTTACGTTACCGGCCTCCGACAAGGCATTTTCAAATGGCTGCCATTTCGTCAATTTCCATTCGATTTTTTTGAAACCATCGTCAGTTTACTTTAAAAAGGTTTCAGTTATTTGTCATAAATGGAGAATGCTGAATTCGGAACCATGCCGGAGATATTCCGGATTGTACTGGGGTCACGAGGGTGCCAAATTCGGGAAATGTGATTATTTTTTTTATTTATTTCAGCTACAACACTAAAGCTTTTATGTGAAACGTGAGATAATGGTAGATTGTCATCATTTCAACATAATTTGAATAAGTGGACCGTTCCGGAACATCGTAGCCGGTTCCGCCAGGGCCAGTTTGGGAACATTTCCGTTTTATGTCCAAAACATACCGTGCGACGTCTCAATCTTCATGAATTCGGGAGAACATGTCAATAGAGGAAGAATAAACTAAATTTCAATAGATTTGGCCACTCCAGAGCACCTGACACAGGTTCCGCCAGGGCCTCTTTGAGGACATTTCCGTTTTTTGTCGAAAACATACCGTGCGACGTATCAATCTTCGTGAATTCGAGAGAACATGTCAATAAAAGAAGAAAAACTCCGGAAAAAAACAGATGTGGCCACTCCAGATCCTGGCACAGGTTCCACGAGGGCCTATTTGGGGACATTTCCGTTTTATGTCCTAAACATATCGTGCGACGTCTCAATCTTCTTGAATTCAGAATAACATGTCAATAAAGGAAGAATAAACTAAATATCCATAGATTTGGCCACTCCAGAGCACCTGACACAGGTTCCGCCAGGGCCTCTTTGAGGACATATCCGTTTTTTGTCGGAAACATACCGTTTGACGTATCAATTTTCGTGAATTCGGGAGAACATGTCAATAAAAGAAGAAAAACTCCGGAAAAAAACAGATGTGGCCACTCCAGATCCTGGCACAGGTTCCACGAGGGCCTATTTGGGGACATTTCCGTTTTATGTCCTAAACATATCGTGCGACGTCTCAATCTTCTTGAATTCAGAATAACATGTCAATAAAGGAAGAATAAACTAAATATCCATAGATTTGGCCACTCCAGAGCACCTGACACAGGTTCTGGAACGGTCCACTTATTCAAATTATGTTGAATTGATGACAATCTACCATTATCTCACGTTTTACATAAAAACTTTAGTGTTGTAGCTGAAATAAATAAAAAAATAATCACATTTCCCGAATTTGGCACCCTCGTGACCCCAGTACAATCCGGAATATCTCCGGCATGGTTCCGAATTCAGCATTCTCCATTTATGACTTAACTGAAACCTTTTTAAAGTAAACTGACAGTGGTTTCAAAAAAATCGAATGGGAATTGACGAAATGGCAGCCATTTGAAAATGCCTTGTCAGAGGCCGGTAACGTAAAGGTTAATATTGATGATTAACTCCTGACGTGCCCAAGCAGCCACCAAAAAAAAAACGCCTTGATTTAGGGGAGTCTTTAGGTTTGAGGAAATCTAAAAATCAAGACGAAACTAAGAGTGCCTTGGTGATCGAGAGTAGGAACACTTTACGCCATTGTGACGTCCATCTCTGGATTCCGAGATATTGAACCTCAATAGATCTACTTTTCCTTTGAGTTTTCTATTTTTCTATATTATTTCCATAGCTATTTTTCTACGAATGTCATAACTCTGAATGTCTGTACCCCGAATCCAGTATAATATACTAGAAAGAATAGTAATCAATCATAAGTAGAAGGTATTTGATCATTTTCGACTAAACATATTTTGCCAAAAATGCCGAGATCGGTGGAACTCGAAACAACCGCCAACCAAATAAAGAAGGGTGAATATCAGATGACCCGAAATGGGTTATTCTAGAAAAAGGGATATACAAAGGATTTGCATTTGGTTGATTGATGTTTACAGAAACAACATTCGGTGAATTGACACTCGGCGAAAAGTAGCACAACCAATCGTGTTAAAAATTCAAACCATTGCTTATTTATTAGCATTTGGACACTTGGAGAACCTTCTAGACAGTCGAATGTCGAAAGTAAAGTAACATTGTTGTAGCCAAATTTAGCCAGTTCAGCCAAGACAAGCTGAAAGAACAGCTTATTTTTAAAAGAAGGGTGAATCATCTATGAAATGCAATTATATGAAGATGGTGCATATTGACATGATCAAGTACGAAGTATCTTATACTCCTCTAAAAAACATATGCATTTATATGTTTTTTGAAGGGATAACATCCCCTGTTCATTATCGTTGGTGTTCATTTAAAATATTTCAAGTCAAAATACTGACATGAAGTACCGTAAAACGGGTTAAAGGACGTTTATGAAAAAGGCAAGAAATAGAGAAATAATTTTCCGGTAAATGGTCCTTCCGGGTAATGGTTTTCCGGTAAATGGTTCATTCCGGTAAATGGTTTTCCTGGTAATGGTCTTCCGGGTAATGTCGGAGAACCAGCTTGAAAGTTAAGGTATTGCAGGGTCATTGCATTGAAGAACAGAAATATTCAAATATGTATTCAGTCAGAGTGGACCAAGTGAAAATCTTGAGTACCGATGGAAATATACTGTTCCAATGAGCGGGTTCTAGCACATTCCATACATACACCATAGAACTACCATAAACTTCTATCGGACACTGAAATTGACTCAAAAAATGCAATAATCAATCAGTTTATTGCTTTTCAACACTTGGTCCACTCTGTCTGCACAGAAATTGTTGCAATTTCTGACCACCCATCCAAATATGGTAAATGGTCAAAAATCAAAATCGAATTAAGTAATATTTATAAATTTCTATTGATGGATAAGTAGAAGAATCATTCGATGTCGAGAAATCTGACAAATCTCTTGAAATGTTTTTCATTTCCTCGCATTCCTCAGTGCGCTGATCATTTTCGCTGATATGGTAATAAGCACTTGGTCCACTATGACTGCACGCTTTTATCGATTTTTATTGATCATCCAAAGTAAATTTGTTACATATCTCCCGCAGTTTACAGCATTCTTAAAATCTGATCAAAGTGCAACGGAGGTAAGGTAATTTCTCGTCTAATGAAAGAATAATCCGATTTTCCCAAGTTTTGGACTTGGTCCCCTCTGACTTAACGCTGACCATATGCATATCATATTATAATATAATTTTGTTAGGCTCCGTTATCCATAGAACATAATAAAACAGAAATACAGTTAAACCTCCATGAGTCGATGTTCCATTACTCGATATCGACTCATGGAATCATATTAAAAATCAAATTTTATGGTTACTATGATGGTCCCCTCAAACGGCTCTCCATAGCATTGCTGTTCCATGACTCGATATTTCCATGAGTCGATGGTCCCTTCAATATCGACTCATGGAGGGTTGACTGTATAACATAATGTGTTTTATTTCCATTTAAGATATTTTTTGTTCATTTTTAACAACTTTATAACAAAATAAATAGATAGTTATGCATTTCAATAATATACAATATTATCGTATATCGAACAGTATTATAATTTTGATACATTGTATCAAACATTATAACTTGGTTTGATATGTCTTTGATAGAATTGAAACACATTTTGTTATGTTTATGTTACTATTCATACACTTTTTGTTATAATTTTAATTATTTTAACAACATCCTGCATAAAGTATGTAACAACCTATGTTCGAAAAAAACTTATAACATAATAACATATGCTGATATAATTTTGTTATGTACCCTTAGTCGGGTATGCATTGATGACAATGAACAAAACATTCACATTGGGACCATTTAATATGTTATCGTTTCTGGGGATGAAAAACAAACAGAAGTATCATCTAATCAACCACACTGTTAGACAAGCATGTTCCACCTGTCCCCAAGGCTTAACTCAATTAGGTCAAAAGTTAAACTATCTACCTTAAATGCCCTCTGGGACTTTGCCTAAGTGTAGAGTTACTGAATGGAACAGCCGTAGGGCAGACTATATGCGAACAACAATGTAGCAATTAAATCCCATTGCGACTGCTGTACAACATTCACGAACTTTGCAAAAGCCTTGGAAAAACTTTCAAACCATCCAAGACAGGTTCATTTTCTCCGTCCAAGTTGGTCCATTTTTATATTCTGACAACGTCACGCTGCCAGTTTACTTGTCGAAAAAGTAGCCAGGGAACACAATATGAAGTCCCGAGTAGGTTCCCGAGAAGTGGAGAAACGAACGGACATCAGCAGCATTTTAGCAGAGAGTGAAACAATATGTTTGGCATTTCTTTGCCACGTCCACGTCAGTTGACCAGTACTTAGAGACAACTTTTGTGCAGGAATTATTATTTTTACAACGTTCACAACATGTTTTACGAAACTTTCCATGTCTCCATCAGCTGTCTTGCCGTCCAGGCTTACTGTTTTTTGGGTACCACAGGGGGCCGGTGCACGATTTAATTCAGTTCAGTTTCCCAAAACGATTACGGCGACTACGGTAGTTTACAGCTTCTAGTTAACTTAGGGATGTTCAAGTTCTATTAAAAGTGGTTCACGAATTTAAATCTTTAGATGAAATGGCGCTCATGTGTTTACATTTATCTACAGTCGAAGCGCGTTATAACGACATCGCAAGGGACCGTCGCAATAGAGAAAAGTCGTTATAGAGAATAGATATAACATTGAAATATTTATGTCGCTATAGAGAGCTTTTGTCGTTATAAAAGTTGTCGTTATAACGAGCTTCGACTGTATGTCCGAATCTTTCGCATAATTCGAAATGATAGATATCGTTCATTTCAAAACGTTTAGACACAAAAGAAGCTAACACCTCTCTTCAGGCACTCAAGCCGAAGGGAAAGTGTTCTTCTACTAAGGTAGTTTGACGAGCATCGGCCAACTTTCAAGAGCGCCATCAAAGTAAAGAAATCTCAAGAACACACCTCAGGGAAAACAACCAACTTGGATAGAAGTGTCGTAAAAAAAGCTGCCCCTGTTTGAGCCGTTCGCCGTGTCGTTGTACATATATTTAAGATCGTTTTGTGCATCAAAGTTACTACTGGCACAAGAAGTAGATATAATCGAGTTCATGTAACTGCGTATCTAATGATTTCTTTAATTAAGTGTCTCTTGTTTAGATGGCGGGCAGCATTAGACATGCTCAGCGAAGGGGCGAATGCTTCAGGCGATAGTTATCTCCATCCCGAAACTCAGTTCACCCGGAGGACAGTAAGTGTCTTGTACATTGAAGTTCAAGAGTGTTTCCGTGCCAAAAGTTTACCTTCGTTGGGGAGGACTTTGTGTTGGAGTGCGCTACCGAAATAGCTGAAGAGGGTAGACTGCTCAGAATAGAGTTTAGTTGCACTGTTTTCTTTGGAGCTAGGTATGCACGTGATTATGCGATAATGCTTGTCACATCCTGCATGCAAAATAATGTTGAAGCGAGAACGTTCTGGAAGACTACACTAGCAACTTCCTGACAATACATCCCAAGTCGGATGGAATCTATATCTTAGCTTATGTTATATGAACCATGGACATAGCATAAACAACAGGTGAATATTTTGCCATATCAAATAATATCAGAAGTTTAATGAATTCTTATTAACACATAGTGCAACTTTTAAGAAATCTTGTTTTCCAAGGGCTGCACAAAATATATGTCTAAAAATTTCAAAATTGACTCCTCTGTGAATTTTTATATATGTGCTTTCAGGTATTTCTCTTGAATTCGTTCAAGTATTATTTCATATACCTAAGTTAATAATTTCCAATAAAAAATCTGATCGTCTGATCATTTATCGTATCGATTCAGATTTTTATTGTACGTACTTTATGACCAAGCACAAAATTCGTATAACAAAGTCACTCAGATATAACTCGAATTGTGCAAAACTAATAAGAGGAGCTCCAAGGAACAATACCAAAAAAACAAACACAGATTCAATCAATCAATTCTAGGATTTCTTTTAAAATTAACACCAGCTCCTTTTCAAAGAACCATTCCGGTGACCTCTCCTGACGAGTGTTGAACTAGCTGTAAGTTAAAAAACACTAAAATAAAGAAGAAAAAAATCTTTTCAAATATTTGGAATAGAGAAAGAGCATAAATTTTTGACCTTTCTTTGAATTTCGACCCATTCATACGATGTTTACCTTTGTATGAGAATCCAAAATTTAGCACAGAATGCTTGTAGATCAAAATAAATGCTTTGCCACTACTTCTCCCATATCACTATGGGTCAGAAACAAAAATTTCGCGAAAAAGTCCAAAAACCTTTTTTCAATCAAATGAGTTATTGAGATGAATTCCTCATTATTGAGAACATGAGCGATTGTATACCAACTATCTTATTTGATTGATTTAATTATTTCTTTGCTCTTTGACAATTTTGTTTGAACAGAAAAACTTGAATTCCAGCATATCAAAAGAAAATTTGGTTTGTGGGGAAAAAGGGCAAGAAAAATTATTGTGTGTACATATTTGGAAAGCAAATTAAGTTCATTTTATATGTCTGATATAAAAATGACGGTAATTGTAAATTTTACCATTGATTTTACAATGTACCCGTCATATTTATTGTAAGTGTTCCACCGTATTCGGCTTGCAACCAGATTGAGGTAGAAGCCTAGACTCCACTCTTTCATGTGCTACCAAAAGTTTTTGCATATATTTGCGAAGGCCGAGTTACATCGGTTCAAATACATGCGATAATTTAGTTGATTTTTTAACCCTTTATTTTTAACTTCGCTGTTTATACAATAAATCAATTAAATAATTTTGATAGGAAAAAAAATAAATAAAGCAGTCATTATCCATTTCTTTAGAGAAATGGTCCATTCATGAGCTAGGTGACATTCGAAAATCGAAATTGAGTCGGTTGAAAAATTACAAGCAGCTTTATTTTTTTCATTATTTTTTTTTTTTTGAGCTTGTGTTTTATATGGTATGATAAGACTATAACAGAGGAATCTTTTTAAAGCTCTCTGTACATGAAAATCTTCACAATGTACTCCGGAACCAACGTCGGAACCGATACTTTTTTTTTTCTTTATTTCAAAACTATTAAACTCTTTAACTTCTTTTAACACACAGACATTATTTCTTATTTTGGTGCACTCTCAGCTGTTCCCACTGCAATGTCATTCACTCCGATTCGCATTGCTCTAAGCACGACAGGGAACGACTGAGCTGCTCTCAGATGTATCCTACACTCTCCTACTCTCGGTATACAAGCTTTCCCTATAACACGACTCAGATATCCTGACCGCGGTGAGATTGATAAACAAGATAGACAAAATGGATAAAGGAATGTATAGAGAGATAAACATTCCTTTATCCATTTTGTTTATCTTGTTTATCAATCTACTACTGTCGTGTAAGTGGACTGCTTTTTCACGCAATTTTATGTTTCCTAGCTTACTAACTAAATTCGCTTTCCTGTTAGGGTGAACCAAAATTCATCAATAATATTTTGACCTTACGTAACAAACTCTCTCAATATAACAACTTGTGCGTAGTTTCTGGACAACTCCAGGTAAAAACAAACAGTTTTTTTTTTAAGAAATATGCAACGGCTGAAATTGTTATATATATATGTGTTTCTATATAAATTGCAATAGCTTCAATTCAATGTGGACATTTGGTTGAAAATATCTAAAAGAATCATACTAACTCTGCTGATTATTTTTCAACCAGGATTGAGCCATTGGTATAACATGTGGTATAACAAGTGTTAAAGGAAAACAACATTAGCGGATATTAAAACTTATTCGAATTCTCGTAAGCAGTCTACCAATGAATGATAATAATACTTGATCCACTTACCCCATCCCATTAAAAAGTAGGGGTGAGTGTACCATGCCCAATATATCCGTATTTATTCATAAAAATCACTTATTTTTCATTGTGATTTATTCAATTAGAACTTAATAGCTCACCATGTGTTGAAAAATACAATACAATGGATACAATGGATTTTTGATTGATGGAAAACAATTTTAAAATTGATTGATTTTTGCACCTTTTTTTAGTAATTCAATAATTTATTAGTCAACGGGCTAAGTAAAGCCCCAATGATAAAACTTAAAATCTAAAAGTACACGTTTTAAAACATTCAACAAATGAACATGTCAACACTACACTATGGGCAGTTTCCATACAGACTGGCGGCCAAAAATATTTTTTCCATTTCGTATTAATGAGTTTTGTGATAGTTTATTTGATGTTTATTTTCAAAAACAAGTTTTCGAGACTAGCTTTTGAATAGGGCCTATAGCAAAATAATAAGTTTTGTTACTAATCATGTATATAAGCCATTTATGCGATTAACGTTTTGCAAACTATTATAAATGTTAGAACTTATATAGAAATGATGATATGAATGATTTAGCGATATTCAGTTATTCTCTGAATTATTTTTTATCTGTTTTCAGTAGGAAATGGTTAAAAACATTGGAAAAATTCAAAAAGCCTCAAATTAACAAAGCGCAAATTTGTGCACCTAAATTATTCATGATCCTTTAGTTTACAACAAAAAGTCCCCTAATACATTTTAGCCTGGGATCACATGGGACAAAAAAGTGTGGGATGAGTAAAGTTTCGATATAGAATCAAACACATTTTTTCAGCGCACTCCCGCATTTTTCCGACCTTAAAGTTTATTTCATTTTATTTTTGTAAGATACCTTTTTGAATAAGCTTTTGGACAATGTATGAAGATCTGTATAAAATATTACAATTATGCAGTGTCCTGTATTCAATGTGTACCTTGTGTTTGCACTGAATTCTTCATTTTTCTTTAAAACTCTAACTTTGACCTACTGTATCAATTAAAATATAAAAGATCGTGCTCTGCTTATCTTGACAGATAGGCCTATTTCGTCTGCGACTTACAGACTTCTTCAGTGTCGAGCACTCGCCTAGGAGAATAAGAAGTTATAAACAAAAATTATTTGAAACGATTTTTTTCATACAAATTTTACAAGATTTTTAACTTTTTCCATGTCTTCCACAAAGTTGTTAAACATCTTAAAACCCGTGTTTTTGCTGAACATCGCACTTCTCTATCTTTTAAAGTAAAAGAATTATCAGTCGAATTCGTTTTATTAAGGCTTATTTGTTTGATAGTAAAAACCCATGCAAATATGCTTATAGACAAAAGTTTTATCAACTGCCGAAAGGAGAGATAAGGTACTTTCATGATTTGTAAGGGTTGTCTGCCCCATTTTGCGCCGAAGCCAGTTATAGAGGCCTAAACTACCCCTTGAAAAAAGATTAATTCATGAATAACTTTGTTACTTTAAAAGATAGGGTGATGATATGTTTAGCAAAAACACGGGTTTTTCCATGATAAACAACTTTGTACAAAACACAAAAAATGTTAAAAATCTTGGAAAAAAGTTATGATAAAAAATATGATTTTTAGGGGTCATTCACATACAACGGCATACACCCCCGTGCATAAGTTTGGGTTCACCCCCTCAAAAACATACAAAAGCGTTCAGTCCATATCTCTGCGATTACACGTCTAATTGAAACTCTCTAAGCCGCATTCGAAAGGCAAAGAGTTATTCTTATTTCGTATGTATTTTTCCAAAAATAGTTTTTGAATTTTATATACTAAATTTTAACTTAAAGTTGCGACATTTAAAAAAAAACATTTATAATTTCCTCAGCATTGGATCGACCAAAGTTTTAAAACAAGGTGTCTTTAGAATCGTAATCTTATATTCTCTGAAGAGCGCTCACGAAATTTTTGCGAAAAAATCTGAAAACTATTAAAAATCAATGAAACAGTCATTCAAGGCATTGTGCAAAACTTTGGGTTCACCCCTCAGTATGGTGTATCGTGCAGAAGTTTGGGTACACCTGAACTTACTCAAAACACGAAAAATATGTGAAATATCAAACCTATCATTTACGTGCCATTATTTGCGTTTGAAAAAGCTATGAATTATTAAAATTAGTTTAAAAATGGCTGAGATATTGACAAAAAAGATTTGCGTGCGGTTCAGGTGAACCCAAACTTTTGCACGATTTGCATCATATTGAGGAGTTAACCCAAACTTTTGCACGATGACTTGAATGACTGTTTTAAATAGTTTTCAGATTTTTCCGCAAAAATTTCGTGAGTGCTCTTCAAAGAATATAAGATTACGATTCTTATGACACCTTGTTTTAAAATTTTGGTCGATCCAATGCTGAGGAAATCACAAATGTTTTTTCAGTTTGATTTTTGAAAAATATCACAACTTTAAGTTAAAAAAGTTACAAAAAGTTAGTATACAAAATTTAAAAACTGTTTTTGGAAAAAAAAACACATACGAAGTAAGAATAACTCTTTGTCTTTTGAATGCGGCTTAGAGAGTTTTAATTAGACGTGTAATCACCAAGATATGGACAGAACACTTTTGTATGTTTTCGAGGGGGTAAACCCAAACTTTTGCACAGGAGTGTACATCTCAAAAAGTATAAGAAATAGAAAAATCGTGTCTTCGACAAAGTTTTTTCAAATTGCCAATTCTACAACTTTGCCGAAGACACCGTTCTAAATGTTTTGAAAAAATAGTATTTCTATCTCACTGCTAGGTGGAGTGATCACAAAACTTTTTCGTCAAATACCAAGAAACTTCTCCGAACAAACTATATCGCCAAAATCAACGGTTTGGGTGCTATTCAAAAAGCGCATGAAATCGAGAAAATAAAACACAGTGCATCGGTTTGAAAGCGTTTCGACATACTCTCGGTTATGTATGAAGTTAAACAGAGAAGATTGGTAGCTGTAGAGCGACCTGTCACGAATCCATGCTGATCGACGCTAATGAGCGGTTCCACATAAAATGACGACTTTTTTCCCAAATTTCATTCTTATATTTTTTGATTTGGATGAAATTATACACATGCTTTCTTAATGCCCAAAAATGCCTTTTTCCATCATCGGTTCGCCATTTTGACTCTAGCCTTACTTTTGAGAAGGGCCTAAGAAAAAAATCCTTAATAATTTTCAAAAAATTATAACTTAGAAACGGTTTGTCCGATCAGCTTGGTGTCTTCCGCAAATTTTTAGGTTATTGTTGGGACTATCTGGAAAAAATATACACTGTAAAAAAAATGTTGTAATTTTTTATATTTCGAAAATAAAGTTTTAAAATCAATTTTCTCAAAAATCGTATTTTTGTTTTTTTTTTTTTATATGTTAAAGGCGACAAAAAATGAAGTCTTTTGCACAGTGGGTCAAGATGGAGAAATCATGGACAAATAAGTTATAATTTATTAAAAATGGTAAATTTTCGAAAACGGTCATAATAAACTTTTTAAATGTTTTTTTAACTCGATTTTATGAGAGTACGCAAAATAAACAACAAAAAATGTATACGGGAATATCAGCTAACTTTTACCGTTTTAAAGATACAGCGATTTTAATACAAAATTATGATATAATTTTCAATTTTCGGTCATTTTTGAATGTTTTTCAAGGCTCATAAGCCTAGAAATTAGTTCATTGTCTGAGAGAGCAGATAATTTTTGACTAAAATGTTTGAAAAAATATTGATTTGGTAATTTTTCATGGTATGAGGCGAAATAAAAAAGGTCCCTGTAAAAATGATTCATATATTTTTTTAACAAAACACAACTTCAACATTCAACATTGTGATATTGTGATATGTAATTATCAAGAAAATATGGAACAAGTGTAAAAAGTTAAAAAAAATAGCAAAATAACGAATATAAAGCAATCAAAACGTGAAATGCATTCATATCGATTTAAGATAATGAAATATTTCCATTCGAAAACAAAACTTTTATGAGTAGAGGAGTAACGTGCCCAGTTGTCTCACACAAATATACCTGATGTTTTCTTAAAGTACAGCACGTTGGTATATTTTTGTGGTCGGACAGAAACGTACCTAATAGTTGATTCAAGTACCCATGTTGGTATAAAAAAGAGCTGATGCAGCAAAAACACAAGCAAGTGATAAACAAGCAAGTGATAATCAAGTGAAAAGTAAAAGATAGCATAGAATAATGAAGTATAAAATGAACACCATCAACAAAGGTTGTGTAAATGTGTTTTCAAAAAAGTATTCAAAAAGTTACCGAAATCTCACAGAATGTAATATTGCCAAATTAGTTGAACTAGGATTTGCAGATGAAAATCAGCCTAATAAACAATTTAAAACTTGCGATTCGTGTTATTTACAATTGGCCAAAAGAACAGCATTATCAAGCAGATGATAACTATGAGCTTGCTTGAGCTTGAGCTTGATTGGCCGCCCGTGGATGCACTCCAGTATCGCCAGATCAGCTGCACTTACACAAGGAACCAACCGAATGACTGCTTGGGACTAACAGGCATCCTCAATGTATAAGTGCTGGTGATCTTCTATTTTTAGGCAACAATGGCACCTGCCACGTTAGAATGCAGACCAATGAGGGGAAGGGGGATGAATTGATGATGCATTGAACTGACTCCCACGTAGACCGTATATTCCACTGCATCCACGTCAGTTCATTGGGGGAAAGGCATGGCAGAGAGGTTTGCTTTTGTGGTTAGCAGACTGCCTTGTATCAGGCGTAAGAAAGGCGTGCGCGTGGAAGTAGGAAGCGTTAGGGAAACGGTTTCTTGTCCGTCTCTGGTTCTAGCGTTTGCTATGAACGAATAGTTTTAGTGTGATATATTTAGAATGGAAGATAGAAGCAAGTGAGAGATATACAACTACAAAGTACGAGGAAAGGGACGGGCCTGGGATTGAACCCATGACCTTCTGCATATGAAGCAGAAGCGGTAGCCATCAGACCACCAACCCCGTCTATCAAGCAGATGATAACTATGATAACTACTTATCAAGTAGTGAAGAGGAAGATGTTTGCATGGAAGAGGAAACAATAGAAGCATCAGCACCAGCAACTTCAAAACAGTCAACGGATTCCAATATGAATATTCCTTGTCAATAGTCATTGGAAGCAACGTCAACAACTTTAATAGAATCAACGAACTTCAACTTGAATGTTTCTAGTAAGGACACATTAGAAGCAACGTCAGCAACATCGATTGAGAAGTAAGAAATCTGTATCAAAATAGGACGCTCCATCATTGTATAAGAACATGAAACAAAATGCTTTCAGAAAAAAAAATATTCTTTATTTTATCAACTCGAAAAACATCCGAAAACAACCAAACTTGTGAATTTTCAGTAAATTTAATTTTAAAATCGCTGTATCTCGGAAACAGTAGCAATTAGCAAAATTTTCTCATATACCTTTTTTGTTGCAAATTTTGCGTACTTTCATAAAATCGGGTCGAAAAGCATTCAAAAAGTTTATTTAGACCATATTGAAAAATCAACCTTTTTAAAAAAATCATAACTTTTTTGTCCATGATTTCTCCATCTTGACCCACTGTGCAAAAGACTCCATTTTTTGTTTACTTTAAAAAATCAAAAAAACTATTTTTAAGAAAATTGATTTTTAAGCTCTATTTTCGTAATAAAAAAAATACAACATTTTTTTTACAGTGTATATTTTTTCCAGATAGTTCCAACAACAACCTAAAACTTTGCGGAAGACACCAAACCGATCAGACAAATAATTTCTGTGTTTTAATTTTTTGAAAATTGTTAAGGCTTTTATTCTTAGGCCCTTCTTAAAAGTAACGCTAGGGTAAAAATGGCGAACCGATGATGCTAATAGGCATTTTTGAGTATAAAGAAAGCATATGCCAAATTTCAGCCAAATCAAAAAATACAAAAGTAAACCGACATTTGAATTCAAATGGAACCGCTCATACCCATCAAGTTATTTAATTATATTTCATCTTGTTTTAGTCCTACGACCGATTAAGCTTATCCAGTATCTCAATGAAGTATAGGTTTGCAAGCAGTGGTTTATAAATAAGGTTGCGAATCATAGCTATACAATGCTGCCCATAAAATCCTAATAGTACTCTAATATTTTTCGACGCCACATCTTTATTCATTTCAATATATTTAAGTGTATACTTACTTCACATTCAATAATGCACAGTATGATTTGATAATCAGATTTATACTAAACAAGGTAGACACACCTTCTACCTAATCAAACTCTAAAAAATCACTAGTTACCGGCATAGATTCGTTATAGTTCTCGCAGTTCGTGGAAGAGCAGTTCAATTCAAAAAGGAGTAAGGTACCCCGGGGCAAATGAGAATCCGGGGTAAGTGGGACATTCCGTTATAGCTCGTTTAGGAAAAGTTTTTCAAGGGTGTATTCTTCTAGAAAGTTGAAGATACAATGATAAGGAAAGTATTTAGTACAAAAAATATTGTTATTTTTAATACCATGTGCTTCATGTAACAGTTATCAGCTCAGCACCATTTTCAACTTGTATGATATATTGTGACATGTTTCACGTTCTGCATTGGTTCGCAAAAAATAATTGTGCTATAAATCGAATTACCATCGGTAAGCTACAACTTTAAGTATTGTTACAAGCTGCTTACGAAAAACAGGTTTTTTGTTTTCATTTCATATGAAAATTTCTATAGTCTAACTTACCCCAAAATATCTGTATACCCGGGGTAAGTGGGACCTATCGAAACAAGCACCAGAATCAAAGCTTTTTCTGCACGTTTCAAACATTTTCCTAGAGAGTAGCACTTAAACATCCAAACGAATGATTTTTATCAAAACAAAAATCAATCTTATATAACGAAATGGTTGAAATTGGAGAAAAAATGACTAATTTTACTATATATTTTTTTCTTCTTTATATTTGGAATAATAATTTAAAATTGAACAAATATATAGATAAAATTAAATATATATCATAAGGACGATTATTATACTATTTTTATTGAACTTTATTTGATATTTCTATTAAATTCAGTAGTTGTGGAAAACAGTTTCATCCCATAAAGGGGGTTCCCGCAATGCATAACAGTAATAACAAATAATAATAAAATATTAAAAAATTGGTTATTTATTGAAAGTTTACGTGCTGCATTTCGATTGATAACTTATAAATGATATATTTTGAACATGTTTCATACCTCTTAACGCTATTAGTGAGGAATTTTCAGTTAAAATTAAATGCGATGTGACATAACCTTACATTTACGTTTTCTTCCTAAAACGTTACGTATTTTATGGTCGATCCCTTATGTACATCAAATATATACTCAAAATTGTGAATCTATGATTAATCAATCCTATTATTGCAATGGTTGACTTACTGATGTGGTTTGACGCATGAAACTGGATGTGCCCCACTTGCCTCGTACATCGAGGTAACTGCGTCTAATGGCTCATTGTCCATCTTTCATCTAAGGTTTTCACAATTTCGAATTTATTCGATCAAATTCATGCACACACCAGCAAATAGAATGTGACCGTGTCGTTGAATTTGCAAAATATTGACATTTTCAAATTATATTGAACAATCTGTTTGAACTATCGTTTTTTTATGTCCCACTTGCCCCGGGGTACCATATGATTAAATGAAATCAGAATATGGACCGGGCTTGGTAATATTACCCGATTTTCACTGAGTTTGCTCGTTCCCCTGCTGGTTCCGCTAGGAGTTATCGATAGGAGTCAGGAGGAAGTATTCATTTATTACGTAACGCAAAAACAGGAAAACAAATTTGACCGCACCGTAACACTTTTGGCATGGAAATTTTCTACTAGTCGAAACGCTTGAGCCTTCCTTCCTCCAAGTACACAAAGCACAAATGATGCACCAACCAAACCATCTGTCGCTATCTGCTTCAGGGCTTAAGGTGTTTGCAATAAAGCTGATACAAATATTATTCCTCCCCCCCATTTAAAACACCGAAAATTTTGAAGGGGAGAAAAAAAATTCATCATTTTTTTAACATAAGTTAAGCTTTTTAAATTTTCAAAGAAAAAAACAGGTAAAATAATGATCGTAGGAAACAAAAATTTAAAATATTACTTTTTTTTCATTTTTTATTTTTTTGTTCCTTATTTATTGTTATCCCCCCCCTCGTACCTTCCAAGTGGTGACGGACATAAGAGAAAATTAATATTTGTATGAGCCTAACCCTAAAAAATAATTTCAGAAATTTTAAACAAAAATAACAATTTGTACCCACACACACAAAATCAACTATCAAACATAAAACCGATGATACTTTATATAAGGCGTTATCCACAAATTACGAAACGCTCTATAGGGAGGGAGGGAGGTAGTGGGCATAAGCGTTACAGCTCATACCTACAATAAAATTTTTCGTACAAGAAGCATAACTGAGGGTGTCTAAAATTAGTAATTTTAGCGTTTTGTAATAAATGGACGCTACCTAATCTACGTTTTTATCCCACCGGTTGCAGTGATGTAGATACTCAGAAAAGGTCTGTGAGATCTTTGGCTTGCTCTAGAATTTGGCTGTTTCTATTTATTTAATTCATAAGTACAGTCAGACCTTCTTTAACGCGGTCCAAAAAAACCTATTTACTCATGATTCGTTGAGAACCACCGAGACTTTTTTTACGCAATTGAACCGAGTTTTTTACGAACATTTTATTTCTCAGAAGAAATAGAATTATTATTTCACTTGATAATGTAACTTTTATAATGATTTTGAAAAAAAAAACCTACTGTGTTGTTTTATTAATGAACATACGTTGTATACACGACTAAAAAGGAGAAGGACATTCTGAAACAGTAACCTTACTCAAATACTGCTTCCCTTAATGGCTTCACACGCATACTTTGCATACCGCTAATACAGCTTTCAAATTTGTAATCTTAACAAAACGTGATTATTTTGAGGACCATTACTTCCAACGAGCAACGTATGCAAAATGTGGCAACCCGTAGGCTTAAGCAAAACATCTTCAAATAAAACTGCTAAACGCCTATTTCTTTCATCCTCTGGTGAAGCTCTCGATGTCTTCATACACAGTTAGTCAGTATGGTTCAGAGCACAGATTTTTCTCCGTTCCTACACAAAAGTGGTAATGTAGCGTTTTGCATGGGCTCCTTTCCACGATAATCATCTTCCCAAGCTCGTAATGATGATATCTTCCACTCGTTCTGCTCGTCGCCTATTCCACACTCTTCACCTGATGTTATTGATTAAAGCATAAACGAGGACGTTCGCAGCACCTGGCTCACCGCGTGCGGATATCTAATTTTTTGCAGCCATCCTCAATCTATTTAACAGTCAGGTTTACTTGTAGACATATCCACCCAGTAAAAAAAGTGCTACAAAAAACCTGACTTTCACGTGCTGAGAGCTAACGGAAGCTAACCTAATGAATTTCAGCAACATCGACAAGATAACATCAGTAAATTGAGATGGACATAAAATTAGGGACCGTCTTAAAGGAGACCTTACTGTTTTTGGATTTAACACGCATTTAGATGAAAACCGGCGGTGTACCTAATGAAATTAGCTTCGTAGTAATATTGTATTACACTTATTTTCATTTGGGTTTGAACAACATTTCATATTACACATTGAAGATGTACATTTTTTCAATTCACTATGGAATTTGTCTACTATGAGGCATTTGAAGAGTAGTTCAGAAAGATGCGTTCTCAAAAAAGCACTGAGCTTTGTCTTTATACTGTCTTTATACTGCCTGTACTTTAAGGCGAAGTAGGCCGTCATAGGGGCCCAGATAGCCGTAGCGGTAAACGCGCAGCTATTCAGCAAGACCAAGCTGAGAGTCGTGGGTTCGAATCCCACCGGTCGAGGATCTTTTCGGGTTGGACATTTCTCGCTCAACTTTTCTAAAGCACCTATCTAACATTGAGAGGCTCTCTTTGTTTACTTTCTCTTTAATCAATAACTGAGTCACACTAACCTCCTCTGATGCGTTTTTTGTATGAAATGCTAGTCAAGGAAATTGCCTTTCGATCTATAGTGAAAAACTTCCCAAAAGCTTTAGTATTTCACTATCATAATTGAAAGAGAGCGAGAGAGGAGAGAATTTCTCATTTGTACATTGGTCCTTTAGTAATGTTTAGCGAGATTTGCTCGACATCCCAGGGCATAAAGTATCATCGTACCTGCCACACGATATACACATGCAAAAATGGTCATTGGCATAGTAAGCTCTCAGTTAATAACTGTGGAAGTGCTCATAAGAACACTAAGCTGAGAAGCAGGCTCTGTCCCAGTGGGGACGTAACGCCAGAAAGAAGAAGAAGAAGAAGAAGGCCGTCATTGAAATTTGTACGCGTCGTTGATGATTGTTGCTGATTCATCTCACGATTTCTAATCAAAGAAAATCAGTTAGTTTTGCACTGACACAGCTGAAAAAGTATCAGAATACTTTATGCATGTAAGCGCGTACAGTGATACTTTTTCAAGTCAATATAAACTATCAAGACTGAGTTTTATCACTTTGAAATGCAAGCTGAAAAGTCATCATTACTGCCAAAACGAATGACGGGCTACTTAGCCTTAAAACTGGCTTTAAAACAACTACAGGTTATGGTAAGCTTATCATTGAAGTAGATTTTAGATGTCCGGGCTCAAGCAAAGTATTATAGCAATCATAACGGTATCAGACTGAATTTAAAATACTGCGACGCAGCTCAACTAACCATAGCGGTAAACGCACAACTATTCAGCAAAACCATGGAAACGGGTGGAACTGAAAATCTTTCAACTTCATTGGAAGCACACGTATACTCTCCGATGTACTAAAGATCCGTGGTTTGGCATCGTAGCGTTGCAGGAGGTGTGCTGAACAGGATCGATTTTGCGAACGCTTAGAGGTAACCTTACCATCTAACAGAGCTGCGGCAACTCACGTGAGCTGGGAACAGCTTGGATGATATGCGTAGGCGCGTGATCAGGTGGTGGCCGATCAACAAAAGAATGAGCTAGTTGAGGATCAAAGGCGGGTTCTTCAACTTCAGTATTATGAATGTGCATAGCACTCCGGAAGCACTGATGATGACAAAGACGCGTTTTACACGCAGCTCGAACGTGAGTACGACCGCTGCCCAAGCCACGATGTCAAGATCATCATAGGAGATTTGAACGCTCATGTTGGCCAGGAGGAGAAGTTCAGTCCGAAGATTAGAAAGTGCAGCGCCCACCGGCTGACGAACGAAAACGACTTACGACTGATAGATTTTGCCGACTCATGGCCATTCGTAGCACCTACTTTCAGCACAGCCTCCAGTATCAGTATACCTGGAGATCACTACAGCAGACGGAATCACAAATCGACCACGTTCTGAACGATGGACGGCACTTCTCCGATATAACCGACGTCAGAAGCTATCGTGGCGCTAGCATTGACTCTGATCACTATCTAGTTATGGTGAAACTGTGCCCCAAACTATCCGTCATCAACAATGTACGTTATCGACGCAAGCCTCAGTAGAACCTAGCGCGACCGACGCAACCGAACGTAGCCACCGCATACGCGCAGCATCTCAAGCGAAAGTGGGTGAGCTTGACGAAGCCCCTCTTGAGGACTGCTGAAGTACCATAAAAGCAGCCATCAACAACGCAGCCGAGAGAATCGTCGGGTACGTGAAAAGGAGGACAGATAACGGTTTAATAGGAAAAGGATGAAGCGTGGACTGCAATGCTGCAGCAAGGAACGCGACAAAACGTGGAGCGGTATAAAAGGAAACGAAAGCAGCAAACCCGTCTATTTCAGCATAAAAAGTGCTGCCAGCAAGAAGCGGAATGTGAAGAAATGGAGCAGCTGCATCGTTCACAAGAAACGCGAAAGTTCTACGAGAGCTAAGCACCCGAAAAGGCTTCGTGCCGCGATCCGAAATGTGTATTGATAAGGATGGAAGCAACTTGACGGACGAACGTGAGGTAATTGAAAGGTGAACGCAGCACTACGGTGAACACCTGAACGGCACAGAGAGCACAGGCGCAGAGGGTTAAGACAGCGTAGGAAGTGACTATATCAGCACGGCGGATGAAGGGAACCAACCTGTTCCCACATTGTAGGAAGTTAAGAATGCCATCAACCAGCTCAAGAACGGGGCAGCTGGTAACTGAACTCATTAAAATGGGCCCAAAGAATTTTTCCGCCTGTCTGCATCGGCTGATTGTCAGAAACTGGGAAATGGAATAGCTGCCGGAGAAGTGGAAGCAAGGGTCATATGCGATAAAGGTGCGATAACTACCGTGCAAGCCGCCTACAAACTGCTATTCCAGATTATCTTCCATCATCTAACACAAACAGCAAATGAGTTTGTTGGAAGTTATCAAGCTGGTATCATCAACGGCCGCTCAAAGACGGACCAAATCTTCCCTGTACGGCAAATTCTCCAGAAAAATCGCAACGCATCATCTGTTCATCGATTTAAAAGCGGCTTATGATAGCGTCGATTCCTAAGAGCTATGGAAAATCATGGACGAGTACAGCTTTCCCAGGAAGTTCACAAGACTAATAAGAGGAACGATGGACGGTACGCAGAATGGTGTGAAGATTTCGGGCGAACATTCCAGTTCGTTCGAATACCGCCGGGGACTTCGACAGGGTGATGGACTTTCGTGACGGGGATACTTTCGAGGCTATTGATGAGATCATCTACCTCGCATCCTTAACGGCTGGTAATAGCGTCAGTGGTAAAATACGGAGACGCATCATCAGTGGAAGTTGCGCCTACTATGGGCTCTATGATAAACTGCAATCAAGATAGATTCACCTCCGCATCAAATGTACCATGTGCAAAACGCTAATAAGACCGGTGATCCTCTATGGGCCATGCTGGAAGAGGACCTTGCAATCACTTGGAGTGATCGAACGAGGGGTGCTTAGAACCATCTTTGGCGATGTGCAAGAAAACGGTGTGTGGCAGTGGAGAATGAACCACAAGCTCGCTACACTCTATGGCGAACCCAAGGTATCCAGAAGGTAGTGAAAGTCGGAAGGGTGCGTTGGACAGGGCATGTTGCAAGACTACCGCACAACAACTCTGCAAAGATGGTGTTCACGTCGAGTCCGGTTAGTACAAGAAGACGTAGAGCACAGAGAATGAGATGGCTTGTTCAGTTGCAACAAGATCTGGAGAACGTGGGCCAAAATTGAAATTGGAGGCAGTGCTGGGAATGGTAATAGTAGTAGGCTTGAATTTTCGCGAAACTCACGTGGCTCTCCCAGTACAGTAGGGGGCGATCCATTAATTACGTAAGACAATTTTCAGGGGTTTTCAACCCCCCCTCCCCCCATGGTAAGATTTTTTGTATGAAAATTAAAAATAAATTGTATGGCGCGTAAGAAAATCCCCCCCCTCCCTCCAAAAAACCTTACATAATTAATGGACAGCCCCTAGTTCAAAAACGTGAATCTCATCAAGTAGCCTATGTTGGGCGCACGAATTTTCTAAATAATAAGTGTCATTGAAGGCTCTAAATGCGGGAAATGCAGCGGGAAATAGAACATTTTTCTACAGTAATTCTGGGTTGCCCTTAGCAACGGGTGTTTTGCTATTTTCAAGGCTTTTTGCCTACAGGAGCGATGAGCGTGAGTTTCACTGGCTTCGCTGACTGTGATTGGCTTGGCTTGGCTACTGTAGAGTGAATTTCAAGATTTTTCCCAACCCTGATTGGAGGGACCCAGCCATGGACCGAGTAAATTGGAGTAACATCATTAACGATGTTTTATCGAACTAATTGATGTAACACTAAGTTAATAATAAAAATGGGAACGAATTCAAACCCCACTGAGGTCACCTCTTGCTCTATTCGCTCAGGCTGTGATTTGTCTTGGCGACGATACTAACAATTTGGAGCCAGTCACACGTCTGGGCCATGTGAGACATCTTATGATAAATGTTCCTGTGCTTGTTGGTTCGCTTGGCTCCACTGCGCTGCTCCTCTTACTCTTCGGGCGGACCGTTTGGATTCGGAGGTAGAGGGGTTGCGTTTCCTGTTGAGGAGTGTCTTTTAGTTGGCAAGCGCCCCGGCGATCCAAAGCCGGCGGTTCTTCCTGATCGGTTTTTCCTCAGCGTAGCTCCCGACGGTGATGCTAGCCTACTCTTATGGAGAGTTCCACGACAGAGGAACATCCCCCGAAATCGATAACGTTACATACCTTGATACCTTGATAGCTACAGCGTAGCGTCACGCCATTGCCGGAAGTATTGTAGAGCTCCATCTTCGTCGGTCTTGGGCGAAAATTCTCCAGTTGCCCCGAACGTTTAGGGTCACCAGGTCCTCTTTCACTGCGTACAGCCAGCGTATTCGTGGTTTTCCCCGAAGCCGCTGACCTCTACCAGTATCCCTGCTGAATATTATTTTCGCAATTCTTTCTTCCGGCATTCGCACTAAGTGACCAACCCACTAAAGTCTGCCGTATTTTACACGCTTGATAATATTCGCATCTTTGTACACTTGATACAACTCGTGATTCATGCGTCTGCGCCACACACCATTTTCGAGTTTTCCACCGAGTATTGCCTGCAGCACTTTACGCTCGAAAACACCGAAAGCTTTCCGGTCTGACTCTTTCAACGTCCACGCTTCGTGCCCGTAGAGAGCCACCTGAAGAATCAATGTTTTATACAGGGCGAATTTTGTTTGCGTTTGAAAGTTGCAGGACCTAAGCTGGTTACGTAGTCCGTAAAAGGCCCTATTCGCAGCCGTAACACGTTTTTTCACTTCGCGAGAAACGTCGTTGTCACATGTCACAAGTGTTGCAAGGTAAACAAATTCTTCAACAGCTTCAAACAGATCCCCATCAAACACTAGCTCAGCACCTACACCACCATGCCTGACTCTATCTCTACTTGCAACCATGTACTTCGTTTTTGGTAGAATTAATGGTCAGGCCTAACCTCGCTGTCTCCCTCTTCAGAGGCGCGATTGCCTCTTCCACTGACCTGTGATCGATTCCAATTAGGTCTATATCGTCCGCAAAGCCAAGGAGCATGTGCGACCTTGTGATAATAGTGACATTTCTCTGCATGCCAGATCTCCTAATAGCACCCTCGATTGCAATGTTAACAGTAAATTTGAAAGTGCGTCTCCCTGCTTCAACCCGTCTAACGTCACGAACGAGGTAGACACCTCGTCTGCTATCCGATCACTTGATTTCTAATCATCCAGCGTAGCATGTATCAGCCTTATTAGTTTCGCCGGAAAACCATGCTCAGACATTATCTGCCACAGCTCATTTGTTTTCACTGAGTCGTCACCGCCTTGAAATCAATAAACAGATGGTAAGTCTGCAAGTTATACTCCCGGAATTTATCTAGGATCATTCGCAAGCTAAAGATCTGGTCCATTGTCGAACGGCTCTCACGAAAACCAGCTTGGTATTCGTCGACGAAGGACTCCTCGAGCGGTCTCAGTCTGTTAAACAGGATGCGCGACAGAATTTTGAACGCCGAATTCAGCAGGGTAATTCCTCTGTAATTGGCACACTCCAATCTGTGCCCTTTCTTGTAGATAGGGCGGATGAGGCCATCCAACCAGCCGGTGGGCAATTCTTCGTCCTCCCATACCTTCAGAAGTACACGGTGGATCGACTGATAAAGCTGCTCACTTTCGTGCTTAAGAAGCTCGACCAGGATCTCGTCTTTCCCAGCAGACTTACAGTTCTTCAGCTCGCTGATAGCCTTTTTAACCTCTCCTAGAGTCGGTGGGTCCACAGCTTGATCGTCATCATCTATGTTCTCGCTACATTTCCATTTTCACCATTCAAGGACGTTTGATACAATGGACGTTTCGCATAAGGCAATTTCGTACATGAACAGGTAGCATTTTAAAGAAGGCATATAATTCTTTTATGCCAAACGTCCTTATGCGAAATGTCCCACCCTCGATGGCTTCCGGTTCACTGGCGTTCCAACGACTCAAGCCGGTGATACGTTACGTACTACTCATAATAGTCTCCGCTGGTGGATCTATCTTACTCCGACGGAAATTTCTCTGGTGCGGTGGTGGAAGATTTCCCGAACCTATGCTATCCGGGCAGATGTCGAGGTCGGTCATGCGATTCCAGTGAAGGAAAACTACCGGTTCGCAGGCGCTCCGACGGTTGTGCTAATCCACGGTCTACTCAACTAGTCCCCGATGGCGGACCTAGTCTACCCTGATTGTAAACTCGATGCTGGTCTATTAGGTGCCGATATCATTCCTGAGATTCTGGTGAATGAAGCCTTCCAGTTCGCCCAGACTATCCCTCACCGATTTTACGTGACACTTGAACTACTAGGCCTTTTTTCCCGACGAAAAATCTAGCCTACTCCAATCGCGATCCGACGCCCTGTGGTCTTCCCACCATTTCGGTTGCAGCAACGACATGACTTGCGATATCACTCTGTTTACCGCGTTGTTGAAAGGGCTCATGGATCACTAAGCTGATGAGCAGGCTCTGATCCAATGGGAACTTAACGCCATAAATATGAAGAAAGAGATGCAGCCCGGCAAATGCATTGGCGATTAGTTTCAAAAACAAAGACTGACGTTAATCAAACTATAGCCAAAAAACTTTTAACACCCCTAACTGGGGGAGCGTAAAAATAAGTGGAGCGTAATTTGGAATTTTGACTGCGAAAAGAGGGACCGAAAGTTTGAACTTCGAGTGTAAAAAGAATAAGAAGTGTGAAAAAACTTGTTGGTGCGGAATATCCGTGCTTCTTCTCCAAGGTATCAATAGGGATGACGGAAACCGGAGTCTGATGCCATTTTGGAATTCAAGAAGACGACTTCCGATATGTGGGAATCACTTGAAACCCATGTGATATAGATATTTTTGGAACGGAAACCAGGCTTTAATTTATTGCCAAGGGCATTTCAAGATGTAAAATAAAGGATCGTGAAGAATTTAGTTGCACATATTTGCAGGTTTTCGGTTAGGACCCATTGACTTCATTCAATATATTTGACAACTTTCCTTTTCGAACTGCTAAAGATTATTTCAGGGAATAATTTAATGTCGCAAAATGATTAATATCATCATTACTACGTAATTTCAAATATTTAAAATGGTTTTTGAAACGTTAATAGCAAAAGTGGTATATATGCTTCATTGGTAACAAAACTCATTTCTTCACTGTAGGGCCTATTCAAAAGTTGGTCTCGAAAACTTCAAATTTGTATCACAAAGCTCATAAATATGAAATAAGATGGCAAAAATATTTTCGTTCGTCACTCTATATGGAGGGGCAGAAAAGCGTTCGAATTACTGCGGGAATACTTGAAGTTTTAATCACTAATTTTAGCCAACTGAATCACCCTACTGATCTATCGGGAATTCATGAAATACAATAGACTTGACAACGCAGCACACACTATCTCCATAAGCAAGAATAATATCCAGTTTCTGTACTCTTATATTCAGATAATGGTGCTAGTTTCAGTAAGTCGGCGGTGGTGGGCTCTCTAACCTCCTTAGGTTATCGTCTCAGGCAGTTACAACTAATTCGGCAATCACTTCGAAATCTTAGAAAAAAAACCTTTCTGCTTTGGTACTGACCTGATCAAATTCACCCCAATGATAAATTTGCCGCTGGAATACGGTACATATGCAGTTCTACTTATAGCTCATATATGTTTTACCTAAGAAACACGATATAAAAATATAGGTATGCTTTAATCTAAACAAATTTGATTCGTTGAATTAATTCAATTCAATTATTGAAAAAAAAAATGGTCAAAGGCCAAAAATTATATTGATGGTAACGTCAATGAACGAATACTATGAAAAAATATTTCTTATTCGAGATCATCCCAGCCGATTCGCATACAGTACCACCGACTCCTGCCACCAACTTGTAAATATTTCTCGTGTGCTCGCTCGTCAATCCCATAAACGAATGGAAAATCAGCAAAAGCTCGAGAATTAAACGTAAGATAAAAATCAAGAGAGCTTCAAATTTTCCCATGTGAATTAAATTATAATCTTATTAATTTCGAACGCGCAAAACTTTTCCTCATTCAATCATACTCTCTCTCTCTCTGGTAGCCGCTATCTTGCTCATACTTTTTACGCATCTACGGCTGTCTACTCATTTTCGTTCAAAGCAAAAGGACAAGTTTCTTCGCAGCTTCGTTGGGTTCGTGCTTCTGCTGAGCTTTTCTCGCTTTCTTCTGGGAGCAGATTTGAAGTTTATTTCAGCTTTGATTTCCGTATTTATTAACAAAAAGAAAATTCTTGAAGTTACGTTTGAAGATTTATTATAGCTTCTGCTTTTATCTGGTGTCTCATTCAAAATTGAAAACGGAAAATTAATTATTTTTTCGATGCACAACTTTCTACAGGGTCTGGATTCTACTTTTCAGATTAATCAACAAAGTTTTACTTCAACGATTGAAGGGTTCGGTGCAGCTTTTTGTTCTCATTGCAGACACTCAAAGGCATGTCTTAAGTTGAATCGTCATGGCTAGCTCACAAATACAGTCAACTTTCCATAACTCGATAATGAAGGAACCATGGAGATAGGAAGGTATCGAGTTACTGATTACAAAACTAGTGCAATTACGATCCTAGGGACCATCAAGCAAGCTATGAGAGTCAACTTTTACTATGGTTCTCTAACTCGATATCGAAATACGAAATATCGAGTAAGGCAGAGTTGACTGTAAATTATTTTGTGTTGAGCTTTGAATGGAAGTTTCTGACGATTATAGGCAGACGTAGGAAGACTTATAAGTAAGGCACACTAAAATGACCTTGACATCACGGTATCGCAAATTTAAATTAACCCGAGTATCTACACATTATACCACCGATCGCAACATCATCCTAATAAATTGAAACGTGTTAGTAATGCAAACAACATTCAATTATCGATTGCTTTACAACAACAGAATTAGGTAGATGATTGAACTGGCACACATAATTAACAATCGGGTGGAAGCCAATAACCTCCCAACTCAAAACATTTCATCATCAATCACTTTTGAACGAACTCCGTCGCAAGAAGAAAAAAAAACTGCTTCTGAAATCAAATTCATTTATCCGTAATTGAAAATGAAATAAACGTTAATAATAGCAACTCGACAGCGTCCAGAAAATGTATGCCACGACTAATTTGAGTCGAAAATTTTCCCTCCCGATTATTCCTTATATTTCGTTTTTTTCGTTTCCTGACACGATTGGAAAATGGTACCCTCGTCAAAAAAGGAGAGAGAGTGAGGGCTGCTCCGTGATTGGCTTCGAATTTATTGTTCGTTTATTTGGTGACTTGATTCGAGCCAAGCTTCTCGTCTTAGTGAAACGAAGAAAAACTACCTATCCTACAACAAAAACCCCGTACTTTGTCCGCCATTGGAAAATGCACATTATAAAACCTTCAGAATTGTTGAATAATGATGACGAGAAATGTTTACTGTACAGTAAGGCGGGGTAAAAGTATTTTTTTAAGATTTCTAGCTCAATTCAAAACAAAAACGATTTATACGCTAATAAGGCAGAGGTTTATGGGCAAAAGGTCGAAAGACAACAGGTTGAAAGGACAAAAGGTCGAAAACGATTTGCTTGAAGGGAAATTTTTCCTTATTTGAAAAAATAAATCCGACCTTTTGTCCCTTCTTTTTTGTGCTTTGTCCTTCTGTCCTTTCGATCTTTTGTTTTTCGACCTTCTATCCTTTCGACCTTTTGTCATAGATTGGTTTTTGAGATGATCTTCGGGGACATGCAGAAGAACGCTTTGTGGCAGCGAAGGATGAACCACAAGCTTACCCAACTCTACGGCGAACCCAGTTTCCTGAAGAAGGCTAAAACTGGAAGGATACGCTGGGCAGGGCATGTTGCAAGAACGTCGGGCAACAGCCCTGTGAAGATAGTGTTCGCTTCGAGTCCAGTTGAAACAAGAAGGCGTGGAGCGCAGTGAGCTAGATGCACCAGGACCGAAAAAAAATAAGTGCGAAAATAATGTTCAGCACGGCACTTAGCAGAGGTTGTCGAATACGTAGAGGGCTACACTAACTGGGTACCCTGCATTTAAAATGCATTTCTATTGCTATTGTTATTTGTTTAAGGGATCATACATTTTAAAAACCTCAGTAGAAGGTAAAACCCGGAAAAAGCTGAAAAAATGAACAAAACATATGTTCTGTTAATTCATCAGATTAAAATCAAAGGGCAATCACAACTCCCCAGAGGCGAAAATGCTGCCCAATATGTTTAACTCAAATACACCCCGTTCCACAGTTTCTCGTGTTCGTGCTGCTCAGGTCGACCGTATAACGTGTGTAAACTGGCAGTTTATTTGCTTCAAATGTGTTTAAAGTTTGCGTTTGGAAATGAAATTTGGGAAAATCAATATCAATCATTATGTCGCCCTGATGGAAGTACCATGCGAACGTTCAACTCGTCGTCGTCCTCGTCGGTCGTTTCCCAGCTGATGGCAATACCTACGATACGATGGGCTGAACAATGAGTCTATGTAGGGGAAGGATTGGATGGGATGTCTACCAGAACTAGCCACACGGTGCTCCCCAGATAGTTATTATCAGAATAAAATCTCCATCAAATCTGAGCCCACCAGACGTTTTCTATGAGCTTAGCCAACATAGTTAAAAATAATCGTAGGGCCCGTTTTGTAATTAAGCATTTTGAAAGAATAAGTCCATGAATTCACAGCAAATCATTAATTTTAAAAGAAGTTTTCATTTACCACGAGAGGAATTCTCGCAGAAAACAGGCCGCCTTCGGAACATATCGTTACAATTTCATTTTCATGTCCCTGTTTGCTAGTATATGCTAAATCTAACGGGTGGTTCTTTCGTTTTTCTCAAATTGGTAGAACCCGACTAGCTAAAAATTCAACATGTGAAAAACTTATTCTACTAATTAAAATCAAGATGGCGTCAAAATCCGATATGGCCAGGCCACCAGATTTTTTTACTTAAATTAATACTCTTATTCTTCACTCGACTCGAAGAAAACACCAACTAGTTGAAAACCAGTTTTTTTTGTTGACAAGAAAATGATGTTTGATTACAGTCGTCATATAGGGAGCCGGATCCTATTCTTGGCACTTTTGATTCACTTCGGCAGTGGGGTTTTTTGAAAGTTACTGAGCTCATATTTGGCCACAATATGCGTCGCATCAATATGCTTCTTATTGCAAAGTTTCAGACTTTTCGGCCAAGAAAAACCCCCCATGCCAAAACGAATCATGGAAGTGCCCAAGTAGCTCTGCACCCTACGTCAAAATTGTAAAACATGATTTGGAAAATCGTTCTTTTCATAAAATAAATACCGATCACTATCGACGTCATGATCGTCGTGGCGCTTACATCGACTCTGACCACTATCTGGTGATGGTTAAGCTGCACCCAAAATTGTCCGTCGTTAACAACGTACGGTACCGACGGCCGCCCCGGTACGACCTAGAGCGGCTCAAGCAACCGGATGTTGCAGCGGCATACGCGCAGCACCTCTAGATTGCATTACCGGAAGAGGGTGAGCTGAATGAAGCCCCTCTTGAGGACTGCTGGAGAACAGTGAAGGCAGCTATCAACAATGCAGCTGAGAGCAACGTCGGGTATGTGGGACGGAGTCGACAGAACGATTGGTTCGACGAGGAATGTAGGCAGATTCTGGAGGAGAAGAACGCAGCGCGGTCGGTCATGCTGCAGAAAGGGAGGCAGAGCGTAGAGCGTTATAGACGGAAACGGCAACAGCAGACTCGCCTCTTTCGGGAGAAAAAACGCCGCTTGGAGGAGACGGAGTGTGAGGAGATGGAACAGCTGTGCCTATCTCAAGAAACATGCTAGTTCTATCAGAAGCTCAACGCATCCCGCATATGCCCCATCTACAAGAAAGGCGACAAGTTAGATTGTGACAACTTTCGAGCGATCACCATTCTGATTGCGGCCTACAAAGTATTATCCCAGATCATCTTCCGTCGTCTGTAATCTATAGTAAGCGAGTTCGTGGGAAGTTATCAAGCCGGCTTCGTTGACGGCCGATCGACAACGATTCAGATCTTTACTGTACGGCAAATCCTCCAAAAATGTCGTGAATACCGAGTCCCAGCGCATCACCTTTTCATCGATTTCAAGGCGGCATACGATAGTATCAACTGCGTAGAGCTATGGAAAATCATGGACGAGAACAGCTTTCCCGGGAAGCTCACTAGATAAGACGATGGAAAGTTTGCAAAATTGTGTGAAGGTTACAGGCGAACATTCCAGTTCGTTTAGATTCAGCCAGGGACTACGACAAGGTGATGGACTTTCTTGCCTGTTGTGCAATATTGCGCTAGAAGGTGTTATGCGGAGAGCCGGGCTCAATAGCCGGGGTACGATTTTTGTGAGATTCAGTCAATTTGTTTGCTTCGCGGATGATATGGACATTATCGGCCGAACATTTGAAAAGGTGGCAGACCTGTACACCCGCCTGAAACGCGAAGCATCAAAAGTTGGACTGGTGGTGAATGCGACCAAGACAAAGTACATGCTAGCTGGTGGGGCCAAACGCGACAGGGCTCGCCTAGGTATCAGTGTTACGATAGACGAGGATACGTCGTGGTGGTCGACGAGTGGAGCGTGGGGCAGAACCGAGGATGGAGATTTGCGGCCACAAACCGAGTATTGTGGCGTGAAATTGTTGATTCAGTGTTATCTGTTTAGATGTTAACTAAATAAATGAATGAATATCGTGTGGCAGGTACGATGATACTTTATGCCCAGGGAAGTCAAGGACATTTTTATTACAAAAAGATCGTGGACCGACCGGAAATCGAACCCAGACACCTTCAGCATGGCTTTGCTTTGTAGCCGCGGACTCTAACCACTCGGCTAAGGAAGGCCCCAAGTTTTCTTTTCAATATTTCTTCTGATAATCATGGTAAAAAACGTTTAAATATCACTGATTTTCTTCGTATCAGACAATGCTTGAATCTTCAATAGGGCGTAACGGGACCTACGATTTTGTTTTTCAACTTTTGTCCAGACATGCAGTTAAGCCATCGAAAACGAATGGTGGAAGCAGACTTGATAAGGATTTTTTTCTGATAATAACGGTCTGTGGCTCACCGTGGGCCAGTAAGAGAAAACAACCGTTTCGTGATCAACTATTCCATTCACAGACCGTGTCCTACAGCTGAACCGCATTGCTTTGGAGCTTTTGCCGCATGTTTGGTGCCGTGCCGTGAAGCTTGTTCCTGTCCAGACTGCTGCTATTATTGGAAATATACAGCCGGCAAATCGTTCGTTTCGTTGCTACAAATAGGTTAGCGAAGGTTCGTGTATTGATTCGTGTAAAAAATCCTCGTAGTTTTAGTATTGCCTCTGCAAAAATACAAATGAATCGATTTTCAAGATTTAAATTAAGCTTATTCAGAAAAAGACCTACAAGCATTCGAAGTGCACTTGCGAAAAAGGACCACGTGATTATTGAGCTGAAATCGAATTCAGGTTAACTTCTGCGTTCATGAGTCCTCTCATGGCGTAGTGGTTAACGCGCCCCAACTAGAGATCGGGGAGTCGTGAGTTCGATTCTCACTGAGAAGACGTGTAACTTTTTCGCAAATCTTCACATCAATTTGTCCATCTAATCCAATTGCAAATTATATGTAATGTTTAGCTTTCCGGTAGTTGTTAATTTCTTTTCTTTAATCCATTTCTTTTTTTTTCTAAACTTTTGCTTAACTATAGCAACATTTGATCTTAGATTAACTCTTAATTACACAGATAGAGAATTAACCGTTATTAACTTGATTAAAAACTCCTATCGAAAATCCCATTGATCGATTGGCACACAAAGTGAAGTGACTGAATAATAGCTGTCGTTATTTAAATTAACTTTGAATGTTTGAACTATTTTTTCCAATTTCAAAATAAAACACTTTGAGAGCCAACCTTCTGAACACACCTATTTTTACCAATATAAGCAACAATTTTTCAACGAGCACATTGAACACAGTGTTTGTTTCCATGAATCAATTAAATTCTATCCAATGGGATTTAGATTTTCGCTATGCCCAGACAGAAATTTCCACCATAGACATCAATACAACATGACAGCCGGGTGCACGATCCCTCACCTCAATTCTGTTATTAATTTAAAAACACGTTTTCTTCACACCTCCCACTTTCCGGTACACTAATGTGCCTCTTTTTCAGTTATAATATGTATGCAACGTCAGAGGCAGCAATAGGGTTAAAAAGAAAAATAGGGTCCCAAAATTATTTTCCATTTTTATTCCAAAACGCTTATGTTTAGGAGAAAAAAAACACATGTTTACTCAATGTTTGAATGCTTCTCGTTAATATAAGTCTAAAAATCATTTCTTGAATGAGACCATGTTTAAATTTACGTATCGAATTGACTTTTTTTAAATTAATCATTACATTTCCACATTATGTAGAGAAACGTGAAATTTCATTGATCTCGAATAAAACAAAAGCAATAGCATAAAAAGATCCATGTTACATGACATATAACACATTTTTACATGATTTCTGACTTAACTTTACATGACGTCATGTTTACATTGCATAAATGAAGTTTACATGACGTGTAATCTTCATTATTTTTAACTGTGTGGACTTGTAAGTCCTAAACTAAAATTGTGTGCACTTTCAAACTGCATAGTAATAATTTGTTTTCCTCTTTCAATGCCGGTATTGGCTTCTGAGGTTTTTTTTTTCAAAATTTTAGATAATTTCCAAAAGGGCTTAGAACCAGGGTTTAATTGAGAAATCTTATTTTCAAAATTTTTGTTTCTTAACTGTGCAAAACGTTTCTTGATTTCTTTCTGCAAATCCTGCCAAATAATTTTCATAGCAGGATCGCGAGTGCGTTGAAATTGCCTTCTCCTCACGTTTTTAAAGCGGATCAAAAGTTTAAGATCATCATCTATAATCACGGATTCAAATATTACAAATCTTCACATTTTGGAATTGCAATGCTCCTGGCTTCAACAATGGAATTTGTTAAAGTTTCAAGAGCATTGTCAATATCAAATTTAGTTTGTAATGAAATGTTAACATCAAGATTAGAGTCAATATACGTTTCATATGTATTCCAGTCGGCTCGTAAATAATTGATAGTGGAGCTGATAGGATTGAAAATTTGAAATGTAACAGGGACATGATCAGAATCAAAATCAGCATGAGTAACTAATTGGCTACAATGATGACTAGAGTCGGTTAAGACTAAGTCAATCGTAGATAGATTTCTAGAAGAGGATAAACATGTAGGGCTGTCAGGGTATTGAATTGAGAAATATCCTGAAGAGCACTCATCAAATAAAATTCTGCCGTTGGAATTACCTTGAGAATTATTCCATGACCGATGTTTGGCATTAAAGTCACCAATGACAAAAAAATTGACTTATTGCAAGTCAATTTTCGCAAGTCAGTTTGGAGCAAATTAAATTGCTGTCCAGAGCATTGAAAAGGCATAGGATTAAAATAAGTTTGTGAATGAGCTTGAATATGATCTTCCTGATGGGTATGATTCATGATCAAGCGATCTTTAACTGATACTCTACCAGGCAAATTCCGGAAACGACCGTTATCCTAACGGATATTATCTTTCATCTGCCTGGCACGAGCCTCAACGATTCGCGAAGGGCAAGACAAAAAATTGGACTTATGATTGCCCTTGGAATTGGCGCATAAGAACTTTTCGGTATCTTCCTTCACTGGACAGACGTCCATGGCGTGAGAAGAACCTCCGCAAATCATGCATTTAGCATCCATGCGACAATTTATTGTACCATGATCCACCTTTTGGCACCAACGGCACTGAGTGGGGTTCTGGTAATTTCCTCCAGGTTTCTGGAAATGTTCCAACGTCACACGGACATCGAACGTAAGTTTAGCTTTTTTAAAGCTTTAATATTATTTAGTTCTTTTTTGTTAAAGTGAACTAAATAATATTCTTGAGAAAACCCTTTCCGAACAATGCCAGATTGGGTTCTTTTTTTCATAATGATTACTTGGACTGGGAAAAATCCAAGTAAATCATTTATTTCATTTTTGATCTCTTCAGGTGAGTTATAGTCACTTGAGAGACCTTTCAAGACGATTTTGAACAAAGGTTCAATCTGTCGCCATAAGTAAAAAAAATGTGCTTCTTCTCTTCAAGATGTTTGAGAAGAAGTTCGCGATCTTTAAGAGTTTCCTGCAAAACGCGACAGTCTCCTTTCTTTGCGAATTGGAAGGAAACCTTGATTCCCCTAATGGAATTCAAGATCTCCTGTATAAATCCCCCAAATTCGGAACAACTGACCACGATAGGCGGCACTCTTTGCTTCCTCACTTGAATCAAAGAGCCTGGGCTAGAGGCTGCTTCGATTTGGTGTTCGGAAAATTTGTCTAGAGCATCGAACTGATTGCTCATTTCGAAACAGTTATCAACATTATTCATTTCACCCTTGGAAGAAAGTTTGCATTCCGGGGAAACGTCCTCTCTTCCATTCTTGCCACGTTTAGTGACAGTTTTAAATCCCACTTTTTTGGAAGGAAGTTGTGAATTCAGAGATTCACACTTCTTTTTATTTGTAGTTGCAACCATGTTTAGTGAAAAATCGAAAGAACACGTGACCTCATAAGAGGTTTTTTCCCAAGACGGTGTCCAAGAAGGATTACCCCCGCTAGCTTTCGCCAACGGGTTCAACGAAAAAACGAAGGCACGGGTCCACACAAGGATCGTAAAGGGATCAATAGTAGTAAAAATAGTACTGAAAAATACTGCTTTAGTAGCACTGAAATGTACCGTTTTTAATTTTAGCACTGAAAAGTACTGTTTTATTGCTTTAGGTATTTTTTAAAAAACTTTCATGAGCAGAGAGAATTCCTGTACGCACAGCACGAAGGTACGATGCGCACTGCTTCGGTCCCTTCATTTTGCATACGATTCCTCTCTCCATATCTCGATATCCTCCTTATCTCGATATCTCCATATCTCGATGTGTTTCTGCACGGTAGACACAACAAGGTAGGCTATTCCTACGTGTAAACAACGATTTTCCATCAAAACATTCCTATCGTCAAGCATGAGGCCTTGAGGATAGTAAAGGAGAGCAGGCCTTGCTTTCCTTTGCACTCGTTCGAGTTTGCGATAGGAATGACGTCACTGCAAAATGTAATTTTTCGGAGCATAATGTTTACCGTGTGTTTCTGTTGATTTTGTGTTCCCAATTTTCTCTCCATATGTCGACATGAACATTATCAAAGGTTACTAGACCAGATTTAAGTGATTCAGAACAATTTGGAAACTCGAAACGAAGTTGTTTGTTTGTTTGTTTGTTTATTATTTTCCTAGTAACGGAGTGATTTTCTATCTAGTGTTCATTAAATTATTGCTCTTTGTCTCGATCTTTCCCTATCTCGATGGTCCCTTCGGTGTGGAGATGTGGAGAGGCGACTGTTTGTGTGTGGCTATGATTTGGTATGGAGCTGCCTATTTATTACGTTTATTGAAATGTTCAACTATTTTTCAATCACTCTTTCCCCCATGGTTAAATAATGTGTATAAAAATAATAATAAATCTCAAACCACCCTTCCCCCTTCGACTTTTATATTTCCTTGTTATTTATTCATGAATTACTTCCTCTAAATTTACGTTGGACCATAATGCGTAGATTAGCTCCCTCGCAGCATAATTAAAAAAAATACAAATTTGCGATGAAATTTCACAGTCACACATCTCAAATTGAAATCATTGAACACAATGATGAAGAAAAACTGCCAAATTGTCCACCAGGTGATTGAACACCCTATCTATCGATTAGTAACCCAGATAAAAATGTACCATTTAGTGAATAGAATAAACCATTAATGTACAATATAACGCATCAGATACAATACATCGTTTTGTAGTAGAATGTCGAAGCTGCATTATTCTTGTTTGTAGATACAATCCAATAACAATTTGATATAATGTAACAGAACACTTCTTTGCAATGGTTCTATACTTTACAATTTTGATCAATTGTTATTTTCGTGTGAAACAACTGTTGCTTTTTTCTGTGTAGTTTGTGTAATTGTGTAGTTTTTTGTGTAATGACTGACAGAAGTATATAAATCAGGTTCAGAAATCAGTATTGGGTGAAAAATATTTAAAAAGTCGTGGGCTTCGTAGCCGTGCGGTTAGCGGCGTCAGTCGTTTATGCGTATTGTGCTACAGAGTGTGGGTTCAATTCCCGCCCCAGTCGGAGAAAACTTTTCGTCAAACGAAAAATTCTTCATTGGTCCACTGGTCGTTCCGTGTGTCCGTTGTCTAATGTAAGTTATGTTCAGTCTGTGCAGCCTTATGGCTGAAGACGGTGTAAATTGTCTTTTTCTTTTTAAAAGGAAGTAGTTCTGTAAAAATAAATCATTTTACCTATGGTTCAAAAGACGAATGCATCAATTTTAAAGATGGTTACTGCTAAAGGAGTTAAATTTCTTTTGTTACAGTCGGCACAATCTAAACATAAGCATAAGCATAGCATAAGCATGGATGACCGTACAATTCGTAGTTGCTACTCCGTGATTGACCAGAACAATCGAAATTGCACAGGGAATTAATGAATGGGGCTTGGGATTGGCTTACCATTCTTCAATGTGCACAAATCGAGAGCTCAAATTTAAAAGTCAATAACGGCGGCCACGTCCTTACGGTCATCGGGGAAGGGAAGGAATATTAGTGTGACTACCGTTGTTACTAGAGACCGAGATCACCTCTGCATCTCCGCGGTTGTCATGGAAAGGATATTGGGTATCCATCCGATTCGTGAGCAGCAATCTTGTGCGACCGGACCTCGTTCGGTTCTGAAACGATTCCCGCCTAGTGTCGGATCCCATCCGGCGCCAGAGAAGCCCCAAGATGTTACCGGTATCCCTCTTCCGGTTCCCAAGCCTCCAGATGTGACCGGTATTCCTCCTCCGGTTCCGAGGCCACCAGATGTGACCGGTATCCCTCCTCCGGTTCCCAAGTCGTTTCGGTTGCCGAGGTGCATCCAGTGCTGATGTTCCTGCTGAAGACCGGTATCCTTCCGGTATCCAAGCAAGCCCTGCCGTCCATCGAAATACCTGCGAGTTTCAAGCCGATTTGGATGTCAGCCAACATCCCTTCAATGAGCAAGCCAATCTTGAAGACGAACGAGATGTGTCCATCGAAGAAGCCGTGTCCAGTGTCAACCGGAATCCATCCGGTATCCAAGTGGTTCCAGTGTTCAACAACGATTCCCCCGATAGCGATGTCAATCTTGACGACAGCCAACAGAGAGCCAACCGTGATGCCCAACAATTTTTGTTTACCGATTAGGTGGCACACTTGCCCCAATAAGTATATATTTCAACCAAACTGGTTTTCGTATGTAAAACTAAATACTTTTTTCATTCAAATGCCACAATAACTTGCACATTTGAATAGTTTCACGATGTACAGTAGGTTAAAGAAATCTGTTAATAATTTACCTTTCACCATGCTATTTAGAACCCAAGTAACACAGTTAGTTATATATGAGTTAAAATTTCAAGTTTTGAACATATTCGGTTGTATTTTTATAGTAGTATTTACATTATATCTCACACTTATATAGCTGAAACAGCGCAAAAAATGGCGGCTTATATAACATCTCATAGGTCTGACAACTAGTTAAAATCACATGTAATCGATGATTTTTAAACAAACCCTCAACGTAATAAAGATGAAAATTTAAGTTGCGATATTCATTTGTTCTAATTAGATTATTTTTCAGTACTACATACTCATAAATCAAGTGTATAAAGTGACGAACTTCATTTGTTGTAATTAAGGTATTTGAAATTGCAAAAAACGTATGTATGATTCAAGATGATTATCTACAATACTGACATTTGTTTTGGTTGTTGTAATGTTATTTGTAAGCTATATAACTTGAAAAATACATTTGTATTACTCACTATCTTATTAGAACGTCCAATGTCATACTGGCATGCAAAACAAATGAACATACAGATCATCAAATCAAAACAAACATTTCTTCAAAATATACATTGCTACTCCAATCTGAAAAATATTTTCCAAGTTGAGATATCTATGATTATTTATTATCACTTAAATGGAGGTAAACGAAAATGGATCATGTTCATCGATACTTGGGAAGTTTAATATGCGGTTCAAAATTTATGGTGAAACTTTCAATTTCACTCTTCAATAATTCATGGGCAGTTATAATAATCCTTGATTATAATAAAGATCCACCCAAAATGTTTTGTTTTGTGGAATTTGCTTCAATTCTCACAAAAACATAATATGGCAGATTTTCGATTAGGCTTACAGTGCCGTTCGAAAATCTTTGAACTATTCAATTATTTAATTCAACTTTTATATTGCTCTGATCACATCGGTCACACTCCAAACTGTTACTCAATTTTTTACATATCAAGTCAAGATTGCTCAATTCACTAAATTGAATTTTTAAAAAAATGTATCTGGTTAATATGATCAGTATTATCTTCAATGAATTCGAAATAAGGTTATATAAATTCTCAACCGGTACTGTAATCTAGACTATTTATTTGATCAAATGTGAAATCGTTGTCGTTGATTCTGAAATAAGTTGGAATTAAGTAGAAATTAAGTTGTAATAACATCCTCAGAGAATCTTAGCTACGGGTTTTTGATACAATTATAATAAAGTTTAAAATACATCTTGAAAACTTCTTTTCAACATACTATTTGAGAATTGATGTTATTGTTATTTCGATAATAATTATAACACCCGAACAACTTTAATATAGCATCTTGCTTAGTAAACGTATTTTTATCCGTCAAACGTCAAACATCGGTTTACAAATGTCAACAATGTAAAATTAGCAGTAATGGTGACGGAAAAAACTCGCGCGGTAGCTGTTTTTTGTTAATTGATTTGGAATTTGTTCTTCGTATTTGACTACAACGATTCCAGCCAACACAGGGGAAAGAGCTGGTTATTTCAATAAATACAAGTGAACGATAATCATTAGGAACTTCTGTTTTTTCTACCAGAGCAAGTTTGTTATTATGTTGATTCTAGTGACAATCAGGTGTCCGTTGTTCACAAAACTCTCAGGACTATGTGATGTGCCCATTACGGTGCCAAAACCGTCAGATATCGGCACCTTTTTGCGTTTATTTGTCAAAGCGAGTATGGCAAAATTCGTGAAGTTCATGACTAAAACAGTAAATCCTAGTAGAAGAGGCAAACAAAACTTGTGGGGCAAGGGGAAGAATTTGTGTTCAGCTTGTAAAATAATGCCTATTATAGCAGTAATCTGTGTGACCACTTATGTTCGTTTTCGCGGCTTATGGTTCTGTTTTTTTTTCAAGAGTTTCCGACGGTTTTTCACGCCATTACCGTAGATATGATCAAACCAGTTGTTTTTTTTTGTTATTATGAAAAGTAATCGAATTTAAAGAGCATCGCCATCAATTTCGTTTCATTTCTATTTCGGATTTTTCTCCAGAGGGTGTCAGTATGGCGTTTTCTACGGCGTTCTCACAAGATTTATCAATTTCGAATGTTTTATCGAAGTTTGAATCTTGCATAAAAAACATTAAAAACACATTATTATAACTTACATTTTATAACCACCGATACTTAAAGTATGATTCCTTGCGAAGTTATATGCACGTTTGTAGAGCATTATATTAACCAAGTCAGATAATCATTTCTGCGTTGACTGTTTTGAGATGATTTGTTTTTCGATAGCTATTTTATAACTGTTTTATAACTCAAGATGTTATGCTATTCACTATTACAACTTTTATATGACAAGATCTGCTATCTGCTTTCAGAGAAGATGTTTTCGGTGTTACTTGGGAAATGACGAAATCTTATAAAAATCCATGTATTTTGTACTATAAGGGAACATATTGTCAAGCTCAAAGAGAAAATATATATTGTAGTTTTTATAAAAAGCAAGGGTGGTACACTTGCCCCAAAGTCCGCTATCAAGTCCACACCAAATCCGCGACATCTGTGTTAGTATTTAAGTCTGCCATGAACTGCCTACCTATTGTTTCTGTAACACCTGTGCCCTTTGTGTAGAGAGTTCGAAAGGTTCCTTGAAGTATCTGAGGTAAAATTATTCTTTCCCTCGATTAATTCCCCACTCACCAAAGCTGAACTATTCCATAAGTGTGCAAAGATTTTCTACTGCCTACAATGTTGTCGCCAGCTGACAAACCTTACCCTTTCCTGTAATAAGAACCCTGATCCTATGTGAAAGTTTCCTCATTAACCCCTCTACCGGCAGCTTCATTTTTTACCGCAAAATAAATATTCAAATCGTTATAACTTTTTCGTTTTTCAATATTTTTGCACAATTTTTTCACAAGTTCTCAAACAACTCTTCTAGTTAAGGAATCCTTGTCGATAATAATTATTGGTGATCTGGTTTTAAAGATATTTCGATGTTCCTTGGGGGACCGACATTTTCCATATAAAATGTCTTTGGCGGCCATTTTGTTTTTGATCGATTTATCAAAAGAATAAAATGTGGGCTATATAACGCCAGGTAATAAGAAGCTACTCTGAAAAAATCATACAAATCGGTTCAGTATTCTTGGAGATATCTGAAAATTACGATATGATGTTTTTTGAAGTTTTTATGATCTTTATTTGGCCAGCGTGGTTCCAGAAACCTAAATACTCATTACTTAAAGGCGGCTGCACCAAATTGCTTCATTTTTTCACAACATACTCTCATTAATGAATTGTTCCGAAGAGTGAATATCCGAATACGATTAAAATTCTGTAGCCTGAGAAATGAACAGTTAGTTACGGGTCGGTCCCCCAAGGAATTTTGGAATATCTTCAACACCAGATGACCAATGATCAATTTCGACACAGATCCTAAAACTAGAAGAGTTTTTTGAGAACTTGTGAAAAAATGGTGCAAAAATATTGAAAAACAAAAAAGTTATAACGATTTGAATTTGAATTTTGCGGTAAAAAAATGAAGCTGCCGGTAGAGGGGTTAAACCATTCCATATGACTTTGTATCGCCAAGTCCTCCATTTGGAACAAAAAATATGTCCCACCCTAGTGGTTTCCTAAATTCCATTCACTATTTCACAACGTGAGCTTTCGGTAAACTTGTGCTGCCACCTAACGGACACTAGGAGAACTTCTGATAGCTTAATTTTCGCGCACTTGTTTTGAGTTCCACCCATGTATTCACTGCGATTACCCGAGCGTACGATTGCAACCGATTTAACGTTCATTCGATTGTACTCGAGCAATATGGATTGTGTGGAGTGATCGAATGCGCTTATTTGAATTTGCATGGAAACTCTTTGACGCCTGGGAAACAGCCGAGTAGTTTTCCATTGCTTTTTCTTGTATTAGAAATTCTAGGCTATTATACCCAAATGGGTATAATAGCCTATTCAATTGGACAAATGCGCCATTTGAGCAGAGTTCTTAGTTAAAGCCAGACGTGTTAAGTACTACTAGATAGTAACGGAAAGTCATTAAATTGTTAAATCACGTGCAAAAGCTTATATTACTGTGAAGAGTGAAGCAATGTAAGTAGTGAGCTAAAGTGAACAATCCAAACTTCTATAATGTGTAATAATCTTATATCTAGATCTTGAATTAATTTGACGTTGAAGCACATTTTTGTTGCCTAGTAAACCGATTAGCTGTGACTAAGTTTAAACAGGCTTAGGTAAGCATTTGAAATCGCTTGTTAGGCGTATATTTAGCTTTTAACATCCCGTTGAACAGGACACCCTACTCAACGTGGAGTGCTGGTGCGGACTCAACGTCTAAGAACAATACCACGTGCTACCTCGCCCGAACCGTAGGACGTCGGTGTGATCTGTGGCTTCAGTAAACGTGTCTGTGGCTTCCAATTAGTTTCAAGCACCACTGCTTAAGCTGATCAGCGTAAAACCTTCGTTAGAAACCACGTGCTCGACGCCCAAATTCCGTGACTGTTAAGTGCTCGATTCCAACGTTTCGGTTGCCGCCTGTGCGTTCATTCCAAGCGCAACGCTTACACCAATCCGACACTCAAGAAAATCTGCTCGAACGGAAGGCTATGCTATTCGGCCTTATCTCAGCGTTCATCGGCCAACCGTTGAATCTTTCGAGCACGGAGTGGGCACTAGACAAGCTAACCGTCGTGGTTTTGGGAGCCACGGTCCAGACACCTTCAAACAGATCATCCAGCTGGAAATAGATTTATGCGATCGCCAACGAGAAACATCGGCCGAACGATTGACGCGTCGTGGGAGTTCACCACCCTCAGCCAGGTTTAGCGAAGAAGCTAAGGTAGGATAGAATTAGGAAATCTGCCCTTCAATAAATGTATGCCCCTATAATAGAAGAGAGATTAATACAAGCGACCGTTTGGGCTAATATTATCTAATTTCTTTGGTCAAATGGTAACATTTTCTGACTTTATTCTGAATCTTTGGTCGGTTTGCTTGATGATTGATTTCCATTTGGGTTCAAAGGGTTTCCTATAGTGTTGTTGCTTTATGTTTGGGTGGTTCCAGTGAACGAGAGTGTTTGAACTACTTTTACCTGCCTTCAGATAAAAGTCTCAGCCGGACTCAGACGCACGTCAGCAGTCTCCCTAGTCCAGGGAGTGGCGCTTAAGCTGCTGAACGGTTGTGAGTACATTTCGCTTCGTTACACATTGAATCCATCTCTTTTCCTTTCTGGCCGTGGAGTATGCTCGCGCCAACGCGAAGTTTCTGTGTTGTGAGTCCTTACCACCCCTGTCCCATCTAACCTCGAGCCGCCGCGAGTATTTCGGCCTCTCATCCCGACCACCAACAACCACCCCAAATAACACACACACACGCACCACGTCGTTAGTTTTGTCTTGCACCCTATCCAATATTTATTTTGTATGTTCTATGTTATTTTGTATGTTGGGTTAAACTTCACTGAGGTCTTAAGTGTCCGTAATATGATTCAAAACGGTACCGTGGTGAATCAATACCCGGACGCCTAAGGTTAAATGAATGTTCGAACTCTATTTTTAACAAGTATTTTACGAATTAAATTGAAATGTGATATTGACACATATAGTTATATACCAAATCTTGGTATGAACGATGTTTTTCATGTAAAAATTTATGAAAATATCACGAAAAACATTGAAATAATCAAGCATGTCTTGTCCTTAAATCCGGACAGCTATGCGAGCGTTGGTTTTAAATCCGGACACTTATGCATCAAAATCCGGACACCTGTAACGTAACATGAATTATCTTAATAAAATCCATAAAAAGTGTATAACAATTAATTCTTATGCCACATTTATGATCATTCAATTAAAAAATGATGCGGGCGTTTGTTTTACGATGCAAATCGAAATGAAATTTCAGTAATTATATGGTTCAATTACCTCTACTGGTTCAGGACTCACGCAGACACATTGTGATTGGGTACTTAGTGTTTAAAAAGTATCATAAAACATGTCACACTGTTGTTTTAGCACTTTTAATCACTCGTAACACTTTAATGATATTAGTTCTGCTTTTCTATTTAATTTATTTTCCAAATTTTAATTCACACGGACAAAACACAGTGCTTTAGAGCAATGTCCGGATATAAAGTCACTTGTCTGCACTCCCGGACAGTCTCTTTTTTCACCATTCATAGTATATTTTCACGTCATTTACAAGTATAGTGCCTCAGAACATGTAATCATACGTTTTATTCAATTTTTTTTTTATATCAAACACTTCTACAATCGTGTAATTTAATCGTATAATTGTTAATCAAACGTTGTGGTGCGTTCGTCGAAACTCTTTCTGTATTGACCCACACTGCAAAGAAATCACGTCAAACTGAGGCAACATATTTGTTTTTATTTGTACCAATTATTATGCAATGCTTACTAGATTACGAATGAAACTAAAATGACCAATAAAGCTGAAGGAAGATGTTATGTATAAAATTATGCGAATGATGAATTAAATTCTACATTAAATTAATGATAATTATCAGAGTGTCCGGATATTGGTACCGTCCGGATTTTGATTCACCACGGTACATAGCAGGCAGTGGAAATTTCCATCGCAACCCGACCGCTGCGCATGCAATGCTCTTGGCTACCTGTCTTCTATATAAGGAGATTGCATGCGCAAGAATTGATTCAGTTTTATTTCAACCACCATTCTGTTAACAAGAAAAGAAATATGTTTGTTTGTTGTCTTGTTGTCTTGAATGATTTGTTAGTTCGTGGTTTGAAAAGTCGAATTTTATGTAGAAATTCTCATAATTTGTCTACGCCGACTCGCTCGAAACAAGCAACACAGGATTCTTCATATTGTAATTATGCGGTCCATCTCAGTATCAAGTAAATTGCAATAAAAAGTGGAGATTTAAAGTGATCATTATCTATCTACATCATGCTGTATACATACGCACACTTCAGGATGGTTTGCCTAAGTTGTAGTTCGACAATAACGTTTGGTGAAGAAGTGAGTGCCTGTGAAGGTTTTTGCGCTGGGTCCTATCACGCCAAATGTGTTGGGCTATCGAAAGACTATCGTTATTCGGATAGCATGCAAACCAGGTTTAAATCGAATTCATCCGATGCCAGCCGTTCACCAACACAACACGACAGTGCAAAACAATCGTCTATTACTGAATCGCATGATGTCATAGCCGAAATTAGATCAGATATTGCTTCGATTCAGAAAACACTGGCTGATCTCACGGCTAACCGTCTACTGAACACTACCACCAACGAACCATTAGCGCATTCATCGCCATCATCGTCGTTCAACTCAACACAAGCGTGCCGTGTTGGAATTCGCAGAGGAGCAATTCCACGGCAAATAAGTAAAGATAGCTCCCGTACGGACCGCAACGAAAAGTTTTGGATTTTTATCTCCCGCGTAAAAAATGATGTAACTGAGGATGGTATACATGTTGTGGTAGCCGAGAGTTTTGACATAACGGAAGCAATCAGTGTGAAAAAGCTAGTATCCAGTTGAACGGACACCACGCAACTACCATATGTTTCGTTTAAAGTGGAGATTGATGCAAGTCTTCGAGATCGTGCCCTGTGCTCTTCAACGTGGCCTAACGGATTATGGTTCAGAGAATTTAGAGAAAAAAGTTTCACATGGGAGCCTCGTCGACGTTAATGCCGTGTTGAAATTCACTAGTGTGTACCGTAAATGATGTATGTAATGGTCAGCTAGTCTTAAATTTATATTAAGGAACCAATTCAATTAGATCAATAGTAGATCCGTTGAATTTAAATCAAATAAATCAAATAAATAAATTACTATTCAAATAAATACAGTAGAAGTTTAAGTGAACCAAACCGCCTTTCTTTCCACCAGTGGAAACCAAAATAGCCTTTTTGAAGGCTAGACTTGCAAGAGCCCCCTTCAGTCGAGCTATCGGTCCTGTGCCCTGTTGCTCCCGGCAACAGGTTGGCGAAAGATCATCCGATCGTTCCATTTCCGCTCACCCGAACAAAAGTCCCAGTTGCACGCCACAACACATGTTATAACCCCAAGTAACAATTTTAGTTTTACGAATTACTTCCAGGGTGCTATAAATAAACGCCCATAAAACCATGGTCAAGGCACTGTTGTCTTCATCCCATCCCCCAACACCTCTTGTAGATTAGAACGTGAAAATGATTTTATCATAACGTCGATCTTGCCGGATTTATTCCAACGTAAACAAAAGAAAATAAGATTGAAAACACGGCTGTGATACCGTTTTGTCTCAAATTCCGAACAGACTCATATTCCGAACACTCGGTTTTTGTATGGCGATTTGGTTGAAATGTTTCAGTGAAATATGTCATCAAATTGACTGGAAATGGCAGTCAATTGTAATTCAATTTAAACATACTCCAATCTATTTGAAACATCGGGAGTAGTTTTGGTTCGCTAGTTTGAGGTCAGTAGAACTGGCTCAGATAAATTTATTTACAAAATTATTCATTTGAATACGATTTACTCCTGCTGTTCGGAATTTGAATCAAGGTGTTCGGAATATGAGCCAGAATGAACTCAATGTTCAGTATTTGAATCAAAATGTTGTTCCATATTTTTACATTAAAACAATACTAAACAAGTTCATAAAATCGTATTTATCGGCACACCCAACAGCCAACAGTCAGACTTTGCAAGGAAATTGAAATTTTCACAAATATCATTTAATTTATGCCTATGAGATGCGTTTGAAATCACTGTTGGCCTTAAGTGTTCGGAATATGAGTCAAAACGGTACTTTATTTTGTAGTGCTATTGAAGTCATTTGTTTGAATATAGTGCCCAAATCTTTAGTGCCGAGTGAGATTTACTGTGAAATGTGATGGGAAAGAAGTAAATTTGCCTGTGCCCCCTCTGAATGTAGCATATTTCTAGGTATTTAGTATTTGCTAAAATAAACCATCAGGTGAAGAATTGAACATTTCTTGGTTTGACTGAATGTAGCATATTTCTAGGTATTTAGTATTTGCTAAAATAAACCATCAGGTGAAGAATTGAACATTTCTTGGTTTGACTGGGCAGTAATTGTGCTTTAAATTATATTCAGTCAGTTAAATCATCACACCATAGCATCTGATGAACGAATTCAAGGAGATAATATTATTTTAAAAAGTGAAATTGTGGCAACCGGAGTGTAATTAATATGGCGGAACCATAATTGAAAGATTGTCATCAACAAATGCTGTTTTGCCATCATAAATATACAAATAAGGGCGCACTGTTATGATTCGACATTTGCAGATATAAAATTGCTTCAACAAATGCTGATTGAAGATGATTCAGCTTTTTTTCGCTTTTTATGGCAACCAAGCAGCATTCAACAAAGTTTGCAGTTTGGGTATGCCATTATGTAGAACATACGCAAAAAAAATGAAAACGGACATTAGTTCGTCGCTTTTTCGTCGGGAATAAGTGTTCGCAATGCATTGCAATGCATTCGTAATACATATAAAGTGCTAAAATATCGATTTAAGAGGTATCAATAAGGTAGGTTATCAATATTAAAGTTTAAAAGCAGCTCTTATGGAAACAAGGTGTATTATATCAATCTTTTATCATAGTCATCACAAATAAGTGTCACTCAGCCACCACTAGCAGTTTAAATGAGGTATTCCATCTTGTAATAAAGCTGGTTTTGTAGCCACAAAATTTTAACTTTAGAGTTTGTCTCTAAAAGGTTTTGAAAACAACCAAGAGCTGACTTACAAAATATCATCTTCTAGCAACGTTAAATGTCGTCTCTAGCTATCATAGCATGCACGTCACCACCTTAAAACATTAATAAATTCACTTGAATGCCAAATTGATGTGAATTTGTTACTTGGGGTGTATGCTTCACTAATGACAGTTCCTCTGTTGAACACGATCTATCCATGAAACAAGCTTTTCATGTAACTCCAGATCAACTTCGATGTATACATATTCCACGTATTTTCAACGCAAAGTACCAGAATTTCGATTACCACAACAGATATTTCACTGACGGGTCCCGCATCAATGGATCCACTGGCTTCGGTGTTTTCAATGAAAACTCTTCCGCCTTCCGAAAACTTCACCTCACACGGTTTATGTTGCTGACCTGGCAGCAATCAGCTTCGCGTTGGGGATCATCTCCGATATGCTCGCAGGTCACTTCTTCATCTTCTCGGATAGCCTGAGTTCTATTGAGTCACTTTGATCGATAGAATATATTGAGCATGGCATGGTCGAAAGATCAAAAAAGATTACCTTTGCATAGGTCCCCTCACATTATTTAATTTATGACAATGAAAAGGCGGACAATGGGTTGATAGCAGCTGAAGAAGGTGGCTTTTATGAATGAAGAATTTCACTAGATAATTTTTTTTTCATTTACGTCTTTTTCTTTTTTTCTCATTCAATACGTCGTGAAGAGAACCACGGTTAGCAAAGTGATTGGCTAAATGGACAACTTTTACATTCCATAATTCCTAGAGTTTGGGTGCAAGTTGATATTTCATTCGCGTGATGTCAAGACTCATGTGCAACCATTACTCGCTAGATGCACATTTGCACAGGATTAACCTCACGGAAAGCAATGGTTCTAATAGGTATGGTTCCGATTATGATGACTCGATCACGTAGTTTGCGTTGACGCTGAAAACGTTGTCGACATATCTCCACCATTTATCCTGTAATACTACTTGTTTTTTTTTTACATTTTTCTCAAGATTCCCTATTATTAGCTCGCACAAAAACGGATAGAAGGACTCTTTTCGTCTGCTAGTAGAAGTTTCCTCAAAATTGAAAGAAGTTCTCGTCCATGCAAAATTTTGCCAACCTCATGTATGTTCTGACCTTTTGTTTCAATGCTGCATCGAGAAGATTTCGGAAATGCTTCACTAGAACGCTGGGAAAAGTGCCGCTTACATCGCTACATCGAAAGAAACCATCACCTCGTCATATTCGATGTTTCTCATATTTCTAGACTCTAATAGTTTTTGTGAGTACTCCTGGGTATTTTTAACTGACCTAGTGGAGAAGGGATTCGGTATACTCTGGAATTCCTTGATTAACCATTTTGCTAGTTTATGGATTGAGAATCTGTCTGCCGAAATGATTTCTCGGATTTCTTTTCCTGTAGTTTAATTCCGGCGCACATTTTCTTCGAAGAAAAGAAAATTTTCTTCCATAATCCTCCAGGAACAAAATTTTCTCTTCTTTGAAGAAAAAACGCGCCGGAATTTGCCTACTGGTTTGTGAATTTTCAGAAGTCCCTTGATTCGTGGAAGAATGGGGTTTGCCTCTTTCAAACGAGCCTCTTAAAGTCGAGTCTAGTTACACGCGTATCTGTCGAAGGATACAAACTCTAGTGCAATTAAATGACACAGTACTAAATTCATTTTCCCATTTATTTATAGGTATTCGACTAACAGCTAGAAGATTTATTATGAGGAAATACCTTCCAGGTGAGCTGTAGAGAACCCTGTTATCGAATCCCAGCCAAGCCCATCCTTAATATATTTGTGTCCAACCTCGAGTCACCATGAGTACCCTGGCTCCACCCCGCACTAAACTTGGTACTTAAAAAGTTAAATAATTGTAAACAAGTATACACATGAATTTCGGCTCCGTTAAGTGTGAAACGCAATTGAGCCTGAAATAAATAAATTGGTAAAAACAATTACAGTTTGACTTCGATTTTCAGTAAAGTATCTTGCAACATCGCATATTTAGCATTATTTTCTCGGGAGCAGCACGCTTATAATACGAAGGACTAGCGTGGTGCTTGTGGTTGTGATTAATGGTGCGAATACGAACTGAGTTTTCACACACTTAAATTATTTTACGGATACCTGCGAAATTCAACAATTCGGTAAAATAAACTAACGGAAAACGGTAAATTTTTACAGTTTTCGGTAAAAAAAATTACCGGAATCTGTAAAATTTTGACGGAATTACTGTGTTTTATTTCAGCTACAGTTCAGCTCTTGAAATTACGATAAAATACACGGATTCCGGTAAAATGAGTTTAGTGTGTAAGCTGAATAGTTATCAAAACTAGTTAAATGTGTTTAAAATAGCCGAAAGTAATGTTTGAGTATAAGTATAATATGAAAGTCATTTACAATATTTTTATACAATTGTACCAGTTTTCACACTTCCACGCGTTTATAAAATATCCATTTCCAAACATATTTAACGAATTGATCAATGGAATTGCGACATAAGAGGCCTTCCTTACCCGAGTGGTTAGAGTCCGCGGCTACAAAGCAAAGCCATGCTGAAGATGTCTGGGATTGAATCCCGGTCGGTCCATGATCTTTTCGTAATGGAAATTTCCTTGACTTTCCTGGGCATAGAGTATCATCGTACATGCCACACGATATACGAATCATGCCCAACATTGGAGGACCAAGAAGCAGCACGAGGCGTCTTCTGGCGACCGTATCATCGTCTATACTAAGGTATGGAGTCCCGGCTTGGGCGGCAGCGTTGGGAACCAAACGTAACGGAGATAAACTGGCAAGTACGTTCCGGCTCATGGGTATACAGGTGGCGAGTGCCTACCGTACTACACCATCGGAGGCAGTGTGCGTTATCGCCGGAATGATCCCCATTTGCATCACTCTGGCTGAGGACATCGCATGCTACCAGCAAAGGGACACTAAGAATGTGAGGAATACTATTAGGTTGGAAACAATGGCCAGGTGGCAGCTGGAGTGCAATAACTCGGAGAAAGGAAGGGTGGACCACAGGCTCATTCGTGTCGGTGTGGACGACCAGAAAGCATATGGAAGTTAACTTCTTCCTGACCCAGTTTCTGTCAGGCCATGGATACTTCCGGAAATATCTGCACAGATTCGGACACGCAGAATCTCCACATTGTCCGGCTTGTCCAAATATCGAGGAGACACCGGAGCATGTTATATTCGACTGCCCTCGATTCAGGGATATACGAAGCGAGATGATGCCAGAAACCGCAAGCGTCCTAAATCCGGACAACATCGTGCAGAACATGTACCAGCATGAAAGCACCTGGAATGCGGTGAACAGGGGAATAACGGCGATGATGTCGTTGATGCAAAGGAGATGGCGTGAAGACCAGAGAGCTCCGGGTCGCGATCGGAGTAGGCTAGATTCTCCGTCGGGAACTAGACCGAGTAGAGCGGGCGTAGCGTAGTATTGGTTAATAGTCGCCGGGCGCCTGCAAACCGGAAGCCATCCTCCAACCGGAATTGCAGAACCGACCCTGGCACTTGGCCGACCAACGTCGAGTCAGAGTAGGCTGAGTCCACCGCCGGGGTCTAGCTGAGTAGTTCGCGAAATAGCACCGGCAAATGGTCGTCGGGGCGCCTGTGAACCGGAAGATTCCCTCCACCGGAATCGCAGGACTGACCTCGGCATCTGCCTGGCCAGCTTCGGAGTAGGCTAAGTCCACCGCCGGGGACTAGTTGAGTAGATCGCGTTGTTGCACCGGCAAATGATCGTCGGGGTGCCTGTGAACCGGAAGCTTCCCACCACCGGAATCGCAGGACTGACCTCGGCATCTGCTCGGATAGCATCGGTTCGGGAGATGTTCCGCCGCCGGGGAAATCTCCGACGGAGTAAGATAGATCCACCGCCGGGGACTACTCTCAGCAATACGTAGTGTACTACCGGCTTGAATCGTCGGAGCGCCAGTGAACCGGAAGCCATCCTCCAACCGGAATCGCTGGACCGACTTCGGCACTCCACCGGTCAGTATCGAAGCATAGAGAAGCGCGTAGCCGAAGTAGGTGCTCCACCGTCGGGGACTAGGCCGAGTAGCATCGATCGTCACAAACCAGTTTTGGGTCGTCGGGGCGCCATCGAACCGGAAGTCATCCTCCAACCGGAATCGCTGGACCGACCTCGGCATCCAACTAGAGCAACGAAGTGCATATGAGCGTCCAGAAGAGGTTCAACAAGGCTCTGACGCGAGGCCAGCCCAAGGGAAGTATGCGTCGTCGCACAGAAAGCTGTCCAAAACCCGCCCGGCGAGATCTTCAACTGCCAATTGGGCAAAACGAGTAGTCGCAGAGACACCGTAGAAATGTCGTATTGATCTGCCTTTTTGACTACATCAAGCTCCAACAGCAAACTATCAGAACAGCCAGAGGCTGAATAGTTCCGGGGGGGATCGAGGCACAGGAGCAGTAGGGAAAGTTTTTTAGTGGTTAAGCCGCCTAACGTGAGTCCCACACCGTGCCAACACACAACAGGCCAGGCTTTTGAAGCTTTTTTGTACCCTACTATAAACAAAACACGATATACGAATGCGAAACGGCAACTTCGGCAAGAAAGCTCTCAGTTAATAACTGTGGAAGTGCTCATAAGAACACTAAGCTGAGAAGAAGATATAAGTGTTGTAGGATTTCGAATTTGGAATGATTGTGCTTCGATTTTTGGGGGGGAACGAAAGAACGACTTTATTCGCTCTACTGAATATACGCGGCGGTATACAGTGTGATGCGGTTAACGTTTTATTTGCGACTGAGTTAGAGCTCTGATGGCTATCGAGTTTTGTCGATAAGCGGGAAGATGGTATAGAGATAGGATCTGATAACGATCGGTAATCCGATCGGATGCTGTGATCTTTTAATAATATTGGCACATGAGCGAAAGCGAGACAACTATTGATGTAACTATTCGAGCAGTTGAAGTGAGTCCATTAATGACGCTACAGTATAGTTAAAGATTCAACATGCCAGCCAATCCGGTCCCTTCCACCAGATAATGTGTTCACGAAGTTGAGCTGGAGGCATTCCTCTGGAGACTATATCCGCAGGGTTCTCCGAACCAGGCACATGAGACCATATGCCATTGGCTGTAATCCGCTGTATTTCTGAACAACGGTTGGCGACAAAGGTTTTCCAACGAGAAGGGTTTGCGGTAATTTGATAGAGCGTGATCGCAGAATCTGTCCAGAAGAAATTCTTGGCCTTCAGGTTCAAACTAGACTCGACCTTCTCAAACAAGTGGCTCAGCAAGAGAGTGCCACAAAGTTCGAGGCGAGGAAGACTAACAACTCCTCCTTTCAATCCCTTTCCCTTCGGAGCGATCTTGGATTTAGCAGTAAGTAGGTTGACATGGATGTTACCAGCGTTGGATACCGCGCGAATATAAACGCAAGCTCCGTACGCTCTTTCAGACGCATCGGAAAATCCGTGAAGCTCGAGACTCACGACACTGGTGGTTGCGACAACCCATCGGGGTATACTGAGGTCGGCCAGTTGACGAAAACTATCTCGAAGCTCTAACCATTGATGTTGACGAGATTCTGTGAGCGGCTCCTTCCATTCACAACCGTCTCTCCAAAGATCTTGGAGAAAAAGCTTTGCTTGAACTAATATAGGACCAGCTAGACCTAGAGGGTCAAACGAGCGAGCTATGTCCGACAGTACTGACTGTTTGGTGATCGGGATTTGCGTGGTGTATTTCGGAACGCTGAACTGCAACAGATCCGAAGTAGTGTCCCATTGAAGTCCCAATGCTTTTATGGGTGAGGCTGAGGAATCGAGCTCGAAAAGAGTTCGCTCATCCCTCAGATGCGAAGGTACTGTTTCTAAAACGGCCGAACTGTTCGAAGCCCATTTGCGGAGAGGTAGACCAGCTGAGTTAGTCAGTTCGATTAATTCTTGGCAGAGATTCCGACCTTCATCGATGCTATCGGTTCCGGTGAGCATGTCGTCCATGTAGAAGTCACGACCGAGAACAATAGCAGCAGCGGGATGACTTTCAGCACCCTCTTCAGAAAGTTTCTGCAGACATTTTGTCGCAAGGTACGGAGCCGAAGACGTTCCGTTAGTAACCGTAGTGAGCTGGAAAGTTTGTAATGGTTGAGTCGGCGAATCTCCCTTCTACCTTTCCGGATACCACCCATCCTAGGGCGGTGTTCTGCAAAACCGGCTCCCCGCATCCATTCTTGAGTTGACCGTCACGGAGCAGGTCGTAGAAGATGTCCACGCCTAGTATCAAATCGATTGAACTAGGGCGGTCGAATGTTGGGTCTGCTAATACAATATCCGAAGGCCAATTAGATCGAGAAACATCGACAGCTTGATTCGGCAGCTCCAAAGTTAGCTTGGACAATACATGGAATTTCCAAGTCTCTTCGAAATCAGCACAGTGGGATTGGATACGGATAGATGTGGTGTGTTTGGACGAAACGGACGAAAGGCCAACCCCGCTGATTGGAACGAATTCCTTGGTTCGACGAAGCTTCAGTTTTTGGGCGAGATTCTCCGAGACGAAGTTCAACTGCGATCCGGAATCCAACAAGGCGCGGACCCACAATGGAGAGCCAGATGAAGTGAAAACCTTCACCAGAGCCGTCGACAAAAGAACGGTGGCAGGAATCGTGCGCTGGGCTTCGGTGAAAGGCATCGAAAAGTGGCTAGTTTGAGGGGCAGGGACCGCGGTGGCTTGGGTTTGGATTTCGACTTGCTGAGACTGCTTATGCAGAAGACTAGACTGAGGACGGTTGGTCGGAGTTGAGGACGACGATGGCTGAGAGTCTGACGGTTTGATGGTCGGTTGGACCGATGGACTATTCGAGGCGACGGGTCTCTGATGCAACATCGTGTGGTGTCTTTGCTGGCACACTCTGCAGGTTCCACTCATGCAAGCTTTAACGATATGCGAAGGTGACAGACAGTTGATGCAAAGAGCGTTTTCTTCGTGGCTTCAAACCACTGTGCAGGAGTCATTTTTCGAAACACTTCGCATTGGTAGGGCGAGTGAGATACCTGTTTACAGAAAGGGCAGGATTTTTGAGCGGTAATGGCTGAATGTGCTAATTTCGGCTTGTTTGCTTGTGTAGGGGGACGGTGTGTGGAGGAGCGAGAGGGATCGGATGGTTGACCTTTGGAAGTGTCGATTGATTGCAAGAAGAGGCTTTGGCTGCGTAGGAAATCAATGAGTTCAGTGTATGTAGGGACCATGGTTGACTTTCGATGAGTCTCCCAGTGACGTAACGTTGCAGGATCTAGACGAGAACTGACCATGAAGACCAACAACGTACTCCAGTTGGCTGGCTGCATCATCAAATTACGCTCGAAAGTATCTATTAAGCGAAGTAAAGACTCATGGCATTCCCTCTTTATTGAATCGACAGAAAACAGCGCTTCAACATACGATTTTACAATAAGGTATTTGTTTTCATAGCGCTTCTCAAGGAGCTCCCACGCCACTGCATAGTTGGCGGAGGTTACCTCAATCACATCGACCACACGCTTTGCTTCCTTCGAGAGTGACGAAAGAAGGTAGGAAAATTTATCCACGTCGCTTAGTTGCGGGTTTGAGACAATTAGCGACTGAAACAAATCACGAAACGACGGCCATTCTTTGATAGTGCCGTCAAAAGTTGGCAATTTGATCTTCGGTAGTTTTACTCGAATCTGCTGTACCGGTGCCTGGACCAGTGTGGATTCCCGAGGAATATCTCCATTAGAGCGAATTTTGGATAAAATGAAACCCTTCAGCCTTAAATACGTGGATTCAAAATTTGCACGTGCTTCTCTATTCACTTGCTCGAGAGATTGTGGATCAACTTCTATTCCTGTCTCCGATTGTTCTAGTGCCTTTGCTTCCAGCTGTTGCTTGAGCGTGTTCTGGAAATCTTCAGAAACCTCTAACTGCAACCTAGTGTCCTTATAATCATCAAAAATCTCCTCTAATCGCTCCTTCCAACCCTCAAGCATTACCCTATATCTATCTTCTTGATAGTTATCTACCAAATGCGCTAAATTCTTCAATGAATCGCGGCAGAAACGCTCTCCTTTCGCCAACCTTCTCAAATTTGGAGCCATCATTAGCACTTAAACAATCGTAGTAGGCTATACACGTGCTTAACACAGATCAGCAAATTACAAAATTCCACGATTTACCGTGATGAATCAAAATCCGGACGGTACCAATATCCGGACACTTTGATAATATTCATTAATTAAACGAAAAATTAAACGTTATTCTGCCAGTTTTTAATCATATTAACTTTTAATGATACTTTTGATCATTCCACTTATATAAGTAATCTAGTTATCATTGCACAAAAAATTAATAAAAATGCAAAATAAATATGCCACTCCGTCTGGACGTCATTTTTGGGCATCGTAAGTTTACTCGGTAGAAGTGTTGACGAACGCAGTTCGAATGATTTTCTTGTGATAATGTGTTTCATTCGTATTGTTATTGAAGTGAATTCAACTGGAATATACTGAAAACAATAGTTTTACGATTCGGTGACATCAAAGTCTTGGAATGTGGTGAAAATGTGTACTAAGAGGTGTGATAACAGGGTGTCCGGAATTATGGCCAAATGTTTTGAATCCAGACGTTACATTAGAAACCCTGGTTGAGTATAAATGAACAGATGTATAATTAGTGGAAATAAAGGAAAACTTGTTAAACAATTATAGAAGGCATTATGAGTGAAAACAAAGTAATTTATACGGAAAAATTGTAACTGTAATGATAGATTCCTACCATAGAACCTAAAGAAAGTGCATCACAGGTAATTCAAATACAAACTATGCTGATTTGTCGTCTATTTGAAGCACTGTGGGTCGCAAAAATGCTTTATGTTGTATGATATATGATAGGGAATTGGAATTCAATATAATTTTCGTGAATTTTGTGCAAATAATTCAATTTTTACCAATTGTCCGGATTTTAATTCAATAGTGTCCGGATTTAAAGACAACACTTACTTCAGGTGTCCGGATTTAAGGACAAGACATGCTTCATTATTTTAACGATTTTCATGGTAAAATCGTAACTTTTAAGGAAAAATTTATCACATATATTAAAATATGGTTAGAAGTTGCCCATATAGCAACAGAACTTTGATTGTTTACCCACGATTCTTATTAAAAATACAATTTGAACATTTGTCGCTTCTTAAGTGTCCGGGTATTGATGCATCACGGTACTACCAATCAGCTCATGCAAAAATTCTCAAAAATTCAGCGATGCAGGAAACCGCAGAAAAGTGGTATTTCCTGACGATCGGGTCACATGCAGCATGCAGTTCTGCACTTACAGTCGTTGAGGAGGTACCCAAGCCACCCCACGCGGTGATGCCCAAGCCACGCTTCTCGGCGACACCCAAGCCAAGCTATCGAATTCGGCGCCAAAGAAATCTGGAACAATACTTCCTCACTCTCAATAGCACGGCTTCACAATTGAAATATTCTTCGGTGGCTTCTTTTTGCACTTTATCAGCGACCGATAGCACCAACCACTTGTTCACAGCGACCACGCAACTCAAGGTTCGATCGTTCAATTCGATTCGTTTCATTCGATTCATTTATCCACTTGTCCGTAGATGAAAGTTTCTTTTCTCGATCAGTCACAGTTTTTGCACGAAATCACTCGAGATCACTCCAAACCGACGACGACAAAATCGCAAGCACAATTCCCAAAAGCAAATCATCCGGCTCGAAGGACCATACTTTATGTAGGATTTCGAATTTGGAATGATTGTGCTTCGATTTTGGGGGGGGAACGAAAGAACGACTTTATTCGCTCTACTGAATATACGCGGCGGTATACAGTGTGATGCGGTTAACGTTTTATTTGCGACTGAGTTAGAGCTCTGATGGCTATCGAGTTTTATCGATAAGCGGGAAGATGGTATAGAGATAGGATCTGATAACGATCGGTAATCCGATCGGATGCTGTGATCTTCTAATAATATTGGCACATGAGCGAAAGCGAGACAACTATTGATGTAACTATTCGAGCAGTTGAAGTGAGTCCATTAATGACGCTACAGTATAGTTAAAGATTCAACAAGTGTTATTAGCATGAAGAGGTGAATTCAAACTGTGAGATGTATTGACTTTGTAGAAATATCTAAGAAAGTCTGTTTGGTGACCCCGAATCCGAAATGCTGTAGCTTTACGTTTGAGCATAACTTTTTTTTCCTGGATGTACAATTTTGACCCCTTATAACACCATTTCTTATTGTTATCTTTTGAGTGAGATATTCAGAAAATATGGCCTACAAACACCCAAAATCAAACAAAGGACAAACTTGCTTCTTATGTTATGTGCATCCCAAAAGACGTAAATCGCATCTTTTTTGGAGGTATGTGGTTTCTTATATTAATAATATTATTTTTATAAATTGATGGAATTCTACCATGAATGATACGGATATCCAAAACATTATTAAAAATATTCAAATGTCTAAAACGTCAAACGGAATGTACCCCTCCCATAAGTCACTTTCGACCGCCTATGACCACAAGCTCCCAATACGTCTGAAACGGTTGATTTTCCATTCGTGTAACCATCTCTGACGTTAATAGTGGCATGAGTACAACTAGCGTATCGAGCGCAAAGCAAAGCAAATGCCCAGCGCACCAGCGCTTTTGTACAATAATCGTACGTTTTGTATGCCTACGCGAGTTTGATTGCACGGAAAGCAGCTCGTTCAATTGTAGAACAAATTGTACATAAAAGGTAAATGAATGTTCACGTTTCAATTCTTTTACCCTTCACCCAAACGTTCATTTGAAACTAAATGGAAACTTCCACAAGCTTCTAGAGAAGTGGGAAAAAATGATCAATATACGTTTCCTTGAAGGATGAAACATTCCAAGTTGGTGTCAAATTTACTAATCAAATTGTTATTGGATTACGTTTCTTGAAAGGATTCAGAAATTATTGTCAATATTTGAAATTAGAATGCTCGTTCTTTGAATGGTGAAGAGGACGAGTTGTTTAATTATCTAACAGCTAATAACACACATATAGCAGTTATTACTGAAACGTATTTGAAACCTGGATCTGAACTCAAAAGAGATACATGTGGGGGAGTTTCAATCATCATTCATTGGCGTATAGAACATCAACTTTTTCGTCATTTGAAATTAAGTTTTTGACACTTTAGGTGTTGCTGTTGAAACTCAGCTTGGTAAATATACTTTCATGGCTGCTTATTTGCCTTTTCAGAGCAAGTTAATTTAAGTTAAGTTATATTTTTTCTGTCATTGGTTACTTTAATGCCAAACATTGCTCATGGAATAATTCACAAAGTAATTCCAGCAGCAGAATTTTATTTGATGATTGCTCTTCAGGATACATCTCAATTCAATACCCTGATAGCCCTATTTGTTTTTCCTCCTTCTAGAAACCCTTCTACGATTGATTCGGTCTTAACCAACTCTAGTTACCTTTGTAGCCAACTGGTTACTCATGCTGGTTTTGATTCTGATTATGTCCCTGAAACATTTCAAATGTCCCATGAAGCGATTCTCAATCCTATACGCCCCACTTTTAATTATTGTCTTAAGCCGTTTCAAGCCGATTGAGGCCATTTCAGATGTTTTGAGCTGTTTCAAGACATTTAGGGCCTTTTTAAGCCAAATTAAGCTGTTTTAAGCCAAATTAAGCTGTTTTATGCCATTTTAAACTGTTTTGAGCCGTTTAAGCTGTTTTAAGCCATTTTAAGCTGTTTTAAGCCGTTTTAAACTGTTTTAAGCTACCGAAAAGCTAAACATTACATATAATTTGCAATTGGATTAGATGGACAAATTGATATGAAGATTTGCGAAAAAGTTACACGTCTTCTCAAAGAGAATCGAACTCACGACTGTAGTGTGCTATTCCTATATCTAAAAAACAATGCGCTCTCGGGCTAGGCATTGGATATATATAGAAAGCGTTGTGTTTGGATGGGCATCTAATTCTTCCGAAAGAGGTGCACTTTGCGAAAAAGGACCACGTGATTATTGAGCTGAAATCAAATTCAGGTTAACTTCTGCGTTCATGAGTCCTCTCATGGCGTAGTGGTAACGTGCCCCAACTAGAGATCGGGGAGTCGTGAGTTCGATTCTCACTGAGAAGACGTGTAACTTTTTCGCAAATCTTCACATCAATGTGTCCATCTAATTCAATTACAAATTATATGTAATGTTTAGCTTTTCGGTAGCTGTTAAACTTCCACTCGGTTGGTTAGCCGTAAACCACGATTCATAATTAACCTTCCGTCAGTCGCTCAAAAAAAAGTTACACCAGCGGTCGCATCGTGTACTAGGCAAGATAGAATATGGATGTCTTCGACAAATTTCTTCAGTCCAACGATACCAATTGGTCAGTAGACAGAGAACACTTTGGAAACATCCTCATCTTCCTGTGGCCATCGGATTGTGCCCCGGGGGAACCGATGTAGTGGACATTTCGCAATGCAACATCTCGTACACAAATATCTCAGGATCTAGATTTTTTTTAGCAAGATAGTGTCTTCGGCAAAGTTGTTCAGTAGGTCAAGGGCTAACATGTGATAGGCTGCTTGTTTCGAAATTCTGCCACCAGATGGTGCTAGTGAGCATTTAATTTTTCAAACACCGATATCTCAAGATCCTGATTACCTAGAAAGATGATGTTTTCGACAAAGTTGTTCAATAGTTCAAGGGCTACCATGTGATGATCTTCTTGATTCGTAATTCTTTCAATAGATGGCGCTAGTGAGCATGATATTTTGCGAACACAGATATCTCAGGATCCAGGTTACCTATAAAGTTGACGTCTTCGACAAAAGTGTTGAATAGGTCAAGGTCTAGTATGTAATATGCCACCCAACTTGAAATTCTACCACCATATGCCACTAGTGATCATGCTGTATTTTGATCGCCAATATCTTACGATAATGATATATTAGCAAGATGGTGTTTTCAGCTAAGTTTATTAGTAGATCAAGGACTGAACATGTGATATGCAGTTTGATTCGGAATTCTTCCACAAAACGAAATTTTCGAATTATTCCAGGATCCTGGTTAGGAAAATAAAATTAGATTACAAAGATGGTGTCTTTGATGAAGTTGTTCTGTATGTCATGGACGAACGTGTTAAGTGTAAAATATACCTACTCAAAATTCTTCCACATTCAATTCAAATTGCAATGGGCTGCTAGATTTCAAATACTTCCATCAGGCTAGAGAAAGAGCTCCTGGTTTAATTTTTTTCAAATACAGAATATCAAGTTCCCGATTATTTTAAAACTTGACGTCTTCATCAAATTTATTAGGTAAGGAAAGTGCTCACATGTTATTGGCAATTTTATTTTGAATTATGTAACCTTGCGCCAGTGAGCATTTAATTTTCTTAACATCTTATGATACTGAATATTTGGGCTCAACAATACACGTTTTGTCAAATGTTAAAACATTTCGCTACAAGTAAATTAATAGATAAGCACAAAATAAAATTAATCAGAATGAACCCTATCATTCTACTTCAAACTCTAGATTCAAGTTGAACAATATTATTTTTATGTTTAGTAGAAAAGTAGGACGCAAACTTCTCGTTGCTGGTGATAATCTAAATTCGTTGCTGCACAACTCGGGAGAGCACACTCTCGCAGTTCTGGTCGGGTTTGATATTATGGCACGTCTTTTTCCTCCGGAAAATCAGCTTGAGAGATAGGTTTATGATTATCGCCGTGACCGATAATTTCACTTACTGGTTGTTTACAAATAAATTCAAAGTGCTCTTTGTGCTAGTATAATCTAAAGAAACTATAAGCAAAGAAGCGAAATGTTTTAATTGGAATTCCAATTTTTCTGTCAATGTCATTCCAATCGAACAGGAGACTTGTTAAACACTTTTTCACACAAGCTAAAAACGGCTCACACAAAAATGTTACCGCTCTCGAAAATTTTGCTTCTTCTGAAGTAGCATTTTTTCTGAATATACGAGTGTCGGTCGCAATTTTCATGCTTTGTATAAAGTATGCTCTACTTATTACATTGGTTTTCAACACATTCAGTCAATTTTTCATTCGTTACACAAACCTGTGTAAATTCAACACAAGAAACCTGTGACCCACTTTTAGCGTGGGATTCAACATTGGCAGTGCTACGTAATAGATTTGGCATAGTTGCTAGATGATTTATTTTGAGTATGATCAGATTTCGTCTCTTTGTATTTTGGACTCTTTAGTACAATATGGTAATACTAGCACAAAGAGCACTTTGAATGGATTTGTAAACAACAAGGCAATGACTATCACATTCGAGGTTATTCGAACAATGTTGTAGTGTGCGTGCCATCCCGTGAGTCGCCATGAGAAACCGAGTTTCTCATATCACTTTGCACTAACACACATCCATCTTTGTTTTTGTGTAACAGCTTTCTGCCGCTCATGAGCCTCTGTACGTGCCATAAGTTCGTTTGTTCTTTTAATTTTTACTGTGCGCCGTGTGTTGGAGCTGTCTCGCTCTCTCCCACGAGCAACTCGAAAACAGCGCGCACAGAAAAAGTCAAACGTTTTATAGCATGCATAGGATCATCAGATATTTGATATTCCTTTTCATTTATTTTTTAAATAGAAGTAGAAATGAAAAGCCACGTGTACTAAGTCTAGCACCAGTTTTAAGGCTATCATTCGCATTATATAAACAAATCAATATACTGTTTGAAAGCTGAAAAATACTACGTTAACTGCAGTATGCTATTGACAATTTTATCAGAAAATTCAGTTGAATTCACAGAATAGATGTTTTCTAGAAAACCTATTTCACCTTCATAATATTTGATCAATATTTTGTATAATAGACCTTCCGAATCAGCTGATTTGAGACGTCTCGAGAAAAAGCCTATTGCTCAATTGTAAACACCATTGACAGTTCTTTGATTTCAGCACAGACAAAAAAGCGTCACATTCTCATAGGTGTCCATCGATCATTTTTTTTAACAACCGATTCGTATATATGCGACCAACTGCAGGCTGCAATGATTTTGATCGTCATATTTTTAAATATAGTCAAACCTGTATTAGTCGATGTTCCATAGTTCGATATCGACTCATGAAACCATACTTAAAACAAAAAAAAATATAATTACTATAATGCTCCCTTTTATCAGCTTTCTAAAGAATATCTGTTCCATGAGTCGATGATCTTTTGAGTATCGACTGGAAATTTGACTGTCCTTGAAATTCTGAAGTATATTCTGATGGGATTTTCATGCTGAAGAGCACCGTTTTCGAATCAAACGGTTCATTACATGTTAAACATGCTTCAGTCTTGGACAGAATAAACAACTTAGTTAAAGACGTCATTTTCATGATTAAGCAATCACGATCCTAGATATTTGGGTTGAAAATTTAGCACACTCAGTGGCACCATCTAGTGGAAGAATTCCCAAACAAGTGTGGCCCATCACAAGTTTGTACTTGACTTACTTGAGATATTCGCGATCAAAATACGCCATCTGTGGGTAGAATTTCAAGTTGGGTGGCTTATTACATGCTAGACCTTGACCTATTCAACACTTTTGTCGAAGACGTCAATTTTATAGGTAACGTGGATCCTGAGATATCTGTGTTCGCAAAATATCATGCTCACTAGCGCCATCTATTGAAAGAATTACGAATCAAGGAGATCATCACATGGTAGCCCTTGAACTACTGAACAACTTTGTCGAAAACACCATCTTTCTAAAAAATCGGGATCCTGAGATATCCGTGATTAAAATATTGCATGCTCACTAGCGCCATCTTGTGGCAGTTTTTCTTGTTAGGTAGCTTATCATATGTTAGTCCTTGACCTACTAAACAACTTTGTCGAAGACATCATCTTTCTAGGTAATCAGGATCTTGAGATATCGGTGTTTGAAAAATTAAATGCTCACTAGCACCATCTGGTGGCAGAATTTCGAAACAAGCAGCCTATCACATGTTAGCCCTTGACCTACTGAACAACTTTGCCGAAGACACTATCTTGCTAAAAAAAATCTAGATCCTGAGATATTTGTGTACGAGATGTTGCATTGCGAAATGTCCACTACATCGGTTCCCCCGGGGCACAATCCGATGGCCACAGGAAGATGAGGATGTTTCCAAAGTGTTTTCTGTCCACTGACCAATTGGAACCGTTGGACTGAAGAAATTTGTCGAAGATATCCATATTCTATCTTGCCTAGCTTTGGATGTACAATCAAAATTGCTCCGCTTGTACTCAGTACACGATGCGACCGATCGTGTGACGGGCCCGGTAAAAAAAAGTTACACGAGCGGTCGCACTGGTGTACTGAGTACACGCCTAAAAACTTAGGTTAAAAACACGATGTTTTCGAATACTTTTCGTTGATTTTTTCGAAAAATTTCTTCTCTACAAGCAAGAAGAAGAGTAGATCTTGGAATAGGACCAACACCCGGATCAATTTGAAGGGATTTTCAACGTGTTTTTCGACTTTTCGCAAAGTGCGTGTACTCAGTACACTAGGGCGACCGACGGTGGGTTAAAAACAAGTAAACTAGTGTTTTAAGCTGTTTTAAGCCATTTTAGGCCGTTTCAAGCCAAATAAAACTGTTTTAAGCCATTTTAAGCTTTTTTAAGCTGTTTTGAGCCGTTTAAGCTGCTTTAAGCTGTTTTAAGCTGTTTTAAGCCGTTTTAAGCTGTTTTAAGCCATTTTAAGCTGCTTTAAGCTGTTTTAAGCTGTTTTTAGCTGTTTTAAGTCGTTTTAAGCCGTTTAAGCTGTTTTAAGCCATTTTTAGCCGTTTTAAGTTGTTTGAGGCTGTTTCAAGCCGTTTTAAGCTGTTTTAAGCTGTTTTAAGCCGTTTTAAGTCAAATTAAGCTGTTTTAAGCCGTTTTAAGCTGTTTTACACAGTTTAAGCTGTTTTAAGCAGTGTTAAGCTGTTTTAAGCCATTTCAAACTGTTTTAAGGTGTTTTAAGGCTAAGTAGCCCGTCATTCGTTTTGTCAATAATGATGACTTTTCAGCTTGCATTTCAAAGTGATAAAACTCAGTCTTGATCGTTTATATTGACTTGAATAAGTATCACTGTACGCGCTAAAATGCTTAAAGTATGCTGATACTTTTTCAGCTGTGTCAGTGCAAAACCAACTGATTTTCTTTAATTCGAAATCGTGAGATGAATTAGAAACAATCATCAACGACGCGTACAAATTTCAATGACGGCCTACTTCGCCTTAAGCTGTTTTAAGCGGTTTTAAGCCATTTTAAGCTGTTTTAAGTCGTTTTAAGCCGTTTAAGCTGTTTTAAGCCATTTTAAGCTGTTCTTAGCTGTTTGAAGTCGTTTTAAGCTGTTTAAAGCCGTTTTATGCTGTTTTAGGCCAAATTAAGAAAAATCAAGCTGTTTTAAGCTGTTTAAAGCCATTTTAAGCTGTTTTAAGCTGTTTAAAACCGTTTTAAGCTGTTTTAAGCCGTTTCCAGCTGTTTAAAGCTGTTTTAATCTGTATTAAGCCAATTTAAGCTGTTTTAAGCCATTTGAAGCTGTTTTAAGCTGTTTTAAGTCGTTTTAAGCCGTTTAAGCTGTTATAAGTTGTTTTAAACCATTTTAAGCCGTTTTAAGCTGTTTTAAGCCATTTGAAGCCGTTCTAAGCCGTTTCCAGCTGTTTAAAGCTGTTTTAATCTGTATTAAGCCATTTTAAGCTGTTTTAAGCCATTTGAAGCTGTTTTAAGCTGTTTTAAGCTGTTTCTAAGCCATTTTAAGCTGTTTTAAGCTGTTTTAAGCTGTTTGAAGTCGTTTTAAGCCGTTTAAGGCCCAAGTCAGTGGCGCGTCTGAAATGCGCGCGGGCTACTTTGATCGCAATTTTAACAAATTTGACCACTTTTTTCAAAATTCTAAACTCACTTGTCTCTTCGAAATTAAATGGAGATTATTTCTTGTGAAGAAACCATGTTCATAAAGTTATTAGATTTAGCTGGAATGTCTTTTGAGTGGCAAATGAAATGCCGAAAATATAAGACATTGCTTGCTATTTCATCTGATAGAAGCTGTTTGGGGGCATATTTTGAAAATTGGAAAACATCCATCGATAGATATTTCCTCAAGGATTATTCCTGTAAAAAAATATTTCCAATAAAATTAGGCAGGAATACGGGAATGTCTTTTAAACGCGATTTAAAAATCATCATTTTTCTCATAAAATTAGCCATCAAATTGCCAACGATAGCCATGCAACGATCGATGAATCAGGCATAGTTCATCCAAGTGGGCAAAATGAATTCTAGGAGTAATCCACGTTGCAGCTAATGGGAAACTTTCTGGTGGTTGATGAGTTTTGATGATAGAGATATTTTGTTTCTTGGATAAGTACAATTTCATGGTGAAAGTTCATAATGATACTTATTTCACTACTGGACTATCGCAAAAGTTTTTACAAGTGCGGGAACGCTAATGAAAGTGCGCGATGGCATCAAATCGAGTCAGTTACTTCAGCGGGATTATTCATCGCAGTCCAAAGAATAAATGATCTGAAGACACCACTATGATTCGAAGCAATCTCGCACTTTTATTCCCAGTTCAGCAGTGAAAGAAATATACAACAACTTGATAAAACTTTTGCGCGAGTTAGAATTGATTTGACGCTTCCACACTAATTATGATTTGCATGAGGGAACATATGTCAACAATATATAAAATTATGTTTGATAAAACCTGATAAGGCGGCATCCACAAATTACGTAACGCTCAAGGGGGAGGGGGGGAGTAGGCTCAAGCGTTACGGCTCATACAAATATTTAAAAATTTTCATACAAAAAGCGTTACGGAGGGGGGGAGGGGGTCAAAAATTTCCAATTTTAGCGTTACGTAATAAATGGACGCCGCCTAAGGAGGTGTTGTTATGTTCCATGCTTATTTGAAAATGATGAGTAAACTACCTATCTAACTGATGCTTTTCTGAAATAAATTTGACTGCTCCAATTGCAATATTGAAATTATATGAAAATTCGCATGCCCACCCTAGCCGTTGAAGAAATGAACCGTTACTCTTTGAACGTGGCAAAGGATGGTATTACCATGGATGGTGGGTGCGCTCGTAAGACATGCAGTTGTTTGCCCCAAGATTATTTGGTTTTCTAATATGAAAGCATACATTTTTTTATATACCAATGAATTGCTGAGAAATTGCAATCTATTGGTGCTAATTATAAGGCTGAAAAATAAAATTCATAGCATACTTTTTCAATTTCCATTTCATGCGCAAACGATTTCCGCTGCAACAGCAGCGGGCCGTGGGAAGAAGGAATACGAAAAACCGACCAACAAGCGATAAATGAAATGTGTTCATCTAACTGTGAGTTATTTTGCTAATGATGTAGGATGGGTGATCTGTTGATATTGATATTGGTATCACGTGTTGATTACTTCGAGCCTCGAATTCTTGGATCAATTTTAATTTTATCTGCAAATTGTTCTGAACAAATCTTCTTAATTTTATTGAATAAAATATATTGGGGGATTAGAGTTTTCTAAATTAGTAAATAATACGTCATAAGTCATTTTTAATTTCAGAGCGGTCGGTTCTCAGCTTGCTCCTGGCGATCAACATGCTCGTGCTGTATGTATCAAGCGAGCGTGCTTGTGCAGAATGTGCTAAGTATACGATGCAACTGATCTTGAATTAAATATTTCATATTACAATTGGCATTGGAAATTCCAAGTAAATATTTGTATCTCATGGCTTTCTAAGTGGGATGCCCGAAATTCATTGAAAATATTCTAATTGTTTGTGGCTGAGAACTTTGGACAGACAATTTGAATGTGATTATTGGGAATTTGTTGAATATTTTCCAATTACTGGTAGACACTGAAAAAGGCTGCAATATGAAAAGATGATTGCTTAAAAAGTCTTTGATAAAGTGTACAATATTTTGAAATACATCGAGTTGAAAACAAACAAAGATATGACAAGAACACTATTTGTATGACATGTTGGTTTATTAAAATAAATCCTAATAATATTTGAGATTTTTATGGAATAATTTGAATATTTCCGAATACCTGATGACAAATGGGTATTCCAGACAAATATTTGAATGAGATGAGGAGCTTTACCAACATTTTGAGTAATACATTACATTCAAATGAAATAAGGGTTTCTAAAAAAACGGTTCAATGTATAAACGAAATGAGTATTTTCTAGTAAACTCTCGAATATTTGAATGCTCTCTCGAAACATTCGCATTTTTTCAGCAACTTAGAAATACATGTGTTTTGTGGTATTCTTTAAATTATTCTGAATTCTTGATGGCGATTGAGAATTTCTGACTTATATTTGAATGAGATTAGAATATTAGAAAATTTCTGAAAAAATAGAGTATCTCGTCAGTGATATTTGCATAAAAGGAATGTTTTAGAAGAAATTCTGAAGTATGCATGATTGAGATAAGTATTTTTTCAATGCAATTTTAAATAAGACGTCTCAATATTATATGAATATAATTAAATAAATTATTTAAACAATATATGCTCCTTTTTTAAGAATTACCGCTGAATGTTTGACTGAGATGAGAATATTTTGAATGACCCCGGAATAATTCAGTTAATTATGAAAATTTTGAATATTTCTGAATATTCGATGTTATTTGAGAACTTCTGGCAAATATTTTAATGCGATGAGGATTTTGAAAAAAATTAAGTATGACAAAATATTTAAATGAAATGAGTTTCTCGTGAATAATATTCATATATGGTTTCTGAATGAAATTTTGATAAATGTATGAATAAGATGAGTATTTTTATTTCACTTCAATATTTGAAATATCATGGAGTTCTTTGGAAAAAATTCGAATTATCGATGGCAATATAAAATTTCTGACAAATATTTTAATGAGATGAGGATTTTTACGAAAATTCTGAGAAATATAAGAATGCTATAAGTATCTCGTAAACAACATTCGAATAAGACTGAATTTCTAAAATAAATACGGTATCTTGCATGAATGATACGAGTGTTTTCTAAATAACTCTCGACTATTTGAATGATCTCTGGAATTTTCCGCATATTTTCGAATATCTGCGAATTTCAAAGATTCTGACAACTTTTTCAATAAGATAAGAATATAAGAAAATTTCTGAATAATAGGAGATAAACATCTCGAAAGCAATATTTGCGTATAAAGAAGTGTTTCAAAAGAAATTCTGACGAGAATGGGATAGATATTTTCTCAATATAATTTCAAATGATATGAGTGTCAGAAAATTTCTTAATAATATATGAATAAGATGAGTATCTCATGAATGACAATTGAGTTATATGCTTTTTACAGGAATTCCGCTAAATGTATCACTAAGATGAGTAATTTTTTCATTACTCCGGAATACTCGAATAATTTATGAAATACTTTGAACAGTCACGAATTATCGATGCCATCATGCCAATCGAGAATTTCTGACAAATATTTTAATGAGAAGAGGATTCCAAAATATTTCTGAAAAATATATAAATGTGATGGGAATCTGTAAATGATATTAAAATTATAGAAAGGTTTCTTGAAGAAATTCTGAGAAATGTGTAAATGCGCTGAGTATTTTTTCAGTAACTTCTAAATTCTTGAGTGTTTTGTGGAATTCTTCAAATAACTCTGAATACTTGATGGTGATTGAGAATTTCTGGCATATATTTGAATAGAATATTAGACAATTTCTGAAAAAAAAATTGGAGTATCTCGTCAGCGATATTTGCATAAAAGGAGTGTTTTTAAAGAAATTTTTGAAGAAAGTATGAATGAAATAAGTAGAGTATTTTTATAAATCAATTCTAAATAAGACGAGGATACTAGAAAATATCCCAGGATATCCCAAAATTCCCAGGATATCAAGTATCTTCGTACCTGCCACACGATATACGCATGCAAAAATGGTCATTGGCATAGTAAGCTCTCAGTTAATAACTGTGGAAGTGCTCATTAGAACACTAAGCTGAGAAGCAGGCACTGTCCCAGTGGGGACGTAACGCCAGAAAGAAGAAGAATATGAGTGAAATTTCTCGTGAATGTTATTTATATACGATAAGGGTTTCCTGATGAAATTCTGATGAATGTGTGAATGAGATGAGTATTTTTAATTGACTGTAATATTTGAAATATAATAAAATTTGTTGAAAAATCCGATCTTGATAGCAATTGAGAATTTCTTACAAGCATTTGAATAAGATGAGGATTCCAATATCTGAATAACATATAAATGAAATGCGTGTCTTGTTATTAGAATTACATAATGGTTTCCTAAAGAAATCCTGAAAAATACATGAATGAGATGAGAATTTTATCAATGACTCTGGAATACTTGAGTGTTTTATGAAATTCTTTCAAGTGTTCCGAATACTTGATGCCAACTGAGAAATTCTGACATATGTTTGAATGTTATTAGGATATTATAAAACTTCTATTTTATGCATAAAAAAAGTGTTTGACAAGAAGTTATGAAGAATGCATGCATGAGATAAGTATTTTTTGTTTCATTTAATTTAAAAAAAAATTCTAGAAAATGTATTGACACTATAATAAAATAAATATCTCGTGAATGATATTCAAACAATATAAGTACTTTTTTTTAGAATTTCCGCTAAATATGACTGGGACGAGAATCTTTTCAATGACTCCGGAATATTTCAGTAATTTATGAAAACTTTGAATATTTCTAAATTTTTGATGCCAATTGAGAACTTCTGGCAAATATTTTAATGAGATGAGGATTCTAGAAAATTTTAGAATACAAGATATATAAATGAGATCGTGAATGATACTTATATACGATAAGGGTTTCTGAATGAAATTTTAAATTGACTTAAATATTTAAAATGTTCTGGAATTCTTTAAAAAAATTAGAATTCCAGATGGCAATTGAAAATTTCTGACAAATATTTGATTGAGAAATGTAAGAATAAGATGAGTATTTCGTAAATTGCATTTGAATAAGATAGAATTTCTGAATTAAATACGAAAGAAAATATTCTAAATAACTCTTGAATATTTCAATGCTCTCTGGAATCTTTCGCATATTTTTGAATACCTGGGCAGTTTTTGAAAATTTTCTGAATAAGACTATGACATTAGATAATTTCTCATAAGCATTATTAAGTAATATTTGCACACGGGAAGTGTTATTAAAGAAATTCTGAAGAATGTATGAATTAGATAAATATTTTTTTAGTTTAAATTAAATTGAACCGAGGATACTAGAAAGTCTCTGTTCAATATATGTATATGATAAAAATCTCGTAAATGACATTTGAACAATATAAGTGGTTTTTTAAAGAATTTCCGCTAAAATATATGACTGGGATGAGAATCTTTAAAATGACTCCGGAATATTTAAGTAATTTATAAAATGCTTTGAATATTTCCGAATACTCGATGCTAATTGAGGGCTTCTGACAAATATTTAATAAGATGAGGATTCAAGAAAATTTTAGAAAGAAAAAACAATAAATGAGTTGAGCATCTCGTGAATGATATTCATATCGACAGGTGTATCTGGTTGAAATACTAATGAATGTATGAATGATTTAAGTATTTTTAAATTACTTTAATATAAGAAATATTATGGAATTCTTTGAAAAATCCGAATTATAGTTAGCAATTGAAAATTTCTGACAACTATTTGAATGAGATAAGGATTCCAAAATATTTCTAATATATAAAAATGAGACAGAGACGAGCCCACCAACGACTGAAAGCCTTTTTAATAAAGATAGATAATGAAAGTCGAAATGAGGTTTCCACCTTATAAATTATATTTGAATTATATAATGATTTCTCATAGAAATTCTGAAAATTGTATGGATAATGAGTGTTTTTCATTGACTTCGGAATACTTGAGTGTTTAGTGCAATTCATTGAATTATTCTTTTTATTTGATGGCAATTGATAAATTCATGTTTTGAATAAGATTAGGATTTTAGAAAATATCTGAAAAAATTGGAGATAAGTGTGAGTGATATTTGCATAAAATAAGTGTTTTAAAACAAATTCTGCAGAATGCATGATTAGGACAACTTTTACCTTAATTCAATTTCAAATAATATGGGGATACTACAAAACATTTTAATAATATATTAATAAGATGAGTGAATGACATTTAAATAACATAAATACTTTTTTAAAGTAATTCCGCTGAACGTATAACTGAGATTAGTAATGATTCCGCAATATTTAAGTAAATTATTAATTACTGTGAATATTTCCAAATATGCCTGACGCCAATTGAGAACTTCTGAAAAATATTTGAATAAGATGAGGATGAAAGAAAATTTGAGAAAATTATTATTGAGATAAGTATCTCGTGAATGTTATTTGAAGGGTTTCTAAAAGAGAATATGACAAATGTATGGATGCGATTATTTTTTTAAGACTATGCAATGCTTAAAATGCTATGGAACTTTTTGAAAAATCTAAATTCTCGATGGCAATTGCGAATTTATGACAAATTTTGAATGAGTTGAGGATTCCAAATAATATTTCAATGAAATGTGTATTTTGTTAATGACATTTGAGTGATATAATTGTTTCTAAACGAAATTCTAAAGAATGTATGAATGAGATGCAATATGTTTCAACGACTCCGAAATACTTGAGTATTTCATGTTTTTTTTTCAAATTTCGTACAATTTTTAGCAATTGAGACATTAGAACATATATTTGTATGAATAAGTATTGTCTTAATTCAATGTTATATAAGACGAGAACACTAGAAATAAATTTTCGATATATGTTCGATTTCTCAATAGCTTAAAGTTTTCGGAATTTTTAAAAGTACTCCATAAAACACTCAAGTATTCCGGAATCTTTGAAAAATTATTCATCTCATGCATACATTTTTCAAAATTATTTAAGATACCTAAGACCTTAAGATACCATTATATGTTGGATATACAGTATTGGGAATAAAAAAGTAAACAAATGCCAATTTTCAAAATGGTCATGTTTGGAGGTATATAGCTCTATAACGTGAATTTAGCAGCTAGTAACGTGAATTTAGCATTTTCATTGGATTTTGAAATTAGTAAACACATGCTCAAATGTAGACGGATTAAAATTGGAAATAAAAAAGTAAACAACAACAAGGTCTTATAACTTAGGAATGAAAACAAATATGATTTTTTTTACCAAATTAGGTTTGTAATCCGGCACAGTCCTTACACAAAAAAAAAACTATGGGATGATTTTGTAATATATCTGTTTTAAGTTAATTAACATTGATGTTGTTTACTTTTTTATTTCCATTTTAAAACCGTCTGGAACTTTAAGACATGTGTATAAAAAATGTTAAAATCCAACAAAAGTAGTAAATTCACTTTATGTTTAGTTCACCACCGCAAATTCATACCATTCGGATAATTGCACACCGAACTACCGACCTTCATAACAATTGACGTCTTATTTAAAATTGAATAAAAAAAAATACTTATCTCATTTATCTATTCTTCAGAATTTATTTTAAAACATTTCATTTATTCAAATATCAGTTATGCTCAATTGCGATCAAGTATTCAGAATAATTTAAAGAATTCATCAAAACACTCAAGTATTTCGAAGTTACTGCAAATATACTCAGTGCATTTATATATTTCTCAGAATTTCTCCAAGAAAACTTTATATAATTTTAATATCATTTACAGTTTCCCATCATATTTATATTTTTTTTCAGAAATATCTTGGAATCCTCATCTCATTAAAATATTTGTCAGAAATTCTCGATTGCCATCATGCCATCGATAATTGGAAACTATTTGAATTTAATTTATGAAATTTCGAGTATTCCGGAGTCATTCAAAAAATACACATCATGGTCATACATTTAGCGAAATTCCTGTAAAAAGCATTTATATTACTCAAATGTCATTCATGAGATACTCATCTTATTCATATATTATTAGAAAATTTTCTGACACTCATATCATTTGAAATTATATTGAGAAAATATCTATCCCATTCTCGTCAGAATTTCTTTTGAAACACTTCTTTATATGCAAATATTACTTTCGAGATGTTTATCTCCCATTATTCAGAAATTTTCTTATATCCTTATTGAAAAGTTGTCAGAATCTTTGAAATTCCCAGGTATTCGAAATTATGCGGAAGATTCCAGAGAGCATTTGAGAGTTATTTAGAAAACACTCGTATCATTCATGCATGATACCGTATTCATTTTAGAAATTCTGTCTAAGTCGAATGTTGTTTAGGAGATGCTTATCGCATTCTTATATTTCTCAGAATTTCGTAAAAATCCTTTCTCGTCTTATATAACATTGAATTAAGACAATAGTTATGCATACAAGTATATGTTCTAATGTCTCAATTGCTAAAAATTGTACGAAATTTGAAAAAAAAACATGAAATACTCAAGTATTTCGGAGTCGTTGAAACATATTGCATCTCATTCATACATTCTTTAGAATTTCGTTTAGAAACAATTATATCACTCAAATGTCATTAGCAAAATACACATTTCATTGAAATATTATTTGGAATCCTCAACTCATTCAAAATTTGTCATAAATTCGCAATTGCCATCGAGAATTTAGATTTTTCAAAAAGTTCCATAACATTTTAAGCATTGCATAGTCTTAAAAAAATAATCGCATCCATACATTTGTCATATTCTCTTTTAGAAACTCTTCAAATAACATTCACGAGATACTTATCTCAATAATAATTTTCTCAAATTTTCTTTCATCCTCATCTCATTCAAATATTTTTCAGAAGTTCTCAATTGGCGTCAGGCATATTTGGAAATATTGACAGTAATTAATAATTTACTTAAATATTGCGGAATCATTACTAATCTCAGTTATACGTTCAGCGGAATTACTTTAAAAAAAGTATTTATGTTATTTAAATGTCATTCACTCATCTTATTAATATATTATTAAAATGTTGTGTAGTGTCCCCGTATTATTTGAAATTAAATTAAGGTAAAAGTTGTCATATTCATGCATTCTGCAGAATTTGTTTTATATCACTTATTTTATGCAAATATCACTCACACTTATCTCCAATTTTTTCAGATATTTTCTAGAATCCTAATCTTATTCAAAACATGAATTTCTCAATTGCCATCAAGTATTTAGAATAATTCAATGAATTGCACTAAACACTCAAGTATTCCGAAGTAAATGAAAAAACACTCATTATTCATACAATTTTCAGAATTTCTATGAGAAATCATTATATAATTTTTTGTTTTCTTTATTAACGAGATTTTTAGCCCTGGGCTTGTTCATCTCGGGACCAACGGCTTTACTTCCCTTCCGAAGGAAGTCGTCACTATAACTTTCATGTCATAAGTGACTATCTCGGGGATGGGATTCGATCCCAGGTCCTCGGCGTGAGAGGCGAGTGTTCTAACCGCTATACCAGGTCCGTCCCCTACAACATCATTATATAATTCAAATGAAATTTATAAGGTGGAAACCTCATTTCGACTTTCATTATCTATCTTTATTAAAGAGACTTTCAGTCGTTGGTAGGCTCGTCTCTGTCTCATTTTTTATATATTAGAAATATTTTGGAATCCTTATCTCATTCAAATAGTTGTTAGAAATTTTCAATTGCTATCGATAATTCCGATTTTTCAAAGAATTCCATAATGATTCTTATATTAAAGTAATTTAAAAATACTTAAATCATTCATACATTCATTAGTATTTCAACCAGATATACCAATCGTATATGAATATCATTCACGAGATGCTCAACTCATTTATTGTTTTTTCTTTCTAAAATTTTCTTGAATCCTCATCTTATTAAATATTTGTCAGAAGCCCTCAATTAGCATCGAGTATTCGGAAATATTCAAAGCATTTAATAAATTACTCAAATATTCCGGAGTCATTTTAAAGATTCTCATCCCAGTCATATATTTTAGGGAAAATTCTTTAAAAACCACTTATATTGTTCAAATGTCATTAACGAGATTTTTGTCATATACATATATTAAAAAGAGACTTTCTAGTATCCTCGGTTCAATTTAGTTTAAACTAAAAAAATATTTATCTAATTCATACATTCTTCAGAATTTCTTTGAAAACACTTCCCGTATGCAAATATTACTTACGAAATGCTTATCTCCTATTTTTCAGAAATTATCTAATAGCTTAGTCTTATTCAGAAAATATTCAAAAATATGCGAAAGATTCCAGAGAGCATTGAAATATTCAAGAGTTATTTAGAATATTTTCTTTCGTATTTAATTCAGAAATTCTATCTCAATCAAATGCAATTTACGAAATACTCATCTTATTCTTACATTTCTCAATAATATTCAAATGTCACAAATTTTCAATTTCCGTCTGGAATTTTAATTTTTTTTAAAGAATTCCAGAACATTTTAAATATTTAAGTCAATTTAAAATTTCATTCAGAAACCCTTATCGTATATAAGTATCATTCACGATCTCATGTATATATCTTGTATTCTAAAATTTTCTAGAATCCTCATCTCATTAAAATATTTGCCAGAAGTTCTCAATTGGCATCAAAAATTTAGAAATATTCAAAGTTTTCATAAATTACTGAAATATTCCGGAGTCATTGAAAAGATTCTCGTCCCAGTCATATTTAGCGGAAATTCTAAAAAAAAGTACTTATATTGTTTGAATATCATTCACGAGATATTTATTTTATTATAGTGTCAATACATTTTCTAGAATTTTTTTTAAATTAAATGAAACAAAAAATACTTATCTCATGCATGCATTCTTCATAACTTCTTGTCAAACACTTTTTTTATGCGTAAAATAGAAGTTTTATAATATCCTAATATCATTCAATTATTCTTTTGAAACACTTCTTTATATGCAAATATTACTTTCGAGATGTTTATCTCCTATTATTCAGAAATTTTCTTATATTCTTATCTTATTGAAAAAATTGTCAGAATCTTTGAAATTCGCAGATATTCGAAAATATGCGGAAGATTCCAGAGATCATTCAAATAGTCGAGAGTTATTTAGAAAACACTCGTATCATTCATGCAAGATACCGTATTTATTTTAGAAATTCAGTCTTATTCGAATGTTGTTTACGAGATACTTATCGCATTCTTATATATCTCAGAATTTTCGTAAAAATCCTCATCTCATTAAAATATTTGTCAGAAATTTTATATTGCCATCGATAATTCGGATTTTTTCCAAAGAACTCCATGATATTTCAAATATTGAAGTGAAATAAAAATACTCATCTTATTCATACATTTATCAAAATTTCATTCAGAAACCATATATGAATATTATTCACGAGAAACTCATTTCATTTAAATATTAAATTTTTTGTCATACTTAATTTTTTTCAAAATCCTCATCGCATTAAAATATTTGCCAGAAGTTCTCAAATAACATCGAATATTCAGAAATATTCAAAATTTTCATAAATAACTGAATTATTCCGGAGTCATTCAAAATATTCTCATCTCAGTCAAACATTCAGCGGTAATTCTTAAAAAAGGAGCATATATTGTTTAAATAATTTATTTAATTATATTCATATAATATTGAGACGTCTTATTTAAAATTGCATTGAAAAAATACTTATCTCAATCATGCATACTTCAGAATTTCTTCTAAAACATTCCTTTTATGCAAATATCACTGACGAGATACTCTATTTTTTCAGAAATTTTCTAATATTCTAATCTCATTCAAATATAAGTCAGAAATTCTCAATCGCCATCATGAATTCAGAATAATTTAAAGAATACCACAAAACACGAGTATTTCTAAGTTGCTGAAAAAATGCGAATGTTTCGAGAGAGCATTCAAATATTCGAGAGTTTACTAGAAAATACTCATTTCGTTTATACATTGAACCGTTTTTTTAGAAACCCTTATTTCATTTGAATGTAATGTATTACTCAAAATGTTGGTAAAGCTCCTCATCTCATTCAAATATTTGTCTGGAATACCCATTTGTCATCAGGTATTCGGAAATATTCAAATTATTCCATAAAAATCTCAAATATTATTAGGATTTATTTTAATAAACCAACATGTCATACAAATAGTGTTCTTGTCATATCTTTGTTTGTTTTCAACTCGATGTATTTCAAAATATTGTACACTTTATCAAAGACTTTTTAAGCAATCATCTTTTCATATTGCAGCCTTTTTCAGTGTCTACCAGTAATTGGAAAATATTCAACAAATTCCCAATAATCACATTCAAATTGTCTGTCCAAAGTTCTCAGCCACAAACAATTAGAATATTTTCAATGAATTTCGGGCATCCCACTTAGAAAGCCATGAGATACAAATATTTACTTGGAATTTCCAATGCCAATTGTAATATGAAATATTTAATTCAAGATCAGTTGCATCGTATACTTAGTACATTCTGCACAAGCACGCTCGCTTGATACATACAGCACGAGCATGTTGATCGCCAGGAGCAAGCTGAGAACCGACCGCTCTGAAATTAAAAATGACTTATGACGTATTATTTACTAATTTAGAAAACTCTAATCCCCCAATATATTTTATTCAACAAAATTAAGAAGATTTGTTCAGAACAATTTGCAGATAAAATTAAAATTGATCCAAGAATTCGAGGCTCGAAGTAATCAACACGTGATACCAATATCAATATCAACAGATCACCCATCCTACATCATTAGCAAAATAACTCACAGTTAGATGAACACATTTCATTTATCGCTTGTTGGTCGGTTTTTCGTATTCCTTCTTCCCACGGCCCGCTGCTGTTGCAGCGGAAATCGTTTGCGCATGAAATGGAAATTGAAAAAGTATGCTATGAATTTTATTTTTCAGCCTTATAATTAGCACCAATAGATTGCAAATTTTCTCAGCAATTCATTGGTATATAAAAAAATGTATGCTTTCATATTAGAAAACCAAATAATCTTGGGGCAAACAACTGCATGTCTTACGAGCGCACCCACCATCCATGGTAATACCATCCTTTGCCACGTTCAAAGAGTAACGGTTCATTTCTTCAACGGCTAGGGTGGGCATGCGAATTTTCATATAATTTCAATATTGCAATTGGAGCAGTCAAATTTATTTCAGAAAAGCATCAGTTAGATAGGTAGTTTACTCATCATTTTCAAATAACCATGGAACATAACAACACTTCCTTATCAGGTTTTAGCAAACATAATTTTATATATTGTTGACATCTATTCCCTTGTGATAATATTGCTAATAGTGGGAGTTCATACCCGGAGGACAGCGAGATCTCTCTGTCTCTGGAAGTTGGTATTGAACTGTGGTGGTCGTGCATCAATTTTGTATTCGTTGGCAATTTGCAATAGAATTATTTACTGAATATTTTTGACGGGATATTTGAATCCTTGTAATGCAATTATGAAGTGGCATTATCCTATATTTGCATTCTTTATATGATAAAACATATCATGCATGGTGACTTGGATTGCTATATAGAGGGATTATAAATAACGAAAAGTTTATTATTTTTAAAGCTAAGTGGTACTGGTAGATTTTTAAATATTGTGGATAAACATTCATAATATTATCGCATTTTCTCATGTGGAGGATAACAATACTTTTTCCGGTAGAGGAATATTCCCTTGCGCATGTGGTAGTAATTAGTTCATTTCGGTAAAGATGTTCATTCAATAAATTTCAAATTGTCGGTTGATTCCAGATCCTCCACTGACTTGGGCCTTAAGCTGTTCAAAGCCATTTTTAGCCGTTTTAAGTTTTTTGAGGCTGTTTCAAGCCGTATTAAGCTGTTTTAAGCTGTTTTAAGCCGTTTTAAGTCAAATTAAGCTGTTCTAAGCCATTTTAAGCTGTTTTAGGGCTGATTTCTTCACCCCCGCTTTGGTCCTAAACCTAGTTTAATCATATGGGTAAACGTGGTTTACGGTTCAAGTGAAGGTAAAGAAATCGGCCCTTAAGCTGTTTTAAACCGTTTGAAGCCGTTTTAAGCCGTTTTAAGTAGTTTTAAGCTGTTTTAAGCCATTCAAAGCTGTTTTAGGCCGTTTTAAGCTGTTTTAAGCTGTTTCAAGCCATTTTGAGCTGTTTTAAGCCGTTTTAAGCTGTTTTAAGCCATTTAAAGCTGTTTTAAGCCATTTAAAGCTGTTTTAAGCCAAATGAAGCTTTTTTAAGCCATTCTAACCTGTTGTAAGCCGTTTTAAGCTGTTTTAAGCTGTTTCAAGCAGTTTTAAGTCGTTTTAAGCCGTTTAAGCTGTTTTAATCCATTTTTAGCCGTTTCAAGCTGTTTGAGGCTGTTTCAAGCCGTTTTAAGCTATTTAAAGCTGTTTTAAGTTGTTTTAAACCATTTTAAGCCGTTTTAAGCTGTTTTAAGCCATTTGAAGCCGTTCTAAGCCGTTTCCAGCTGTTTAAAGCTGTTTTAATCTGTATTAAGCCATTTTAAGCTGTTTTAAGCCATTTGAAGCTGTTTTAAGCTGTTTCTAAGCCATTTTAAGCTGTTTTAAGCTGTTTGAAGTCGTTTTAAGCCGTTTAAGCTGTTCAAAGCCATTTTTTAGCCGTTTTAAGTTGTTTGAGGCTGTTTCAAGCCGTTTTAAGCTGTTTTAAGCTGTTTTAAGCCGTTTTAAGTCAAATTAAGCTGATTTCTTCACCCCCGCTTTGGTCCTAAACCTAGTTTAATCATATGGGTAAACGTGGTTTACGGTTTAAGTGAAGGTAAAGATATCGGCCCTTAAGCTGTTTTAAACCGTTTGAAGCCGTTTTAAGTCGTTTTAAGCTGTTTTAAGCCATTCAAAGCTGTTTTAGGCCGTTTTAAGCTGTTTTAAGCTGTTCTAAGCCATTTTGAGCTGTTTTAAGCCGTTTTAAGCTGTTTTAAGCCATTTAAAGCTGTTTTAAGCCATTTAAAGCTGTTTTAAGCCAAATGAAGCTGTTTTAAGTCGTTTTAAGTCAAATTAAGCTGTTTTAAGCCATTTTAAGCTGTTTTAGGGCTGATTTCTTCACCCCCGCTTTGGTCCTAAACCTAGTTTAATCATATGGGTAAACGTGGTTTACGGTTTAAGTGAAGGTAAAGAAATCGGCCCTTAAGCTATTTTAAACCGTTTTAAGCCGTTTTAAGTCGTTTTAAGTCGTTTTAAGTCGTTTTAAGCTGTTTCAAGCCATTCAAAGCTATTTTAAGCCGTTTTAAGCTGTTTTAAGCTGTTTTAAGCTGTTTCAAGCCATTCTGAGCTGTTTTAAGCCGTTTTAAGCTATTAAAGCTGTTTTAAGCCGTTTTAAGCCAAATGAAGCTGTTTTAAACCATTCTAACCTGTTGTAAGCCGTTTTAAGCTGTTTTAAGCCGTTTTAAGCTGTTTTGAGCCGTTTTAAGCTGTTTTAAGCTGTTTTAAGCTGTTTTTAGCCGTTTTAAATTGTTTTAAGCTGTTTTAAGCTGTTTTAAAACATTTTAAGCTGTTTTAAGCCATTTTAAGCTGTTTTAAGCCGTTTTAAGCTATTTAAAGCTTTTTTTAAGCTGTTTTAAGCCGTTTCAAGCTATTTAAAGCTTTTTTTAAGTTGTTTTAAACCACTTTAAGCCGTTTTAAGCTGTTTTAAGCCGTTCTAAGCCGTTTCCAGCTGTTTAAAGCTGTTTTAATCTGTATTAAGCCATTTTAAGCCTTATGAAGCTATTTTAAGCTGTTTTAAGCTGTTTCAAGCCATTTGAAGCTGTTTCAAGCCTTATGAAGCTGTTTTAAGCCGTTTTGAGCCGTTTAAAGCTGTTCTAAGCTATGTAATGCCATTTGGAGCCGTTTCAAGCTGTTTTAAGCTGTTTTGAGCCGTTTAAGCTGTTTTAAGCCGTTTAAAGCCGTTTTAAACCATTTTAAGCCGTTTTATACTGTTTAAGCCGTTTTAAACTGTTTAAGCCGTTTTATGCTGTTTTAAGCTGTTTCAAGCCATTTGAAGCTGTTTTAAGCCGGTTTAAGCCGTTTTAAAGCTGTTTTAAGCTGTTTTAAGCCGTTTCAGCCATTTTAAGCTGTTTTAAGTCGTTTTAAGCCGTTTTAAGCTGTTTTTAGCCATTTTAAGCTGTTTTAGGCCGTTTTAAGTTGTTTTAAGCCGGTTTAAACTATTTAAAGCCGTTTCAAGCCGTGTTGATCCATTTCAGCTGTTTTGAGCCATTTTAAACCATTTTAAGCTGTTTTTAGCCGTTTAAAGCTGTTTTAAACCATTTTAAGCCGTTTTAAACAGTTTAAGCCGTTTTAAACTGTTTAAATCGTTTTATGCTGTTTAAATCGTTTTATGCTGTTTTAAGCCATTTGAAGCTGTTTTAAGCCGGTTTAAGCCGTTTCAAAGCTGTTTTAAGCTCTAAGCCATTTAAAGCCGTTTTAAGCTGTTTGAAGTCGTTTTAAACCGTTTGAAGCTGTTTCAAGCCATTTGAAGCTGTTTTAAGCCATTTTAAGCCGTTATAAGCTGTTTTTAGCCGTTTAAGCTGTTTTAAGCTATTTAAAGCCTGTTCCGTACGGAACGAGCCGTAAACATGTGCGACTCAAAGTGCATCCGAATGTGGCCCCTTCTCGACCCACCCTGACTACGCCACTGAGTGCAGAAGTATCAACAGTGAGCGTGAGTACCATGTGAGTTACCAACAGGAACTCAAATGCCGTGAGTTCCCTATGAGTGACTATATGCACAACGAGAGTTCCTTCAGTGAGTGCTGTTCCAGAAGCTTCGAGAATGAGTACCTTCGAGAATGAGAGCCGTCGAAACTTCTAGAACAGGAATGCACTGATATAAATACGCGACCGCTCCACCATGTGAGTCAGTCTTGTTTTAACCGCCGCGAATTATACATCGTGTGAAGTGTCCCAAAAGTGAACAGTAGTGAGAATAGTGAACAGTAGTGTATTGTAGTGCAATAAAGTGTACTGTGGACTAGCAGAATCAGTGGTGTTGTTCCTTTCATTCCGAAAATACAGTCCACCCCGACCCGACCGGAGTTGGCCACGGTTATCGCGCCAACAAAGCCGTTTTGAGCCATTTCAGCTGTTTAAAGCTGTTTTGAGCCACTTTAAATTATTTTAAGCTGTTTTTAGCCGTTTTAAGCTAATTGAGGCTGTTTTTAGCCACTTAAAGCTGTTTTAAGCCATTTTTATGTATAAACATATATGAAAAATTTCTAAAAAAAACTAGATTTTTAAATATTTGTTTCATGTAAACAAATTGTTTTTCAGATATTTCAATTTTGTCTGAAAAGTTGAAATCTTAAGCTTGCATTCCATAAAAAAGATTTGAAATCGGTTGAGCTGTTCAAAAGTTATGATTTTTCAAAATATAAAAATTCTAATGCGCTGAGACCTACAGTGTGTGCCGCTGAAAAATGACTGACTTTTTATTTTCAAAAAAATATATCTCAAAACTAAAAAACATACATCGCTGAAAATTTGAAAGTAAACGTAAAATTTTCTGACCCATCAATAAAAATGAGAACAGCAATAGCCCCTTTGGTCCCTAGGCCTTCAAAACACGAAAAAAGCGGATATAATTAATTTATTTACATGTGAAAATATTTTTTTGTAAATATTTTTATTTGTCCTAAAAATTCAAAATCTTTAGCTTTTGAACGGTGAAACGGTTCAAAAGATATTATTTTTAAATATACATTTTGCAAAGTCGCGATTTTTCTGGTCACTCTGTTTCGAAAATGGTCATCCTAATCAAAAAAATCCAAAATCACGTGTATCCTTATTTCGGATTAGGAACAAAATAGCAAATTTAAATAATGTAATTAATAAGGCTGACAAAGTCGGGTAAAAAATGATGCTAAAATCGGGGGTAGATTAAATCGGGGGTAGACAAAATCGGGGGCTTACAAAATCGGGTAATTACTGTATATATATCGATAGTAAATTTGATGTTAACATTTCTTCACAAAACAAATTGTTGAAGCCAGGGGCATAGCAATACCAGAATGTGAAGAAAAATTTAAATCTTTGGTAATAGATGATGATCTTAAACTCTTGATCGGTTTTGAAAACGTGAGAAGAAAGAAATTTCAACGCACTCACGATCCGGCTATGAAAATTATATGGCAGGATCTGCAGAAAAAAATAAAACACGATTTTCAGAATTAGGAAACCAAAATTTTGAAAATAAAATTTCTCAATTGGACCCTGGCTTTAAGCCCTTTTGGAAATAATCAAAAATTTTTATAAAAACCTCAGGAGCCAATTCATGCCTTAAAAGAGGAAAAGAAATTATTACTATCTAAGGCCGGAACAACTTTGAAATTTTACTTTTGTCTCCCCCCCCTTCAAAATTTTCAAGAAGTCAAAAGGGGAAAATAAATAAAATATCTTATTTTCAGTGTTGATTTTCATTATCCTTCGTGTATTTTTGCTAGTTTTGTAGTATTCGTCTTTACTGTATTATATGAGGTAACAGGTGTTATTGGATTACAAGTCCTCAATCCGTTTGTTTTACTGTAACAGTGTGGCCTATGAAAATAGATTTTTTTATGATTTACATGAATTTTTCTTCTTCTTGATATTACGTTACCACTGAGACAGAGCCTGCTTCTCAATTTCGTGTCCTTATGTGCACTTTCACAGTTATTAACTGAGAGCATTCTTTGCCGAAGTTGCCATTTTCGCATTCGTTTATCATGTGGCAGGTACGATGACACTTAATGCCCAGGGTAGTCAAGAAAAATTCCATTAAAAAAAAAACCTGGACCGACCGAAAATGTTACATTAGGGCTGTTTAAAATTTAAAAAAGGTTGAAAATTCAATCTCCCATATCTTTCTTACAATCCTTACCATAAAAACAGAGTTCGGTGAAATTTTCAGCTTTATAGGTGGTGATTTAAAGGAAGGAATTTAAGTACTAAATTCGGTTTTTTCATCTACTTATAGGTATTCTACTAAACAGCTCGAAGATTTATTATCATTCTTCAAATTATAATAAAGAAGTTTGCTGAAGAGAGCACTTCAATCCAACCGATAGGAGAAAAGATATTCATGAATTTATTAGCTATAATTTAGCTTCATAGCCCTGCAAACATCTACAAAATCCTAAACAAAATTTGCTCAAAACGGATTTGTTACTTCAGTAACTTCCTTCATCAAGACTTGAAGAATAAGTTTTCCCTATGGGATGATATGTTTGTACTTACAGTACAAACATATTTAGATCATTTTTCAGAATTTCTCCATATTAATTTTCATATAAACCTACATCGTCTTTTGGCCGCCTTTGAATCACCACCTAGAAAGCTGATAATTTCTCAGAACACTATTTTTATGGTGAAGATTATAAGAAGGACATGAGAAATTGGATTTTCAAACATTTTTGAAATTTGAATCGCCTTAATGTTACATACATGGTGGACCAAATTGATACAATATAAATATGATTTCAAGTTGCATATAAGTGCAACCTTTTCGCAGTCTTTTTGAAATTGTTTATAGCTAGAGAAACATTTGAAAGCCGTTTAATGAAAAATGTTATGCGATCGATGTTACGAACAATAAAAAATGTCGTGTTTATTATTCAAACACTTTGATTTGACGGATATATGAGCGGTTCCACGCGAAATCGTCCATCAAATGCTGAAATCTGACATGTACCATTCCGATTTGGATGAAACTGCGCAGATGTATTGAGTATATGAGACGAAAATTATCTCATATAATTGGGGATCGTTTAGAATCGAGAGTAACTTCTGATAAGGGCGTATGTATTTTTGGCACCACCATTTAAAAAAAAATTGAACCTCGGAAACCGTTTGTTATAGAGAAATAGTGTCTGAAGAGGGATGGTAGGCAATCAAATAGGCTTTGTAAAAAAATATACACTGATAATATAATTTCGATTTTTTCATGAAAATAAAGGTATTTTTTTTTCAGTGTATATTTTTTTACAAAGCCTATTTGATTGTCTACCATCCCTCCTCAGACACTTTTTCTCTATAACAAACGATTTCCCAGGTACCGTCGTTGGGGGTGACAATGGGTCAAAAAGGCATATGTACGATTTGTTTATTTTGGGGCCCAGATAGCCGTAGCGGTAAACGCGCAGCTATTCAGCATGACCATGCTGAGGGTCGTGGGTTCGAATCCCGCTGGTCGAGGAACTTTTCGGGTTGGAAATTTTCTCGATTCCCAGGGCATAGAGTATCTTCGTACCTGCCACACGATATACACATGCAAAAATGGTCAATCGGCAAAGAAAGCTCTCAGTTAATAACTGTGGAAGTGCTCATAAGAACACTAATCTGAGAAGCAGGCTTTGTCCCAGTTGGGACGTAACGCCAGAAAGAAGAAGAAGAAGACGATTTGTTTATTGAATAACTATCGCAATTTAGCTCCAATAAACTTCAAATTTGGTGTGTATGTACTTTGATGGTACACTAATAACTGTTCAAAAAATTATTGAAAAATATTTATTCACAGCGGCACTACAAGTGAATGAAAAATGACCCAATCTCACCCCATAGAGTGGTGACATTGGGTCACTATTATTAAAATAATTTATTTTTGAGAATATGATTGTAAAACCATTCACAGCTGAAAAATATTGATGAAATACGATGCAAACAAGACGAAAAGATATCTAAGATATTTCACAAGTATGATAAACCCAATTAAAAGAAAGATTATACCAAAAAATTGAAAAGCTATGAGAAAATATATGAGACCCAACATTTATCGTCAAGTTTACATAAATTTTCTTGTTTGTTTCCCTCAAATTATCTTCAAATTCAAATCTCATCCCCATTGCCACAAAACATACACAGTTTTCCCAGAGGTGTACTGAAACAGTGATTATTTTAAACCTTCGCAAATAGTTATATTTCGGTGCGACATTTCTCGATCAATATATTTCAGGCAGATTTTGACTACATAGTACCGGTATTTCAGCGATCCAACTCATTCGTACTTCCGTGAGATGTTTCTGTAATATGAAAACACTAATAAATAATTAAATTTATTAAAAAAAAAAACAATTGATAAAATTTTAAGATGTTGCTGCGCACAAAACACAGTTGCTGCTTTGAGAAGTTGTCAAAATTCGTTGCATTGTTATTCGATGCACGGAATCCTCAAGTAGACTTGTTTGATGTTTCAGGGATGCTGTATTAAGAAAGAATAAACACATCTTAATGCGAAATGAGAACACCCGGCACCGTAAAATGTCAAAAAAGTGGTCTTGCAATTTAATTTACTATCGTTCTTGCTTGACCCAATCTCACCCCCATTTTCAATGTTTTAGACACCGTACCGAAAAAAATGAAATTTTTGTGGAAACATCAATTAGATTCCGGAAAATACTTGTGAAGTGTAATGAAAAGTCTTTCAACCTTCTACTAATACAACAATATAGGTTACAGTACATGCGTTAATCTTTGCACAGAAGAAATTTAATGCAGTAAATTTTATCTAGTTTGAACATACAAGTTTATTGATATAGTAAACAAAAATTACTAATTCTAAAAATGTATATTGTGATGAATTATGTGTAATAATAAGTTCCCCAACATACACAGAAAAAAATCCGTTCTCGTATCCGTGAACAGCAGACGTGAACTCGTCAACAACAAAAATACACCGTGAACTAGATCATGTTTATGTGACCATTTGTGGTAGTTCATGGTGTATTTTTGACAGTTCACGTTTTTCAGAATTCTTTTTTGAGCGTGTACGAATAATTATTTCTAGCGATATCAGCGTTATTAGCTGATATATTACATAAAACATAATTTTCCGTTTTGACCCAATCTCACCCCCTAGACCCATTGTCACCCCCATCGACGGTACATTTTTTTTAAATGGTGATGCTAAAAATACTTACGCCCTTATCAGAAGTTACTATGATTTTAAATGGTCTCTCCACCAGTGGAAAAAACTTATTCTATTATATCGAAACTATGTGCAAAATTCCATTTGAATCAAAGGTAGTCGAGTTTCATCGTTTACCGATTTGGCGTGGAACCGCTCATATGTAGGCCCAGATAGCCGTAGCGGTAAACGCGCAGCTATTCAGCAAGACCAAGCTGAGAGTCGTGGGTTCGAATCCCACCGGTCGAGGATCTTTTCGGGTTGGAAATTTTCTCGACCTTCCAGGGAATAGAGTATAATTGTACCTGCCACGCGATATACACATGCAAAAATGGTCATTGGCATAGTAAGCTCTCAGTTAATAACTGTGGAAGTGCTCATAAGAACACTAAGCTGAGAAGCCGGCTCTGTCCCAGTGGGGACGTAACGCCAGAAAGAAGAAGAAGAATGTGGCAAAACATTGTTTTTCACCATATGAGAATACAAAATGATGAATTTCCCTGAATTTCCATTTTATTATTTTTGTTAGAATAATTCAAAGTTATCTGTCAAATCGTCCACTTCAGGTTAAATATCAGAACTCCAGGACTGAAAGACTTCCTGTCAGAGCTGGTGTTCCTCAAGACAGCATTTTGGGACCAATATTATACAATATTTTCTCATCTGACTTACCTGAGTTATCTCAGGGATGTCAAAAAACCTTGTTTGCGGATGACACAGGTCCCTAAGCCAAAGGACGAAGTCAGCGTGTCATCTGTAGTCGATTGCAAAAAAGTTTGGATATTTGTTCTTCATGCTTGCAATAATGGAAGATTTCTCCTCATGCTTCCAAAACTCAACTAATAATATTCTCCTCATGCTTCCAAAACTCAACTAATAATATTCCCACATAAACCAAAGTGCGAGTTATGCTATTGTTGGCACAAAAACATCAAAAAGCTGCTTTAATTTCATCCAGAAAAATAATCATTTTTTTAGCATATTTAGGCTGTTCTCTTGGCTTACGTTGTAAGATTCCAGCCTTTTACAACACATTCAGCCAGTTTCCACTCATTCCATCTTAGCATAACTTTCCTCTATCCTTTGTGCTCAAACGTCAAGCAGCTAAATTGGGACGTTTGCCTTTCTTGCATGAATATTCTTCCCATGCATTGAATTCAATATCATTTATTCCCCAAAAGTCTTCATTAGTGGTAAATCGTTGCGGGTATCGAAAGAATGAATTCTGCATCTCTTTCAGGCAAGGCATAAATAATTTATTTTACAAACGTGTTTTCATTAAAACTACGGCATCTAATTTCAACTTTTGCCCTCCCTTATCTATCCTTTCAGGTGAACAACCCAGCATCAGATTTCTGAGGATAATGGAAAGATTGCCTTTCGATAGTAATCTGCACACATCAAGCAAACCACTTTTACATGATGTTTCCAAGAGGGTCTACATGGTCTTGTTCTCTTTTTTTTCCCAGAATCTGCAAATGCATAGGAATCCCATAAAATCAAGAAGCATTCACTCATTTCATTAAATACACTGTAAAGTAATCCATGGGAGAGCTTCACAGCTTTAGCCATATACCATCATCGAAGGGGCAGCTCAAAGGACAAGTCGGCGGAGAGTGGAACAGGAAAATAGCTCAAAAGTTTGTGTTCGAAAGCAATTATTTCTTTGGTGCATCTTGCGTTCTGGAAATACTGAACCGGTTGTGAAAACGATCGTATGTGTGCTTGCAAATCGAGAGGTATAGATATGTGTATGAACATTACAGTGGTTGTGAATTCATCTTAATCTACAGTTCAATAAAATAAATTCTTTTATAATACTTTTTCAATTTTCAATCGTAATAATTTGTTTTTCATAACGTCAATTTGTCATATAATACCTTCTTTCTTGCACTGAATTATACAGTGTCATAATAGTAATTTACGGAACAAGTTGCAGAAGGATAATTTTTACAGCACGAGTCGGCAAGCCTCGTAGGATAATTACGACGAGTGCTGAAATATCGAGTTCTGCAACGAGTTACGTACAACATTTTTTGCAATTTCGTAGAAGACCATTAGAGGGTATCAGAAATAATATCGGAATGCGTGCACCATCATTTTACAATTTCTGAAAAATGGTTGTGTAATGATTCATTACGCAACTCAAAACAGTTGCGTAATGAGAAAGCGTTGCGTAATGAATCATTACAGCACTGCGTAATGACTATTCCCACACTGCATACTTCAATGCAGGAAAGTAGGCCGTTTCATGACAGATTGGCGTGATGAAAAACAGCCTATTACGATGAGAAATTACAAAAAAGTAATTACAAAGCGTTTTTTTTTTTTTAATTTCTTTATAAGTATCATTCCAAACATTACATTCATTATTTCTTATATCTAGCTGTTCTGTGTTATTAGACAACACTATCATCCTAATTTGGTAAAACAAATCTAAGATTTTATTAACATTTTGTTAACAACATACACTACCCGTCATAAATACGGACTCACTGAAATAAGTATTGCAACACTCAGCTGAATAATGAATCACCCCCGAAAAGTTTAGCATCACCTCAAAACAGGTTGATTCACATTGTTATATCTCGAGATCCTTACGACTTGCAAAGAAGCGTTGTTCAGCAAAGTTGTTCAGGGGATCAAGGACATCCGGAAAGCGAACAGTTTAGTTCGCGATTTTGCCGCTAGGTGGCGCTAGTGAGCATGTAAAATTGAGCATTTTGAACTAGTTCTAGCTTGTGGTCCATAAGAGATAGAAAGTTCGGGTCTTCTTCAAAGTTGCTCAGGGGTTCAAGGACATCCGGAAAGGGAACAGTTTAGTTCGCGATTTTGCCGTTAGGTGGCGCTAGTGAGCATGTAAAATTGAGCATTTTGAACTAGTTCTAGCTTGTGGTCCATAAGAGATAGAAAGTTCGGGTCTTCGGCAAAGTTGCTCAGGGGTTCAAGGACATCCGGAAAGGGAACAGTTTAGTTCGCGATTTTGCCGTTAGGTGGCGCTAGTGAGCATGTAAAATTGAGCATTTGAACTAGTTCTAGCTTGTGGTCCATAAGAGATAGAAAGTTCGGATCTTCGGCAAAGTTGCTCAGGGGTTCAAGGACATCCGGAAAGGGTACAGTTTAGTTCGCGATTTTGCCGCTAAGTGGCGCTAGTGAGCATTTAAAATTGAGCATTTTGAACTAGTTCTAGCTTGTGATCCATAAGAGATAGGAAGTTCGGGTCTTCGGCAAAGTTGCTCAGAAAGTCAAGGACATCCGGAAAGCGATCAGTTTAGTTTGCGATTTTGCCGTTAGATGGCGCTAGTGAGCATTAAAAATTGAGCATTTCAAACTAGTTCTAGCTTGTGATCCATAAGACATAGAAAGTTCGGGTCTTCGGCAAAGTTGCTCAGGGGTTCAAGGACATCCGATAAGGGAACAGTTTAGTTTGCGATTTTGCCGCTAGGTGGCGCTAGTGAGCATGCAAAATTGGGCATTTTGAACTAGTTCTAGCTTGTGATTCATAAGAGATAGAAAGTTCGGGTCTTCGGCAAAGTTGCTCAGGGGTTCAAGGACATCCGGAAAGCGAACAGTTTAGTTCGCGATTTTGCCGTTAGGTGGCGCTAGTGAGCATTTAAAATTGAGCATTTTGAACTAGTTCTAGCTTGTGATCCATAAAAGATAGAAAGTTCGGGTCTTCGGCAAAGTTACTCAGAAAGTCAAGGACATCCGGAAAGCGATCAGTTTAGTTTGCGATTTTGCCGTTAGGTGGCGCTAGTGAGCATGCAAAATTGAGCATTTGAAACTAGTTCGAGCTTGTGATCCATAAGAGATAGAAAGTTCGGGTCTTCGGCGAAGTTGCTCAGGGGTTCAAGGACATCCGGAAAGCGAACAGTTTAGTTCGCGATTTTGCCGCTAGGTGGCGCTAGTGAGCATGTAAAATTGAGCATTTTAAACTAGTTCTAGCTTGTGATCCATAAAAGATAAAAAGTTCGAGACTTCGGCGAAGTTGCTCAGGGGTTCAAGGACATCCGGAAAGTAAACAGTTTAGTTCGCGATTTTGCCGCTAGGTGGCGCTAGTGAGCATGTAAAATTGAGCATTTTAAACTAGTTCTAGCTTGTGATCCATAAAAGATAGAAAGTTCGAGACTTCGGCGAAGTTGTTAAGAAGGCCAAGTACATCCGGAAGACAAACAGTTAGGTTGTAGATATCGCCGCTAGGTGGCGCTAGTGAGCATGTACCGTACTGCTCACTAGCGCCACCTAGCGGCAAAATCGTGAACTAAACTGTTCCCTTTCCGGATGTCCTTGAACCCCTGAGCAACTTTGCCGAAGACCCGAACTTTCTATCTCTTATGGATCACAAGCTAGAACTAGTTCAAAATTTTCAATTTTAAATGCTCACTAGCGCCACCTAGCGGCAAAATCGCGAACTAAACTGATCCCTTTCCGGATGTCCTTGAACCCCTGAGCAACTTTGCTGAAGACCTGAACTTTCTATCTCTGTCGGATCACAAGCTAGAACTAGTTTAAAATCCTCACTAGCGCCACCTAGCGGCAAAATCGTGAACTAAACTGTTCCCTTTCTGAATGTCCTTGAACCTCTGAGCAACTTTGCCGAAAATCCGAACTTTCTATCTCTTATGGATCACAAGCTAAAACTAGTTTGAAATGCTCAATTTTGCATGCTCACTAGCGCCACCTAGCGGCAAAATCGCGAACTAAACTTATCCTTTTCTGGATGTCCTTGAACCCCTGAGCAACTTTGCTGAAGACTCGAACTTTCTATCTCTTATGGATCACAAGCTAGAACTAGTTTGAAATACTCAATTTTGCATGCTCACTAGCGCCACCTAGCGGCAAAATCCCGAACTAAACTGTTCCCTTATCGGATGTCCTTGAACCCCTGAGCAACTTTGCCGAAGACCCGAACTTTCTATCTCTTATGGATCACAAGCTAGAACTAGTTCAAAATGCTCAATTTTTAATGCTCACAAGCGCCATCTAGCGGCAAAATCGCGAAGTAAACTGTACCCTTTCCGGATGTCCTTGAACCCCTGAGCAACTTTGCCGAAGACCCGAACTTTCTATCTCTTATGGATCACAAGCTCGAACTAATTCAAAATGCTCAATTTTAAATGCTCACAAGCGGCATCTAGCGGCAAAATCGCGAACTAAACTGTACCCTTTCCGGATGTCCTTGAACCCCTGAGCAACTTTGCCGAAGACCCGAACTTTCTATCTCTTATGGATCACAAGCTAGAACTAGTTCAAAATGCTCAATTTTAAATGCTCACAAGCGCCATCTAGCGGCAAAATCGCGAACTAAACTGTTCCGTTTCCGAATGTCCTTGAACCCCTGAGCAACTTTGCCGAAGACCCGAACTTTCTATCTCTTATGGATCACAAGCTAGAACTAGTTCAAAATGCTCAATTTTAAATGCTCACTAGCGCCACCTAGCGGCAAAATCGCGAACTAAACTGTTCGCTTTCCGGATGTCCTTGATCCCCTGAACAACTTTGCTGAAGATCGCTTCTTTGTAAGTCGTAAGGATCTCGAGATATAGCAATGAGAAATTACCTGTTTTGATGTGATGCTAAACTTTTCAGGGTGATTCAATATTCAGCTGTGTGTTGCAATACTTTTTTGAGTGAGTCCGTATTTATGACGGGTAGTGTATTACATTTCATTTGCCGTAGCAGTTCAGATTTTTTACAGGTGAGTTGATTTCACCTGCTTATAAGAGAACTCTTACAAAGCGTTTTTCATTTGCGTAATGACTCGTTATGCATCACTGTTTCATTGCGTAACTCTTTTGGTGTAATGGTGAACGCATGTTGATATGATTTTTTCAAAAACAATTATTATCCCAGAAAGTATGGGCACAACTTTGATAACGAGAATCACAATTTTTTTTCAAACAAAGCTTTTTTTCCTGGGGCATTTTAAATTCCGCCTGTGAACATTTTGTTTGATGAAATAACATTTCACATTGTAATTTTTGATTTAAGATCGCTCAAACAAAATCTGCTCTTGGTAAGTGCAAGAATGGAATGTATGAAAATCAGATTTTTATCTTCACTAGTTTCGAAATGGCAGTATGATAAAGTCGGTCCCATAATTTTTGGGACTCCCTATGTATTGGACATATGATGCATAAAACTTAAAGTGTCACTTGGGAAGGTTGAGAACCCATGCATTGGGAGTTATATTTTTGCTGTGCGCCATTCACAGCTGCGATTAAATGAGGGAGAAAATTGTCTGCGAATTTTCACGCTGCCAATTTTCACCACACTTTACCGTGATGCTGCTGGCTGTGCTATGTGGAATCAGTAATTCGTGAGAAGACTATCTATTTCAGAATCCATTCCCGAACGGCTGCGAGGCACCGAACGGAGGTAATGAGCGAGATGATTTTTATTAGAATTAATTACCGGTCACGATTTTTTACAGAAACGGGTATTTTATTGGAATTCCTACCCAACACGAACGTTAATTTATCGTATTAGGAAAAGATTGAAGTTGAGCGGATATCACAAGAGAGTCATTTAATAGTAGTAAAGCAACTATGCATATTTTTTTATGAATTCCCTACATTTGTACATGCATTCATTTAGAAAACCAAGAAAATCATTTTTGTCACATGGAACTTGGAATTTTATTAGTCAGCTTCTAACTTTCGTAGGAAATTTTGCCATTTCCTGAGCAGAAGAAAATAACTTCTGAATACCAAACTAAGGTATTCCATATCAGATAATTTCCAATACAGGGGCCCAGATAGCCGTAGCGGTAAACGCGCAGCTATTCAGCAAGACCAAGCTGAGGGTCGTGGGTTCGAATCCCACCGGTCGAGAATCTTTTCGGGTTGGAAATTTTCTCGACCTTCCAGGGAATAGAGTATAATTGTACCTGCCACGCGATATACACATGCAAAAATGGTCATTGGCATAGTAAGCTCTCAGTTAATAACTGTGGAAGTGCTCATAAGAACACTAAGCTGAGAAGCAGGCTCTGTCCCAGTGAGGGCGTAACGCCAGAAAGAAGAAGAATAATTTCCAATACATACAACCTGAATGAGGTATGAGCCCCGCATAAGAGGTAAAATACCTCAAATAATATCTCAAGCATATTCTACGAACACCAAACTGATAACTAGATCAGGTATTGTAATACCTCAATAATACTTGATGGATTTTCATATAAAAGTGAAATTTGTCAATACTAGTTCAATACCACCAGCAGACCGCAATAGCTAACTAATACCTCAATGAAGTATTTTTAATTGTTTTTAAGATTTTTGTTCAATACCATTATAATACTAAATTGAGGTATTGATAACTAAACAATACCTAATTTTGGTTTGATACCAAAATATGGTATGCATAAGGTATTGGGCAGTTATTTGTTCCTCCTCGGGTTACCAATTGAAGGTTGTTAATTGAAGTCGTTGTCATAATATGATGAAAATTAATCGAAGTTTTAATTGATTTATTTTCGATCTTTATTAAAATAAAGACCTATAACAACATATTGTGTAATACGATTGTGTTACTTTTCCTCGAATGTCGATTCCCTGAATGTCAGTTACCTGAACATAGTTTTCCCGAACGCCAATTCTCTAAATGCCAGCTCCTCAATTACCTAGTTTCACTGAAAAGTCCATTTCCCCGAAAAATATTAGGCACCCATAATTATCATAACTTCATACATCTCAGAGTGGTAGATGACCGGTCCTTTGATATGCACTCTTTTTTATTGTATTGTCGTTTCTTTAGAGTGTCTCTTTCCTTTGGAATCTTTGGCAGTTTGTAGTTGTGAATGATATAATATCTCCTTGTCATAGAGGACTATTTTTTAACATTATTAAACATCATCTTTTTTCGGAGAAACGGGTCATACGAAGAAATGGAATTCCAAGAGACGGGTTATTCGTGTAACAGTCGTTCGGGGAAATGACATTCGTAAAAACGAAATTCGATAAAAAATAGCACATACTTTTAATACTGTATACTGACATGTTAAATGTTAAGCTATCTATACCTAGTCGTCATTGAACGTGGTACTATTATTTGGATTACCGTAAAATGGAATGTTAAGGACAAGGATGGAAATCTAGTGATAATGACAAGATCCATGATGCCTCGTGGTTGTTTTTTATCTTGCGATCATAGCAACAAAGATTAACCTTTTATCGTCAAGTTATTAAATTACGCTCCGCGAATAATGCATCGTGTCGCGAGTCTGCTAGCGATTAATTGTTCGCGAATAAAAATTTCATCATTTTGGGGATTTTTCAACTTTCACTTAGTGATTCACCTCCATATGTGCTGTTTATGATGCTAAAACCTGGGAGGGAGGCACATATACTACACACGAAATTTGGCACATTTTTTTCCGAACTGCAAGATAACTCCAGTTTGCCAACGACAATCAAGGCAGGCTTGGTGAAAATCGCTATTTTTCATTTGTTGTGAACCTTAGACCTTTCTGGACAAACATTGAAAAAGGGCCGCAGTTTTTTATGCGTTTAAATTTCAGTTTTATTGAAAACAGTAAAACGAGCCTCATTTTGATACGTTATACTCAATTAGAACAAACGGTGCACTCGTGACGTTACTTTTAAATGTGCATGAATTGATTCTAATTTGATTTTTACTACTTTTGATGAAATACAAAAATATGCTTTGGCTAATTACGCGCTTTATAATGTTTGTCCATTAGCCTGGGACACGGTTATATGAAAAATTTAGTTTCTCGCTCCAGTCAACTTTTTGGATTGCATTTAGGTCCCGTACCAACTGTGCAAAATTTCAGCTCGATCGGAGAAACTATATTTAAGCGCCAGCCGTTCAAAGTTTGTATGGGATTTATTATGGGAAAACTTACTTTTGCAAATAAAAATCGCCAGAGGTCGCCCATTTACCTCTATAAAAATTCTGAACACAGATCTCGATAGGTATTTCTACGATGAACAACATTGCCGAAGACCACAAAACAATCCGATGCTTGTGAAAGAAGTTATTGAGCATAGACTATTCGGAAATTTTGCCCGATTTTGTTATTGTTGTTATTCCTTTACGTGTTAATCAACGTCGCATTGCCAATAGGTTTTTATTGAATAACTTTTTTCACAACTGTCGGATTGTTTCGCGGTCTTCGGCAATATTCTTCATCGTAGAAATACCTATCGAGGTCTTTGTTCACAATTGTTATAGAGGTCAATTGGCGACCTCTGGCGATTTTTCATTGCAAAAGAAAGTTTTCCCATAGTAAATCCCATACACTCTAAACGGCTGGCGCTAAAATATAGTTTCTCCGATCGAGCTGAAATTTTGCACAGTTGGTATGGGATCTAAATGCAATCCAAAAAGTGGACTGGAGCGAGAATCAAAATTTTGTCCCACACTATTGTCCATTGTTTAAAATCCGGGCTCACAGTGACAGTTCGTGACAGCAAAATCTCGGATCACTGTGACGTAGAGAAATTTTGTATTAGTTTCTCCCTCCCAGGCTAAAACCATTCAGACATTGCTTCAGAAATAAGTAATAGCGTGAATGCAGCATGGTTCAAGTTGATCGCAACTTGTAACAACATCCGATAAACTCTTTGTCCCACGACAAGCAGTGCATCGGATGCTTGATATATCTGTTCAGATATCTTCACTAAATGGTGTTCTAGAAGAACTCCGAAAAGAAGTTGTTTGAAACGGCTTAATGTGCATGAAATGATTTGTCTCAAAGACACAAACAAAAAACGCCCTAGAAGGACACCAGAATATTGGTTGTGAGCACTTTGAGTGAGTTTATGCGAAATAATGGTTTAGTTCTGTTCAAAAAATATGCTTTCAATTTAATTATCGATATAGCGGTAGACGATATTACATTGCGTTCAATTTTTTTATACCTATTCAACATTGGTATATTTTAACTTTGGACAGAAAGTTACGATTAGAACTTGATCCCTTGTTCAAAGTGACAAGGTGCTTGTTTCGAATTATCTTTTGTTATTAAAAATAACGAAAAGACTCAGAAACTGTTTTAGAAAACTCGCTATAGCTCAATACTCAGAGTTCACGAAGTCAGGTTCAAGATATTAAGTTCTGAAATGTACATGCAGATAACCAAGCGATTCTATGCTGAAGCTTGTACTAATTGACTGTTTTTTATCCGTTTGTTAACAGAGTACAACATGTATAACGGTGGAAAATATGTTTTGGCTCCGACTGCCAACGACGGCTCAGATATAAGTGAGCACCCGAGTGATAACAACTCAATTTGCTACGACGATCTGGAGGTGGCCGCCCATGAAACGGATGAACTCGCACTGTTGAAAGCCAATGACTTCAATAAGAGACTGCGCTATTTGGAGGAAACGATGGGAGGAATTATTAAGAAACGTTCTTCTGGAACAAATCCAACAAAAGAAACAGCTAACGATTCCGAGAAAGTTGACGATGAGCCCAACTCACATTCAAGACCATCGGATAGAGGAGGGAGCATTCGGTGGAATCTAATCCCGAAGTTCCCAAACGACATCTCGTCGAGCAAGCTATGAGAGAATTGGCACGGATTTATCAAGAATTTCGAGATCGCTACTTCGCTTTCTACGTTTGTTGGTTCAACTGACCGCGCAAATTGCTTTATTTTTCCCTGAAGGTATTATCAGCGTTGCGAATATACAACCAGATTACCGAGACCCGAAGTGTTACTCGTCTTTCGTTTCGAAAGTGAACGATTACTTCAAGTCGATGGTTGCGAACAATATACTGGCGAAAGAGTTTTCCCAAAAGCACCAGGAGTTAGAATTTGTTCAGCGTAGACGCACCGATCCCCCCTGAAAGAAACGCGTATTACAATGTCCCGTCGGCGCGTATTATCGAGCGTGTAACGAAGACACCAGAATGGATAAGCGGTATGTTAGCGGTGCCAAAAGTTCAGAACGATTTTCGGCTGGTGGTCAACATGCGCGCGATAATTTGCGGACACCCTGTACCGTTTTACGCGCCTTATGTTCGTTGTCAACTGCGCACCAGAAATTTTCCAAAGAGTAATTTGTCGTCTGCTGGATAGGATTGAAAATCTCATCGTCTATATTTCTGATGTTCTGATATTTGCAAACACGCTGGAGGAACTCAGAGAAACTACCAGCCATGTACTGAAAATACTTCGCGCGAACAACCTGACGCTCAACGTGGATAAGTGCGGCATGGACTGGATGAGAAAGGATTTCACGTGGACTAGGCAAAAGTGAAGGCAATCCGACAATTCCAACCACCTTCCAACGTTTCCGAGCTCAAAAGTTTTCTGGGACTGGTATCCTATATCAGTCCATACATCAAAAACTTTGCAGATATCTCTAGTGTACTTTGGGCCACAACCACTGACAAATACTGGAGCTGGGAGGGGCTAGTCAGCTTGCTGCATTTGAGACAGTTAAGGATCAAATAACACGTTGCACGATGACTCTAGTATTCTTCAATGAAAACCATAAAACGGTCTTGTACACGGATGCGACACTAAATGCCCTCGGGGCAGTTCTGATACAGGAAAGTCCTTCTAAGCCTGCTCGCATTATAAGTTTCGCCTCAAAAGCACTCACTGATACAGAGAAGAGATACGCGCAGAACCCACGCGAGGCTCTGGCGGAGGAGCATTTTTCTTTCTTTCTTCTGGGCTGGCATTTCACTTTGCGAACCGACGTTCAAGGCGTTACTTTCATATTGAATCTATCACGAGAAAGTTCAAAGAGAGCTCTTACAAGAGCTGATGGATGGACGCTCCGCCTCAGTCCTTATAGATACAATGTAGAATACATTCTAGGTAGAGACAATATCGCCGACCCATACTTGCGATTGTACACAGGTAACGATGACCCGTTTGACGTACAGCATAGTTCTTAGAAAATAGCGGCCCTGGAAGCGAATTCCGTGGGTTTTCTAACGCTAAAGGAGCTTCGAGAAGGAACTGCATTAGATACAACTCTTCAAAAAATGACGGATGCTCTAGAAACAAATGTCTGGCCTAAGGAACTGGTACCGTTTGGAAGTGAAGCAAGCGAATTAACAGTTGACAAAGGTTTTCTAATTAGAAATGGACGCGCTGTAGTTCCCAAAATGCTTCGGGAGAAGACCTTGAACCTAGCCCATGATGGACACCCGATGGCTGCAAAACTCAAGAGCATCCTTCGCGAGCGTGTTTGGTGTCCCAGATTATCTACGGATGCTGAAGAGTGGGTTAAAACATGTCAGACTTGCGCAATTAATGGGAGACCGAAAAAACCTACTCACATGAAAAGAATCCTAGCTCCTCAAACGGCTTGGGAAACCATTGCGTTAGATTTTATTGGCCCGTATGCCAGATTCGGTGGTGTTTCGATTTTACTGATCGTCGAGTATCGGTCTAGGAAAACATTAAACTAATCTTTGATTAATCTCTGAACTGTACCATACTTCTTGCGTGATAGGTTCTTGATAGCCAGACCAGTAAAGTCGACGAGCTTCGAGCATACGAAACTTGTTCTGGAAAAAATCTTTGCGCGTGAGTGGTTCCCGAAAAATACCCGCTCTGACAACGGACCACCGTTCAGTGGTGAGGAATATTGATCATATAGCGCTGACCGTGGGATCGAGACCACTTTTTCAACTCCGTTATTCCCACAGCAGAACGGGCTCGTTGAAAACTACATGAAGCTTGTAAATAAAACAATGTCTTCAGCAGTTAGCAACGGTTCTTGTTTCAAGGAAGAACTACAGGCTGCCATAAACGCCCACAACGCTTCCGGTGACAAGTTTCACGCCAGGGGAAGTAATTATGGGCCGCAAAAACCAGCCACTGCTCATTGTCCGCAAAGGTTATATTTACAAATTTTTCATGCATTTTTTTTTTCTTTTTTTATTTTTGAAGTCTGAAACTTAATAAGCCAGTTCTTTCGCTCCAATTCAAATTGTATTGCTCTGGAGTGGCCAAATCTTCGTTTATTGACAAGTTCCCTCGAATTCATGAAGATTGAGACGTCGCACAGTATGTTTTGGACATAAAACGGAAATGTCCCCAAAGAGGCCCTCGTGGAACCTGTGCCAGGAGTTTTGGAGTGGCCACATCTGTTTTTACCGGGGTTTTTCTTCTTTATTGACAAGTTCTCCCGAGTTCATGAAGATTGATACGTCGCACGGTATGTTTCCGACAATAAACGGAAATGTCCTCAAAGAGTCCCTGGCGGAATCGGCTAGGATGTTCCGGAGCGGTCCACTTATTCAAATTATGTTGAAATGATGACAATCGACCATTATCTCACTTTTTACATAAAAACTTTAGTGTTGTAGCTGAAATTAATAAAAAATAATCACATTTCCCAAATTTGGCACCCTCGTGACCCCAGTACAACCCGGAATATCTCCGGCATGGTTCTGAATACAGAATTGTCTATTTATGACAAATAATTGAAACCTTTTTAAAGTAAACTGAGAGTAGTTTCAAAAAAACGAATGGAAATTGACGAAATGGCAGCTGTTTGAAAATGCCTTATCGGAGGCCGGTAACGTAAAGGTTAGAAACAAAATAGCGTAAAATTTCAAAACACCCAATCACATTTTATGAGCCTCTGTACGTGCCATAAATTCGTTTCTTCTTTTGACTTTTACTATGCGCCGTGTTTTGGTGCTGTCTCGCTCTCTCTCACGGGCAACTTGAGAACAGGGCGCACAGTAAAAGTCAAACTTTTTATAGCATGCCTAGGCTCCTACACATTTTAAAGGATATGGGTACTAAGGCAGTAAGTACCAGCATAGTTTCGGGCACTCAGAATCTCCTTCTTCTTTCTTCTTCTTCTTTCTGGCTTTACGTCCCCACTGGGTCAGAGCCTGCTTCTCAGCTTAGTGTTCTTATGAGCACTTCCACATTTATTAACTGAGAGCTTACTATGCCAATGACCATTTTTGCATGTGTATATCGTGTGGCAAGTACGAAGGTACTCTATGCCCTGGGTAGTCGAGAAAATTTCCAACCCGAAAAGATCCTCGACAGGGGGATTCGAACCCACGACCCTCAGCTTGGTCTTGCTGAATAGCTGCGCCTTTACCGCTACGTCTATCTGGGTCCCAACTCAGAATCTCCTGCGTGCCTCAATTGTGCTAATGTGGAGAAAACATCGGAGCTTGTCGTATTTGATTACCCGCGTTGTGAGAGATCGCATGCTGGGGACACGCCCCCTGACAGTATAATCTAGAAATTGTATGTAGATACCGAGTGCTGGAATGTAGTAACTACGGCTGTCTCACACATTATGCTTGAATTGCAGAGCCTGTGGCGCGCCGACCAAGAATCGGCTGCAGAGGATTAGCCCTACCAAGGCTGGTCTCCTGTAACATTGTTTAAGTCGGCCATGAGAAGCAGTTTTTATAGGCTACTTCTATTACATTTCTTAAGCGCTATTTGCACAGATCCCTCTCCGAAGAAATCTGGTCTGAGGCCACGGATAATGTATGTGTATTAGTGTGGGACAAAATTTAGATTCTCGCTCCAGTCCACTTTTTGGATTGTATTTAGGTCTTATAACAACTGTGCAAAATTTCAGCTCGATCGGAGAAACTATATTTTAGCGCCAGCCGTTCAAAGTTTGTATGGGATTTACTATGGGAAAACTTACTTTTGCAAAGAAAAATCGCCAGAGGTCGCCCATTGATCTCTGTAAAAATTCAGAATACAGACCTCAATAGGTATTTTTATGATGAAGAATATTGCCGAAGACCGCGAAACAATCCGACACTTGTGAAAAAATATATTCATTGAAAACCTATTGGCAACGCGACGTTGATTAACACGTAAAGGAATGACAATAATAACAAAATCGGGCAAAATTTCCGAATAGTCTATGCTCAATAACTTTTTTAACAAGCATCGGATTGCTTTGCGGTCTTCGGCAATGTTGTTCATCGTAGAAATACCTCGAAATCTGTGTTCAGAATTTTTATAGAGGTCAATGGGCGGCCTCTGGCGATTTTTCCTTGCAAAAGTAAGTTTTCCCATAGTAAATCCCATACAAACTTTGAACGGCTGGCGTTAAAATATAGTTTTTCCGATCGAGCTGAATTTTCGCACAGTTGTTATGGGACCTAAATGCAATCCAAAAAGTGGACTGGAGCGAGAATCTAAATTTTTCATATAACCGTGTCCCAGGCTAATGTGCATTATGTATACCACTTGAGCAATTCTACGAGAATTTCTCAAGTACAGTGCATGGGCTAGTTGTGATGCGGCAGCCCCACACCCCCTGAGATACCTTCTCAGAGATCTGATTGCAGATTTCCCCCTTATAAAAAGCATGATATACTAATGCGAAAATGGCAACTTTGGCAAATAAAGCTCTCAGTGAATAACTGTGGAAGTGCTCATTGAGCACTAAGCTGAGAAGCATGCTCTGTCCCAATGAGAACTTAATGTCAAGCAGAAGAAGAAGGCAAAATATCATATTGCCATTATTATTGGTGCACCTACTATCACTGGATCAGTCACCCTACAGAAGAAAAAAGTAAATTTCCAATTATATGAGACTGACTGTAAATTTATTCATCTATAACTTTCCAACGAACAATATATATCTATATTACCCTATGTGTCAACTTAATCCTAATTAATGATTCATACAATGTTTTTCGTGCATGATAATGCATCTTTCAATACCGAAAACACAACGATACCATTGACAAAGCCCGGAATAATCAAACGCCCTAGGAATGCCTCTCCTTCTTATTAGTTGCCGGAAACCTCAGCACGAAGTATTTTAATAAAGCCAACTTGACTGGTGTTAGAGTAAAATTCATTCCTCACCTTCTTGGCAAGCTACCACTAACGGAGTACGAAAAGTTTCCACCGGATAACGGAAATTCACTCGCCTGGTAAATGTTTGACGAAGCACATAGCAGAAAATTTTTGATTCACACTTTCCCGAAGAAACGTCAAAGGACGGGCGATCAATCACGGCAAAGTGTGGTAGGAAGGGGGTGAAATAGGTATGCAGGTATCGCATCTCATTTCACTATCAATTATGCATGCAAGCGTCAGTTTAACACAATACCGGCAACGGTGTTAAGCTAAGTGAAAAATTGACGACGCATTTTTGTACTGTAGTCGATCAAGGCTGCCAACCGTCGTCAGCAGGAAAATGGAAGATTAAGGATTAGACCTGTTTTTCAGAAAGTTCTTCTATTGAAAAGTAACAAGCTCAACAAAAAAAACATGCTTAAACTAGATGAGAAATGCTTAAATCCACTCAAATTGGAGGACCCCTCGTGAACCAGCAAGCTAAACAGTTAGCAAAAAGCACATTTTATATCTCATATTTTCCTTGAACCACATAAAAAACTTGGGGGCATCACAACTACTGGTGAAAGAACTAAGACAAAATAAGGACCTTTATGTTCCTAGCAGTTGGCAAAATTTTATAGCACATTAGTGAAAACAGCAAAATCAATAATGCTGTGAAAAGTGCACTGCCAAACTTGGGTACCGAATACCCATTCTTAGCTCGATAACAAAGTCTATATTTCGTCTTTGGGAAGGATATACCCTAAGTCTCAGTTTAGTCTATCTAATTTCCTGCACTGATTTATGCAGTATCGTAATAGCCATTACGCAACTAAAACCGGTTACATAATGACTGTTACGTAACACTTTAACATTACGCCACTTTATTGTTTATTGGGTTTAATGTGTTGTTAAGGAAAAATCCTTAGTGCCAAAATGCTCTATGATGCTTCATTATAGTGCAACTTTTCATACTTTCATGATTATTTCCGATACTCCATTTCATGTCGGGTTGCACCAATCATTTTTAAACTATTTTTTTCCGTCCAACCCGAATCATCTAACTTGCCTATCAATTTTATCAGAAGATCTATGTCCGAGCTATACGACTGCTGTCAAATGCAGCTCCGAACAAAACTTGTTTGCCACAAGACCCAACCGGAATGGCAGCCAATGCATGTCATCGTGGTATTTCCATCTGCCATTCGGAGAATGAGCTATGTGAATGTAAACGATGCACATTGGCTGCTGGCTTTGCCATTAACCGCAAAAACAATTATAATCAACAAAACTCAAGATGTTACTGTTTGTGATTCTCTCTTCTTGACTTCGATTTGTGTGTGACATCTACTTACAACGAAGGTTCTGAACCGTATCTACTCTCTGTGTAGGTGTGTATATTCGTGCATGTTGTTTGTTAGAGAGAAGTTGATCTATGTCGAGCAAACTATGTGAGAGACCAAAGTTTTCAAGTATTAACATCCTTTGGCTCTGTCCTGACATCTTTCCCAGAAAGTTGGTTGGGTGTGCCCTTCGCCCAGGCCTTTGTGGTTCTGCTTGTACAGAACGTTTTCATAAAGTGACCAGCTTATTGTCACCACGCGATCTATTCAAATTAGTATTCTTGTCATAGCTCACATTTTTTTTGTATTTAAAGACCATAAACACCCTGTGGACAACTATTTAATAGAAAATCGGTTAAATTGTGCAATAGAGCATCCGTCATATTATGGAGAGCCTATGCACGATGTTCAAATCTAAATTGTTTTTCAGTGTCCAAAACCTAAGTATTGTAGTATTTTGCAATGTAAAGTGTTGAAACTAAGTATATAAGCATAAGCATAGATGACCGTACAATTCGTAGTTGCTACTCCGTGATTGACCAGAACAATCGAAGTTGCACAGGGAATTAATGAATGGGGCTTGGGATTAGCTTTCCATTCTTCAATGTGCACAAATCGAGAGCTCAAATTTAAAAGTCAATAACGGCGCCGGCCACGTCCTTACGGTCATCGGGGAAGGGAAGGAATGTTAGTGTGACTACCGTTGTTACTAGAGACCGAGATCACCTCTGCAACTCCACGGTTGTCATGGAGAAGATATTGGGTTAGTGGGATAAGGTAAAGATCTGGGAGTCACCAATGTTTGGTGATACGATCCATGATATAATCACGCCTAACCGGATTCGCGAAATAATTCGATAATCGCATTAAACGCCGAACAAGTGTTCGTCACTCGCCCACGCAAGAGCAAGCGACGCGATCAATAGATCAAACACTACTAGCGATCCGCGGCGCTTTTTCATTTCTCTGAGCGAACGACGCGCGACATGTTTGATCCTGCCCCCATCGCCCGCCCCCGCAGGAGCAAGCGTCAAGGTCGAAGGATCAAACACTACTAACGAACCGATCACTTTTTCACCGCTTCACTACCGACGCGCGACATGTTTGATCCTGCCCTCATCACTCGCCCCCGCAGGAGCAAGTGTCAAGGTCGAAGGATCAAACACTACTAACGAACCGATCACTTTTTCACCGCTTCACTACCGACGCGTGACATGTTTGATCCTGCCCTCATCACCCGCCCCCGCAGGAGCAAGTGTCAAGGTCGAAGGATCAAACACTTCTAACGAACCGATCACTTTTTCACCGCTTCACTACCGACGCGCGACATGTTTGTTCCTGCCCTCATCATCCGCCCCAGCAGGAGCAAGTGTCAAGGTCGAAGGATCAAACACTACTCTGTAAAGTGTTGAAACTAAGTATAGTGAAAAAGTTAATTCTGATATCAAACTTTGTAACCTATCGTTTTGTTGGCTAAAATTGAATTGGTATTCATAAAAAAATATTTGTCCGATTTAAATTTATTTTTTTGTAAATATAGTTAGAGAATTCTTGTTTATAAAATTAATGTTTATGATTTGTTTTCATAAACGTTTGAGTGACACCAGTGTGTACGGTAGCTTCGTGCTGTGCGTACGAATTCAACAAAACTAAAGCAACAAAACAGTACTTTTCAGTGCTACTAAAACAGTACTTTTCAGTACTATTTCTACTATTGATCTTTTAAGAGTCCTTGTTTGGACCCGTGCCTTCGATTTTTCGTTGGACCCGTTGGCGAAAGCTAACCGTGGTAATCCTTCTTGGACACCGTCTTGGGAAAAAACCTCTTAGGAGGTCTCGTTTTCTTTCGTTCATTCACTAAGCATGGTTGTAACTACAAAAAAAAAGGTAGGGTGAATCTCTGAGAAAAATTCACTACTTCCTTTCAAAAAAATTGAATTTAAAACTGTCACTAAACGTGGCAAGAATGGAAGAAAGGATGTTTCGCCGGAATGCGAACTTTCTTCCAAGGGTGAAATGAATAATGTTGATAATTGTATCAAAATGAGCAATCAGTTCGATGCCCTAGACAAATTTTCCCAACACTAAATCGAAGCAGCCTCTAGCCCAGGCTCTTTGATTCAAGTGAGGAAGCAAAGAGTGCCGCCTATCGTGGTCAGTTGTTCCGCATTTGGGGGATTTAGGCAGGAGGTCTTGAACTCCATTAGGGGAATCAAGGTTTCCTTCCAAATCGCAAAAAAAAGACTGTCGCGTTCTGCCGGAAACTCTTAAAGATCGCGAACTTCTTCTCAAACATCTTGAAGAGAAGAAGCACATTTTTTTTAACTTATCAAAACTGAACGTTTGTTCAACGTCGTCGTGAAAGGTCTCTCAATCGACTATTAGTCACATGAAGAGATCAAAAATGGAATTGATGATTTACTTGGATTTCCCCCAGTCCAAGTAATCATTATGAAAAAGAGAACCCAATCTGGCATTGTACGGAAAGGGCTTTCTCAAGAATATTATTTAGTTCACTTTAACAAAAAAGATCTAAATAATATTAAAGCTTTAAAAAAGCTAAACTTATGTTCGATGTCCGTGTGACATAGAAACATTCCCAGAAACCTGGAGGAAATTACCAGTACCCCACTCAGTGCCGTCGGTGCCAAAAGTGGGGTCATGGTACAAAAATTTGTCGCATGGATGCTAAATGCATGATTTGAGGAGGTTTTTCTCACGCCAAGGACGTCTGTCCAGTGAAGGCAGATACCGAGAGTTCATATGCGCAAATTGCAAAGGGCAATCATAAGTCCAATTTTTGGAATTGCCCTTCACGCAAGAGAGTCGTCGAGGCTCGTGCCAGGCAGATGAAAGATAATATCCGTTACGATAGCGGTCGTTTCCGGAATTTGCCTGGTAGAGTATCGAGCAATGCTCATTTTTCAGTTAACGATCGCTTGATTAGGAATCATACCCATCAGGAAGATCATTATCATGCTCATTCACATACTAATTTTAATCCATCGGGTAGCCGTTCGAATCTTTCAATTTCAAATGTATCTACCCACGGAAAACCCTTTGCCGATATCGTAGCAGATAATTTGAACTCCTCCCCTATTCGTACTATACCCATTCTACTTGTTTCAAATCAAATGGAAAAAACCTTGCCACCACAGGTAACATCTACTCCGCCTCTTCGTCTACCGAAAATTCTAACGGGAAATCATCAAATGTACCCACTTCAAGTGATATGTCTGCCTATGATTTTAATTTTCTTACTGAACAATTGATTGATGCAATGTTCAAAGCCACCACTATGACTGAAGCAGTCCAAGTTGGTGTAAAATTTACTAATCAAATTGTTATTGGATTACATTTTTCTAATGGATCCAAATAATAATTTAAATATTTTAAATTGGAATGCTCGGTCTCGGATGGTAAAGAAGACGAGCTGTTTAATTTTCTTACGGTTAATAACGTGCATATAGGGTGCCGGTGCCATAAGTGGACTACCTAAGCTTTAAAAAATCATAACAAAATAACGAAAAGCCTTAACAGAGATCTTTTTGTGTCAACAGAAAGATTTCAACGTCTACTATATGGGAAAAATATAAAAAGAGTGATAAAACTAATTTTTTAACATAAAATCGCTTGAGCCACTATTGGTACACGTGTTCCAGTAGTTGCGCTAGTGCTCCAGTAGTAGACGTCCGGGAATGGTACAAGGAATTTTAAACAAAATGGTAAATTTTTACATGGGTTTTACATTTTTCCCTTGAAACAGTAACTAATATATTTCGAATGGAGCATAAAGATCATCTCTGGGACTTTTCTTCATTTTTATACATCCATTTTAAAAACTGCTTCCATCCGTTGATCCACTACTGGAACACGACGGCGACTATTGGTGCAAGGGAGCAAATTTTTTGCGTTAACTTAATTATTTAATTATTTAATTATTTTGTTAGAATAAAAAGCTGAAATTTGGCAAATCGACTAAACCAGAGGCGATCTTTCCACCAAAATTAACACACGTCGTTTTTATCGAAAAATGTACGATTTATTCCATAGTCCAATCTACTGGTACATTACAACCATTGGTACCGGCACCCTAGCAGTTATTACTGAAACGTATTTGAAACCGAGATCTAAACTCAAAAGAGATCCTAACTTTTTTGTTTATCGTAATGATCGACTTGATGGGGCATGTTGGGGAGTTGCAATCATCATTCATAGGCGTATAAAACATCAACTGTTTTCGTCATTTGAAACTAAAGTTTTTGAAATTTTAGGTGTTTCTGTTAAAACACAGCTTGGTAAATATTTTTTCATAGCTGCCTATTTGCCTCTTAAATGCTCTGGACAGCAATTTAATTTGCTTCAAACTGACTTGCAAAAATTGACTCGCAATAAGTCAAAATATTTTGTCATTGGTGACTTTAATGCCAAACATCGGTCATAGAATAATTCTCAAAGTAATTCCAACGGCAGAATTTTATTTGATGAGTGCTCTTCAGGATATTTCTCAATTCAATACCCTGATAACCCTACATGTTTTTCCTCTTCTAGAAATGTATCTACGATTGACTTGGTCTTAACCGACTCTAGTGATCTTTGTAGCCAATTAGTTACTCATGCTGATTTTGATTCTGATCGTGTGCCTGTTACATTTAAAATATCCCATGAAGCAATTCTCAATCGTATCAGCTCCACTTTCAATTATTTTCGAGCCGACTGACTCTAATCTTGATGTTAACATTTCTTTCCAAACAAAACTTGATATTGACAATGCTCTTGAAACTTTAACAAATTCCATTGTTGAAGCCAGGAGCATTGCAATTCCAAAATGTGAAGTAAAATTTGAATCAATGATTTTAGACGATGATCGTAAACTCTTGATCCGTCTTAAAACGTGAGGAGAAAGCAATTTCAACGCACTCGCGATCCTGCTATGAAAATTATATGGCAGGATTTGCAGAAATAAATCAAGACACGTTTTGCCTAATTAAGGAACAAAATTTTTGAAAATAACATTACTCAATTGGACCCTGGTTCTAAGCCCCTTTTGGAAATTATCTAAAATTTTGAAAAAACCTCAGAAGCCAATACCGGCATTGCAAGAGGAAAACGAATGATTACTAACTAATTGCAAAAAAGCTCAAAAACTTGCTATGCAGTTTGAAAGTGTGCACAATTTTAATTTAGGACTTACTAGTCCAATTGAAAATGAAGTTACTCAGGAGTTCGAAAATATTCTCAATCAAGTGAACGTTTTCGAAAATGCCTGGGAGACTGATTTGGAAGAAGTGAGAACTACTATTAAAAAATTCAAAAATATGACAGCTCCTAGCGATGATGGAATTTTCTGCATCCTCATCAAGAAACATCCAGAAAGTAGCTGATCATTTTTAGTTGATATATTTAACAAATGTTTCCAATTTGCATATTTTCCTGACAAATGGATAAATGCTAAGCTTGTTCCAATTTCAAAACTAGACAAAAGTCCTGCAGAAGCTTCTAGCTATCGTCCAATCAGTTTGCTTTCCTCCATCAGTAAACATTTTAAAAATGTTATTTTCAACAGAATGTTGGTCCATATCAACGAAAATTCAATGTTTGCCAATGAACAGTTCGGATTCCGCCATGGACATTCGACCACTCATCAACTCTTACGTGTAACAAATTTAATCCGTTCCAACAAATCTGAAGGCTTTTCTACTGGTCTTGCTCTTCTAGACATAGATAAAACATTCAACAATGGTTGGCATGAAGGTTTGATTGTAAAATTAAAAAAAAAAACAAATTTTCCAACATACATTGTTAGAATAATTCAAAGTTATCTGTCAAATCGTACACTTCAGGTTAATTATCAGAACTCCAGATCTGAAAGACTTCCTGTAAGAGCTGGTGTTCCCCAAAGCAGCATTTTGGGACCAATATTATACAATATTTTCACATCTGACTTACCTGAGTTACCTCAGGGATGTCAAAAATCCTTGTTTGCGGATGTCACAGGCCTCTCCGCCAAAGGACAAAGCCTGTAGTCGATTGCAAAAAAGTTTGGATATTTTTTTCTTCATACTTGCAAAAATGGAAGATTTCTCCTAATGCTTCCAAAACTCAACAAATAATATTCCCACATAAACCAAAAGCTCTTTATTTGAAACCTTCAAGTAGACATGTTGTCACGATGAGATTAGTTCCAATAAATTGGTCAGATAAAGTTAAGTATAGGGCTCATGCTAGATAATAATTTAACTTTCAAAAAACACATTGAGGGCATTCAAGCCAAATGTAATAAATATGTAAAATGTCTCTATCCCCTTATTAATAGAAAATCAAAACTTTGTCTCAAGAACAAGCTTTTGATATTCAAACAAATTATCAGACCAGCCATATTGTATGTTGTAACGTTGTAACTATATGGACTAATACCAGGAAGAAAGCTCTGCAGAGAATACAAAATAAAATTTTGAAAATGATTCTGAAGCTTCCTCCCTGGTATAGTACCAATGAGTTACATAGAATACATAGAATGTTGAAACATGTCAAATGTCAAATAAAATAATAAATAATTTCAAGCAAAAATCGTTATTAATCTTCTATTGCCACGATTAATGCGTTATATGTTTAGGTTAAGTTTTGTTAGGAACGATTTAAATATGACGTACATCGTTTTTCGGGATTTCTTTTCTCTTATAAGCAGGTGAAATCAACGCATCTGTAAAAAATCTGAACTGCTACGGCAAAAGAAATGTAATATGTTGTTAACAATATGTTAATAAAATCTTAAATTTGTTTTACCAAATTAGGATGATAGTGTTGGATATAAGAAATGAATGTAATGTTTGGAATGATACTTATACAGAAATTAAAAAAAAATAACTAAAAATACAGCTCCAGGTATTGACAATATTAAATTTATAGTTCTCAAAAAATACCAGATGAATGTAAAGAATACTTACTTTCGATGTACAATTCTTTTTTTTCTCAAAACATTATTTCTTTTAAAGTTGTTTTGTAAAGGTGATAAGCATTCTAAAATCTGGCAAAGATCCATCATTAGCGGATAGTCGAAGGCCTATCCATTTATTATCATGTTTACGTAAACTTATGGAACGTATGATTTTGAATCGCTTGGAATTGTGGGCAGAAAAATAAAACATTTTTTCTTCTTCTCAACTTGGTATCAGGAAAGGTCAGGGTACTCGTGATTGTACCGCTCTTTTATCTTCTCAGATACAACTTTCATTCAACAGAACACAAGATATAGTTTCTACTTTTCTTGATGTTTCTGATACATATGATTCTGTCTTGATTGATTTACTTTTCAAAAAAATGAATCATTTAAAAATTATTTCAAAATTTCTTCTAGGTACAATTTGTTTTCTTTGAAAGTTATGCATTTGTTTCATAATGGTTCATCTAAAATTATTCATTATAGTTGTTTTGGTTTACCTCAAGGATCTTGTTTAAGTCCATTTTTATAAAACTTATTCACTTCAGATATGGTGGATGTTATTTAAAATGGATGTTATTTGATACAATCAGCTGATGATAATATATTGTCTATTAGCGGTAAAAATAGAAAAATAATAGATCATTTTATGCAATCTGCGTTAGAAAATAATGACACTTGGACTTTTCATAAAGGTTTCCTATTTTCGGTACCAAAAACAAAATATATTATTTTTTCACGAAAACATTCAACAAACAATATTACACATATTTAAATGGACATGAAATTGAACAAGTTTGTGATTATAAATATCTTGGTATATGGTTTGATTCGAAATTTAATTGGAAAAATCTAATTTATATATTCAAAAAGTTTGTTCTAAAATAATAAATTTCCTTCGTATTATTACTGGTACATGGTGGGGAGCACAACCTTCTGATTTGATATTTTTTTTTATAAAACAACTATTCGTTCAGTCATGGTATACGGATGTTTCACTTTTGGAAATGCAGTTCAAACTCATTTTTCAAAACTTGAAAAATTGAATTCCGATGTTTAAGAATTTGTTTGAAGCTCATGAACTCTACCCATACTCAATCTATTGAAGTATTGGCTGGTGTTGAACCTCTTAAAATTCGATTCCAAAAATTTAACTCCAATTTTTAATGCAATGTATTACATTTAGTCATCAATCATTGATACTTTGAAATCTTTATATGGAATCAATCTTACTAGTAAGATATTATATGCTTTCGTTTATTGTTCCAATGAATTGATAATGCCAGTTCCAACCATAGGTTTTCATAATTATAAAATTAACATTCATACTTTTCGACCTCTTGATTTTTCTTTATATGAAGAATTGAAACAATTCCCAAAACCAAAACACCCTCTTTTAGCGAATTTATTATTTAAACAAAAATTTGAAGGCATTAATAACACTGCGGAACACGTTTTTGTCTCCAGCACCAAAATACCGCTATTCACTTAATTAAGGGTTGCTAAATCCATTACCGTTTTCAGAAATATCATAGCACGTCTAGTTTTTGAGATACTGGCTGTTGAAAATTCAAAAAATGACTATTTCAGACAACTTGCATGCAAGTTTGCCAGCTTGTAAAGTAATATATTGGCTTAATTTGCCACAGAATTCAAACTTTATGTGTATAACAATAATTATCATCAAAGTTTGTAATACTTTCAATGCGGAAAAGTTATTTTTTGATGGTTTAGAGAATTGTTGTATTTTTCCATATAGATGAAACGAAGAATTTTGTATGAAGACTGTAAGCATGTTGAACAATTCGATTTAATCGAAATTTAACCGCGCAATTTCAATCAAATTATGTCTGAAATGAAAGTTGAAGTTCTATTTTGCATGTTTGGTGGATTAGATTACAAAAAGTTTGATAAATTGCACTTTAAATTTCATGTAAACATTAATAAAACCAGTGGTTTATACAACTTTGTCGACCTGTAGCTAAAAATTGTGACGTGCTGGAACATTTCTGAGAATGGCACAAGATTCAGCAACCCCAAATCTACTAGAGACACATAATTTGATCCTTGAGACACGCAAAAATGTCATTTTTGTTACGCTGTGTAATGATCAATTTTATTGTACTGATGGATCTTTGATCCAAGATGTTGCCACCAGAGTGTTTAATCATCTCTTCAATATACACAGCTGAATTAATTGCTTTATATTTTGTATGTAGCTTGGTTAGATCCCTTACTCCGAATTTATTTATAAGATGTTCTGATAGTTTGAGTTGTCTTCTTGCTTTGAATTCTATACAATTAAATTTGAAAACTCATTACATTATTTTGAATTTTTTTTTGAAAATATTTTGTATGAATTATGTACTCAAGGATTTTTAATAAAATTTGTATAAGTTCCAGCACTAGAGATGGACAAAAAGAATCGGAGCCGTTCAAAAGATCCAGATCACTCAAAAGAACGAGTCTGATCAGTACGGATCAGACAAGGGAGGCCCAACAAAAGAACGAACCGATTATTTTCCCCTATGCTTCTTCGTTCGTTTCTCGGCTCTATTATAAAGCTCTACACGTGCCTTGCTTTGCGCGCCACGGCGCAGATACGAGGACAGTTTGCATGATAGATTGCAGATTTAAGGCAAAGTAGGCCGTCATTGAAATTTGTACGCGTCGTTGATGATTGTTGTTAATTCATCTCACGATTTCGAATCAAAGAAAATCAGTTGGTTTTGCACTGACACAGCTGAAAAAGTATCAGCATACTTTATACATGTTAGCGCGTACAGTGATACTTTTTCAAGTCAATATAAACTATCAAGACTGAGTTTTAGCACTTTGAAATGCTAGCTGAAAAGTCATCATTGTTGCCAAAACGAATGACGGGCTACTTAGCCTTAAAGATAGAGAGAAAAAATGCACACTTGAAAGGCGAATCACATTTTGCTTCTTCCTTTTGGTTCGGGTACACGCTCGTTCAAATCTACTCAAAAGAGAGTAACTTTGACTCACTTTTGAAGTTTCAAGTTAGCTGTCAAAAGTGAGAAACTTTATTTTATCAAAGTGAGTAACTTTTTACTCAACCATGAGTGACATCTACTCACTTTCGCAAATTTCAGATTAAACGAAGTGAGTAAGTGTTACTCCCATATTGACATTTGACTATGTTACTCTAAAGTGAGTAACGATGGTGTTACTCACTTTCGAGCAGTTCCACTTTGTTCCGAAGTGAGTCAAAATCTACTCACTTTTGAGTAGATCTGAACGAGCGTGTAGGGGAAATCGGCGGAGTGTACCGTGAGTTTCTGGGGAAGAATAAGATTGCGAAAGATACAACGCTTGTCACGCAACAGAAGGTGGACCGCTCTTTTTTCCGTTCGCTCGGTTCAGTTCGCTCTTTCTTGACGAGCCACTGAGCCACTGAACCGTTTTAAGGATCCGGTTCACTATAATGAGTGATTCGGGTCGGATCCGTTCACTGAAATGAGCCGTTTTACCAATCTCTATCCAGCACATTGTAATATTTATGGAAATGAACAAGATGATTCTTTGGCTAAATTAAAGAGTGTCCCAGAAAGTATGGACACGACTTTGATAACGAGAATCACAATATTTTTTCAAACCAATAAATATTTTTATTGATTTTTTTTTTAATTTCTTCATTAGTATGATTCCAAACATTACATTAATTTCTTATGTCTAGGTGTTCTGTATTATTAGACAACACTATCATCCTAATTTTGTGAAACAAATCTAAGATTTTACTAGCATTTTGTTAACAACATATTACATTTCCTTTGCCGTAGCATTTCAGATTCTTCACAGGTGAATTGATTTCAACTGCTTATAAGAGAAAAAAAAAAGCTTAGAATTTACTTAACCTAACTTAACTTAAACATATAGTGCATTAATCGTGGCGATAGCTTTGAAACGAGTTTTGCCTGAAATTATTAATTATTTGATTTGCATTTCTTCCAATGCTTCAACATTGGATATTCTCACTCTTAAATATAATCAAAATCACTTAGGACATAATTCACATTACGTTTATGACACATGATGTAAGTGAAGGACATGAAAACACAATGCCGCTATGATTGACATTTCCCGAATCAGACACCATCGTATTTAAAATGTGACACAAATTCACGTCATTTGGCTCGCTTCTTTTATGTCCATTCAAAAGACGTAAAATCCCATGATTTTTTCGGAGTGTGTATGTAACTTATTGGTACTTTACCAGGTAGAAAGCCTCAGGATCATTTTCAAAATTTTATTTTGTATTCTCTGCAGAGCTTCCTTCCTGGTATTACAACAGCTAGCCCATATTGGTACAGCATACAACATGGCTGGCCTGAAAATTTGTTTGAATATGAAAAGCTTACTCATAAGACAAAGTTTTGATTTTCTATTAATAAGGGGATAGAGACATTTTACATATTTATTACATTTGGCTTGAAAGCCCTCAATGTGATTTTTGAAAGTTTCGTGGGCTTCGTGGCCGTGCGGTTAGTGTTACCAAGCATTTAGCCGCATCGTGTCAAGGAGTGTGGGTTCGATTCCCGCTTCAGTCCGGAAAACTTTTCGTCAGAAAAAGTATTTCGACTGTGCCACTGGGTGTTGCATGCTAGTCCGTTGTCTAGTGTGGTGCTTCCTTCAAAGGGCAAATCGTCCACTGGAAGCATTAACATGTCGGCGTCTTTTTTTGAAAAAAAAAAATATTATCTAGCATAAGCCCTAAATACTTCACTTTAAGTCCTAAATTAAAATTGTGCACACTTTCAAACTGCATAGCAAGTTTTTGAGCTTTTTCGCAATTAGTTAGTAATCATTCGTTTTCCTCTTGCAATGCCGGTATTGGCTTCTGAGGTTTTTTCAAAATTTTAGATAATTTCCGAAAGGGCTTAGAGACAGGGTCCAATTGAGAAATCTTATTTTCAAAATTTTTGTTTTTTAATTGTGCAATACGTTTCAATACGTTACATTCTGCAAATCCTGCCATATAATTTTCATAGCAGGATCACGAGTGCATTGAAATTGCCTTCTCCTCACGTTTTTAAGACGGATCAGGAGTTTAAGATCATCGTCTAAAATCACGGATTCAAATTTTAACATCAAGCTTAGAGTCGATATATGTTTCATATATATTCCAGTCGGCTCGAAAATAATTGAAAGTGGAGGATTGAAAATCGCTTCATGGAATATTTGAAATGTAACAGGGACATGATCAGAATCAAAATCAGCATGAGTAACTAATTTGCTACAAAGATGACTAGAGTCGATTAAGACCAAGTCAAACGTAAATGGATTTCTAGGAGAGAAAAAACATGTAGGGCTATCAGGGTATTGAATTGAGAAATATCCTGAAGAGCACTCATCAAATAAAATTCTGCCGTTGGAATTACTTTGAGAATTATTCCATGACCGATGTTTGGCATTAAAGCCACCAATGACAAAAAAAATTGACTTATTGCGAGTCAATTTTCGCAAGTTAGTTTGGAGCAAATTAACTTGCTCTCCAGAGCATTGAAGAGGCAAATAGGCAGCTATGACCATATATTTACCAAGCTGTGTTTTAACTGAAACACCTAAAGTTTCAAAAACTTTAGTTTCAAATGACGAAAGCGGTTTACGTTTTATACGCCTCTGAAAGATGATTGCAACTCCCCCACATGCCCCATCAAGTCGATCATTACGATAAACAAAAAAATTAGGATCATGTGCATTGTTAGCATGTGAAAATTTTGATTGATTAAATAACCTTTTACATTTTAGAAAATCAATTCTTATCTAGCCAGCACAGATACTACTTTTGTGTTTTGTTTGAACTTAACTAGTAATCTTTTTTATCAAAATCCATTGATGTAGTGAGTTCAAGTACATTGTATCTAAGATGATCCTCAAGAATTTTTGTTTAAAATTTTGTTTGGCTTTGCTAGGAAACATTTGACAATATAGTAAAATTCTAAAAAAATTGCTAGTTTCTCCCTCCGCATAAGATAACTTCACGAAATCATAGCTTTTCAGGTATTTTCGATATAAATAAAAATTATTCATTTCAAATTTACTTATGTTAAATATCTATACTTTTGGATAGGCAACAAAATTTGTTGATGTTTAAATGGACATACTGTGGTGACGAGTGTCTATCTGCTCATGAATATATACTGAGCCACCTAGTACAGTGTATCCCCATACATGCATGTACCCTGCATGGTGACGCGACAGCCAGCAGACGCTCTGCAGAGCAGCAGGTAATACTTAGTCTGACGTGCACATTGAAGCATACCACACGCGGCTACCACAAGTGGCGACGAGGATAAACAGAAAAGTTATCGAATTTGTTATTTGAAAGTTTCAATTCAACAATTAGCTAATGTTTGTGTTTCGGTGTAATTTAACGTTATTTAATACAAGTGAGTGAGTGGATAATAGAAGAATATTCGGAACAGAATGTGAAAGAAATTGATTTGGAATCAGTGCGAGAAAATGAAACAGAGAAGAATGCTCTTCTAGTTTGCTGACACTGTACCGAAGCAGTGCACACGGTGACCTTGACTTTTTCTCCCGCGTGGCAGAACAAGGGAAAAGTTGTAATGTTGTGTGAAAAGAAAAGAAATGAGGCTCGCATGCATTGTGGTGTGATTTTGAACCGTCGAATCATCACGTGGTTTGTCACCGTCAAGGTCACAACGCTGTTGTTGTGTACGAAATGTGAGGATTTTCAACTAGTGATGCATAAAATACAACAGCTTTACTACTGAAGTGTTAACTAGGTGCCATTTGAAAGAAGAATGTGTCGTGGATGATGGCTGATTGTTTGTTGCGCTGTGTGGCGCGTTGTGTTTCAAATCATCTTGGCATCGGCTTGTATTCGGTGAAGGTATGCTACATTATTGAACGGGTTGTATTGCGTGGACCAGCACAGAAAGGTAGGAGTTTACTTGTGATGAAAGATATGTATTATGAAATTGCTTGACTATGTGCGTTAATCTATGACCAATCTTTGTGTACATTTCAACATAAAATCTTCGTTCAACATAAAATTAAAAAGTATTTATTGGATACAATGTTTAGCAATTTTTGCAGTGAGGAGCGATTTTTCTCGAAAGCTTATCTGAAGCAATTGTTCTACCATCACGACTTAGTATAAGAACGAATCATAATAGCGGGCTTTTCAGATGTGGCGTTCAGATCAACAAAGGTACTCAGTATTACCAACACGTTTTGAGTGGATGTTTCAATTAAGTTGAAAAAAAAGAAGCATGAATTAGATTATGTGATTCAATTCACTAGAAATACAGAAAACGCAGTGATTAAATTCACTTTTCATATCCAACAATTTAGTGTCCAATTTAGTTGTCCATAACATACAACGCATCATACAAAAAATGCTTGTTGTACATAGTACGAGCGCGGTGCTGCTAAAAGTACTGTCAAGTCTTTTGAGTTTAATTAACAAGATGAAAGAGTTCTTTATTTTATTGGTTTTATAAACAAAATGGTTTTAATTTAATTGATTGCATTGAACATAAAAAAAAATGATGATCGATCAAAGCTCAGCAAATTGTGCTATTTTATAGTATAATTTTAAGTTAAGTTATAAAGTTTTACAATAGTTTATTTGTTATTTGTTGGTTGCGGTGGTCATTTAAATTTCATATATTATTATGAATGAAAGTGTACGTCGGGAATCAATACAGATCTGCGTTTTAAGCGAAAAAAGACAGCGTAGTTGTAGAGCAATTCAAAACGTTATCGACAGAACTGTTATTGAATTCTCTTGTGGAAAAGCCAAACTCTTGATGAAGTCGATTATTGAGCACTTGTAACGATGGATTTGTGTGTGGTGAATAGTCAACGCACTGTTATGGACAAAGCTAGAGTAAATTGATTGCGACTAATATTGCATTATTCGGAGCGTGTATTAAAAAAATCAAATAGTGGGCGAAAAGGAACTAAAGGGACCAAGCGAAACAAAATCGTGAAAAATTAAACGGGCTGAAGTTCGGAAGAATCAGTTTTGTGACAACTTTTGAAATGAACGGATGGTTATTGCGTCAGTGCAACCACTTGTTAGTCCAGCACTAGTTTGGCCGATCGTTAGCGTTTTGGCTAGTACGTTCGGGCTAGTATACGACACTGCAGAAATGTTTTTCAGCAATCATACGATATGGCATTCCCCTCATATAAAACCAGCATTAGACACCTGTATTCCCGGTGAAGCCCCAGATGGATTTATCTATCGATACTGCAAACAGTGTTTCATAGATGCTATACCACTGTAAAATAATGCTGTCGTACGACACATTGTAGTTGATAAACATGACGTGTTATAAAACTTCAGGCATTTTTTGTCTGTTTGCCGTACGCTGTAGATCCGTTTTATTGTTAATGGTATATAATAATGTACATCTAAGAGTGGTAGTACACACTCAAGGTACATAAAACTGGATTTGTTTGAGCTGTGATTGAATTCATTAGAAGCATATAGAAACTATAGCCTTGAGCAAGGATGGCGTCGATTGTTGTAAGCATCTATCAACTAATGATTAATTATTGTTTCTATGCTAAAGAGCTACCGCGATGTATCAAGCAATTTAGTCATGATCATTAGAGTTCCAACCTTAGTCGTAAGCTCATCTTCTGTCTTCTATATAAAAAAATTGAGAGGTTTTTGTATGTCATGAAATAACTTGAGAACATGATCTACGATTTGAAAAATTCTCTCAAGACTGTTGTCCTTACGGGGTCCGACGTGATTGAACAAAATATTATTTGTAGGATTGCACAGAGGATGATGAAAAACAAAGGTATGCAAATTTTGCAATGTCGGCCTACTGGGCAATTCAACGTTTGCCAGGACAACTAGTTGAGAATAAAAAAAAGCCAATTGGATTCATATGAAAATGAATGGCAAGCTGAAATGATGATATTGAAACCTGAAAGAGGAAAAATAAAAATAAAATTGAATTCACTGAGAGTGTAGACGATTTGTTAGAATGGAATTGGAAAGCACAAGAAGTGTGATGGTTAAATTCATGGACAGAGCAATGAATTAATGGTAACAAACCCGATGAGAGTGCAAAAGAGAACTGTGATTGAATTCACTGAGATTGCGTTTAATTCTTGTTGTGATTAAATTCACTGACAGCGCATTGGAATTTAGAGTTGAAATTAGAACTGTGATTGAATTCACTGAGGTTGTGTATAAAGAACAAGAGGAGTCGTGATTGAATTAACTGACAGAGCAAAAAAAAACTACAAAGGGAATACACCAACTAAAAACATCGACAGTGACCGAATTTGTTGCTTGCTCATAAAAAAGTATTGTGATTCAATTCACTTGGAAGGCACAAAAAAAAAAGAACTGTGATTAAATTCACTGATGGCGTGACGGAAAACAAAGGTTCAAAAGCACTATGCGGAAAGAACAATATAAAACACAGAATAAAAAAAAATCATCGAGCGAAAAATATATCTCAAATCAGTATACTGTAGACTATAGTCACAGCCTTTTTTTTTAGATTGATGCATTTGATTTTTGTAAGTAGTTTTGCTTAAAAGGTTTAAAAGAATTGAATTGGATTGAATTGAAAATTGAAAATGACTGAGTGTTAATTAGATTAAACAAGAGTGCATGCACTATATGATTGGTTGTGATGCAATTCACTGGAACGAAAAAAAGGATCGAAATGGACTGAATTACTGGAAAGAGCACGCTGAAGTTGAATGCATTGAGAGTAAAATTGAATAACTAGTTCATTCCACATTGAATAATATGAAATATAAATACTGGTTTATATTCCATAAAAAAAAACAATGAAATATATTTAAGGAAATCATGTTGCTGCGGGAACTTAAACAGTGTTTACAATTAGTTAGGTTCTCAGAATTTATGGAAAATTCACGTAGAACTTATATGAAGAAATCGTATGCTCAGGATGATACTAAAAAGGTATATTGGTTGCATACACTTGAGTGTGTTTCCTTTGAGACGTTGTGGCAGTGAAACTCAGAAAAAAAAACTATATGTATTTAAGAAAACATGCAGAATCTGGGTGTGGTTTTTTATAAATGGGTTATATTTCCATATGTATTCTGATGAGTCTAGTAATCATGTGCAAGTTTTTTTTCAGAGAAAAAAAACAAACTGTGTATGCCGAGCGTATGCGAATGTTCGTGCATTCTAATGTCTATATCTACGAAAGACTCTGACGGATATTGATGCATTATCGCACATGCAAATGTTTCCATCTAGAACTGTTGAATTATTCTTGGATACAGGATTATGCAGAGCATGTTTCACCTGCTACTTTTAAGGTCAATTGAGGATTTTAAATCGAAAAAAATGAGATTATCTTAGCAATAATTTGCATAGCAGAAGCATATATCACTATTAAAAAAATGCATTTAAACAGTTTGCTGTAATAAAAACAAAAAAAAAACGTGAATATGAAAAAAAATAAAGAAGAAAATGTGATTTATTGTGTTATAAGCCAGAATGCTTTGAATGTAGCGCCAGAAGCAATTTTTCTTCAGTTTCAATTTTTCTGTGAACATTGTAAGATAATTCCTATTTTCATCAGTGGCCAAATAGATAGATTGATAGATAGATAGATAGATAGATACCGTAAAATGGGGTGTTAAGGACTCGTGGGGTTTTAAGGGATTGAACTTCTCAGTCAAGTTTGACATATCACAGAAACGTGGAAAATCGATTTATAAATCATCTGAAATGCTCAATTTGTTCGGAGGATTGTGAGCTGCATTATGTAATAGGAGCTATCTAATAATATGAAGTATTGTGGTTGCTAGATATTGAAAACTTTTCAAAACATTTTTGTTTGTATTTTATGGGGTATATATCTTCATTTGAGAGATTTGCAATCTTTTAAAATCAAGGGTAGAAACTCATCATTAGTTAAACTTGAGATGAATTATGAAATAAGAAATTCAAACTCTTATCACAAGAAATGGCAAATATTGTATTGTTTGCTCCCATCGAAGAGAAAGACGAAATTCACTTGAACATGATGAATAAAATTGAGGAGGTCGAAATATTAGAACTATACGTTCTATTATATTTGACGATAACAAGATCATTTGAATTTTAATAAGAAATTATACCAAAGGACATTTAGTTTAAAGAAAGGGGGATGTGGTGACGAGTGTCTATCTGCTCATGAATATATACTGAGCCACCTAGTACAGTGTATCCCCATACATGCATGTACCCTGCATGGTGACGCGACAGCCAGCAGACGCTCTGCAGAGCAGCAGGTAATACTTAGTCTGACGTGCACATTGAAGCATACCACACGCGGCTACCACACATACAAAGACTTGGTTTTGAACCTTTTAAAAATTGACCACAGCTGAAATCAGTTTTTTAGTTTTTTTTTAAATTTCATATACACTGTAACCTCAATTTACGAACTAGATCGGGGGTGCGCAAATTGAGTTGGTGCGTAAATTGAATCAGTGCGTAAAACGAGGGAGCTCAGTTCGTAAAACGAGGAATTGCCAATTTATCATTTCTATGTAGAAGAATGTCTCACAATACTGGACCCTAGAAGATTGTTATATTTTTAAGGAGCGTTTGTATTGTCAGATCCAAGTTTTGGTAACTAAGTGAGTACAACAGGTGTCCTAGTTCATCCAAAAACTTCCTGGAATATATACCTGCAATGTACTGGCATAGAGCAGTGGCCAGAAGAGCAGACAAGAGCTGTGAAGAGTGTAGTGCTCCTATACGCGGACGGATTATTCGCTCCCGGAGACCCCCGGAGCAGCAGCCGGAACAACGAATCCCTCTTGCGAGCAGGTGATAACCCACTCCGGGATTTAAGCGGGATAATATTTTGATTTCCAAGTTTTTCGCCGAAATCAAATTTTTCCATCCCGAAGAAAACGCCTGAATTTTTAGGGTCGATATTTTTTCGCTTGAGCAAGAGTGAGTGAGAGGCGTCATCGCCTTCGTTTTCGGGATTTTGTTGGACCAGAGTCGTGTGAGCAAGAACAGTTCCGTGCGTTTGTGGAAGCGAGAGGGGGTGTTAGGGAGAGCGCGGAAAAGAGAGGGAAAACGAAAAAACGGGGAGTGTGTGAAGACAAGCACGCATCAGGAAGAGAAGAGTAGTGGTGTGAGAGGTGAGCGTACCGTAAGCGCGGATCGTTCCTCAGTGTTGCCAGTTGTTGGTGGAGGGTTTCTAGAGATAGCGCTCCCGTCCGTGATGGAATATTCTCGGGGCTGGAGATTGTAAACAAGAGCATTATTGTGTTCTCTGTTTATGTTGATCATCTCTCTGGTCGTCCAAAACCGTGATCCTAAACCTATTATTCTCATTATTTTTTTCTGTTTATGTTCTTTCTCGGTTCTATGTTGCATTTTTGTGTTTGTTTTATTTATGAGATGCGAGCGTTCGGCGTGTCTAGTTTTCTTATATTAATTTTGGGTTGATGTTTAGCTTGAGAAATTCCTGATCTTTTAAAAGAAAGAACGAAAAGCTTGACCATTTCAAAATTTGGGAAATAAGTTAAGACATTTATTAAATTGTATATGTAATACAAAATTTCCAACTAAGTGTCATTAGTGATAATATTAATTTGTTTGGCCCAAAGACAAATTATTTGACCTTTCTTAAGATAAGTTCAAAATAACTACTGGGGGGGCCAGATAGCCGTAGCGGTAAACGCGCAGCTATTCAGCACGACCAAGCGGAGGGTCGTGGGTTCAAATCCCACCGGTCGATGTGCTTTTCGGGTTGGAAATTTTCTCGACTTCCCAGGGCATAGAGTATCTTCGTAACTGCCACACGATATACACATGCAAAAATGGTCATTGGCACAGTAAGCTCTCAGTTAATAACTGTGGAAGTGCTCATAAGAACACAAAGCTGAGAAGCAGGCTCTGTCCCAGTGGGGACGTAATGCCAGAAAGAAGAAAGAAGAAGAACTACACGGGGCTGATTGTCTAATGGCTTCTGCTTCCCAAGCAGGAGGTCGTGGGTTCGATCCCAGGCCCGTCCCTTTATAATATTTGTGACATTATTCTTAACTAGCTTACCAAGGAAATTTTAAGGCGAACAGCTATGTATAATCTTTCAAATCGCATGATACAGACGACCACAAAATCGCCTAAATTTATGCTCACGGTGTGTTTCATAGAATAAGTTTATTACAAAAAAAAAGATAAGTCTGAAACTTCCCCACAATTAGGTCTAGGTCTCTCGAGTTCATTTGCTGCAAAAACCAAAAAAATCAGTCGAGGGGTCTAGAGTAATTTATTTTTGTTTGATTTCGAGAGACTTGCACATATTCAAGCGTGTGCTAAAGTCGCATGATCGATTTCTCTTCATCGATCCTCTCTTCTGCGAATAAAGGTGACAAAATGCAAGTTTGTCAGTAGTTTTTTACCTCAGATCGCTTGGCAGGGATGCAACATATTATGTTTGTATTTGCATATCTACGTGTTTTTGTACTGGGGCGGAGTTCTGTTTGATCTTTCGACCTTGACACTTGCTTTTGCCGGGGCGAGCGACGAGGGCAGGATCAAACATGTCGCGCGTCGGTCTCGTAAGTGAAAAAGTGGCGTGATCGGTGAGTTCGGTTGGAGTTACTGAAAAAGTGCCGCGATCGGTTAGTTCTGTTTGATCCTTCGACCTTGACGCTTGCTCCTGGGCAGTGCGTCAAGAAAGCCCGAACAGTTTTTTTTAATTCTTTTTGGGTCGCGCGCTTATTTTTTTTTTCCTGAGTGCTTTTTTTTAGCCGAGCAAACGAGTGAAGCCGAAAGTGGATTGTGGCTGCTCAGTCAAGGATAACGGATCAATTGGTGAGCTCGTTTCATGCTACTATTTCTAATCTATAAAATATGTATGACTGCACATTCAATCGTTACAATGGTGGGATGTAAATATGATTTTTCAACAAACTATGGATGGTTCGTCACTGTGAGTGTCGACACAAACTCTGATTCATGATTTATTTATGTTTAACATTTTTTTTCAGAACACCTCTTATATACCTTTATTTTTGCAATTAAAAAAAACTTTGAATGGTTCGACACTACAAGTGTAGACTTGCGAAAGGTTCACTTTATTCAACAAACTTTGGATGGTTCGCCACTGTAAATGTCGGCATAAGAATAAGAGTGTTCTATGATGTCCCAACCAATCGAGTTTTTTGTTTCTTTTCAAATGAGTAAAATATAATAACACATGCTTTCGTCCTGACAGCTGTAGGAATGTTACATTTAGGTATTTGTTCAACAAACTTTGAATGGTTCGTCACATCAAGTGTCGGCATAATTTTCCTCTACATAGAAATTGTTCATATCAAATGAAAATATTATATTTACGTATAAGCATGTATATATCTCACAAATCATTGTTTATCATGGTCTAATCGCTTATCAAAGTGAATCCTATGACCCAACGATCCTCCCCATTAACAAACATCCCTCCCAGTAACCTTTGTGGAGATGCAGAGGCAAACACGGTCTCCAAAAAGCAAAGGTTACACACTGACATTCCTTCCCCCAATCCCACCTGACTGCAAGGACGTGGCCGGCGCCGTTATTGACCCTGTATAAATAGAGGCACTGAATTATGCACACTGAAGAAGATTATGGCCAATCCCAGCCGAACTTCTAGTTGATTCTTTGTGCATTTTCACTGACTTCGGTCAATCACGGAATAGCAACCATTGATATGTGTAGTCAGTCTAAGCTAAGCTAAGCTATATACCTGCAATGTACTGGCATATTTAGCGATCCTTTGATGTTTTTTGATATGGCACAGGCCCTTATATATTCATAGTAGTAAAATGAGTATTTTTATAATTTGTGCCGATGTCCTAGGTCCTCCAAGGACTCCATTGAATATAGGCTTTGGGATCTACGACCGTAATGAGAGATCAGAGGATAGTTTTCAATTACTCCACAGGCCCCTAACCATTCATGTGAGTAAACGGTGTATTGTAATAATTTGTGAGGATGTCCTCGGTCCTCCAAGGACTCCATTGAATATAGGCCTTGGGATCTACGACCGTAATAAGAGATTAGAGGTTTCTTTTCAATTACTCCACAAGCCCTCAACCATTCATGTGAGTAAACGGTGTATTGTAATAATTTGTGTGGATGTCCTAGGTCCTCCAAGGAACCCATTGAATATAGGCCTTGGGATCTACGACCGTAATAAGCGATTAGAGGTTACTTTTCATTTACTCCACAGGCCCCTAACAATTCATGTGAGTAAACGGTGTATTTTAATAATTTGTGTGGATGTCCTAGGTCCTCGAAGGACCCCATTGAATATAGGCCTTGAGATCTACGACCATAATAAGAGATTAGAGGATAGTTTTCAATTACTCCACAGGCCCCTAACCATTCATGTGAGTAAACGGTGTATTGTAATAATTTGTGTGGATGTCTTATGTCCACCAAGATCTATATCGAATATAGGTCTTAGGATCTAGAAGCGTAACCAATTATCAATAGATGCTTTTTTGATATGGCACAGGCCCTTATCTATATGTAGCAGTAAAATGAGTATTGTTATAATTTGTACCGATATCCTAGGTCCACCAAAGACTTTTTGAATAGAAACCTTTGAATCTACAAACGTGATCAATGATCTATAGGTAGTTTTTTAATATGGCACAGTCACTTAACCATTCATTTAAGTCAACGGAATATTTTATTGTTTTTGGTGCTCCAAGGACTCCATTGAATAAAAGCCTTTGGATCTACGGCCATAATAAGTGATTAGAATATAGTTTTCAAATACTCCAAAGGCCCCTTACCATTTCTGTGGGTAAACGGTGTGTTGTATGAATTTGTGCGGATGGCCTTGGTCCTGTAAAATCTCTATCGAATATGGGCATAAGGATATACAAGCGTAACCAATCATCAATAGATAGTTCTTCAATATTGCAAAGGCCTCTTACTGTCCTTATTTGCAAACGAAGTGTTGCATTGAGTTGTGTCGATGTTTTTGTACTTCCGAGGACTCCACGATATATAGACCTGGGTATTTACAAACTTAAGTAGTTGTACATTGATGATACTTATTTATAGCATAAAATATAAACTCTTAAGGCTAAGTAGCCCGTCATTCGGTTTGGTAGCCTTGTTGATTTTCCAGATTGTAATTTCAAATTGATAAAACTCAGTCATCTTAAGTAATATTGATTCATAAAAGTATCACTACTTGAGCTTACATATTGAAAATAAACTGATACATATTCAGCAATGTCAGTGCAAAACCTAGTGATTTTCTTTAATTCGCAATCGTGAGACGGTTTGGCCACAATCATCGATGCCCACCACAAATTTCAAAGACGGCCTACTTCGCCTTAATATAAGCAAATGGATCAATGTACTGATCTGTACTGATGTTCATGAATTTGCTTCGTGAAACAAGTGGCGTCTATTGAATTTGCGTAAAAACAGACTTCGTTGATTGGAGTTTAGGTAATAATACCCATATTGCATGAATTTCAAACGATTTTCTAAACCGGAGGTTGCCATATTGGCTTCCAAAATGGCGTCGGTCATCTATTTTCGTCATCCCCTCGTCGTGCCCGTTCCAAAAATACCCATATTGTATGGGTTTCCACCGATTTTCCCAAACCAGAGGTCGCCATCTTGGATTCCAAAATGGCGTCGGACTTCGATTGTCGTCATCTCCAACTCATGTTCGCTCCAAAAATACCCATATTGTATGGGTTTCCAACGATTTTCCCAAACCAGAGGTCGCCATCTTGGATTCCAAAATGGCGTCGGACATCGATTTTCGTCATCCCTTCGTTGTGCCCGTTCCAAAAATACCCATATTGTATTGGTTTCCAACGATTTTCCCAAACCAGATATCGCCATCTTGGATTTCAAAATGGCGTCGGACATCGATTTTCGTCATCCCCTAGTCATGTCCGTTCCAAAATTACCCATATTGTATGGGTTTCCAACGATTTTCCCAAACCAGAGGTCGCCATCTTGGATTTCAAAATGATGTCGGACATCGATTTTCGTCACCCCCTCGTCGTGCCCGTTCCAAAAATACCCATATTGTATGGGTTTCCAACGATTTTTCCAAAACAGAGGTCGCCATCTTGGATTCCAAAATGGTGTCGGACATCGATTTTCGTCATCCCCTAGTCATGCCCGTTCCAAAAGTACCCATATTGTATGGGTTTCCAACGATTTTCCCAAACCAGAGGTCACCATCTTGGATTCCAAAATGGCGTCGGACATCGATTTTCGTCATCCCCTCGTCGTGCTCGTTCCAAAAATACTCATATTGTATGGGTTTTCAACGGTTTTCCCAAACCGGAGGTCAATGATTTCCCACAGAATTGTCAATACTCAATTTACGCACTGCGTAAAAAAAGTGACTTAAATTGAGTTTACTTCGTAAAAAAAGTGACTTAATTTGAGGTAGCGTAAAAAAAGACTTCGTAAATTGAGGTTTTAGTGTACTTAAGTACATAATTGCAAGTAATTAAGTGATGGTTTGATCATGTATCGTATCAGCAGTGATATATATTTTTTCCAGGTTTTTATTGTACCGTAAACTGGGGGGAAATTGATCACTTTTGAGCGATTCTGTGCTATAATTCCTAGTGGGATGCATGTATTATCATCCAAATATTTTTAAAACCTGTACTGGTTGAATGCTCAACGAATTATACTAACCAAATTTTGACGAATTGCTATCGTAATAACAAAAACAATTTTTGGAGATCAAAAAGTGGTGTTTGTGATTCCGGGGTGAAGTTGATCAATTACTGCGATAGGTTTCCTAAAATAAAGAAGTATGCTTTTCACTAAATTTAGGGTCTCTGAATCTGAATCAAGACTTAAAAATCTAACAACTTGTTGATTAATCGGGTAATTTTTTAATTGAAAGTTCTGAATAACAGATTACACCACATAAAACGCCTGAAGGCAGGCAATTTTCTTAGAAGTTAGCAACCCTCTTGCAAAAATATCATTTTTTCTCTAAAATAAGAATTTGTATCCTCAATACAAATTCGAAACTGGGTACACAAAACATATCTGGAATGTCTGAAACAGTTTATTAAAACTGTAGCTTAGTGTAGCCGTAGAAAAATTCGATTGTTTGGAGAAGAACCCTTCAACAGTTCATGAAACATTTCCTAAAAAATCTGTTTTTCCATGAAATAATTACCTTGAATGCCAAACCGAATTTATGAAAATCAAGAGTAGCTATCAGGTAATGCCACAACTCAGAAATTGTGATAATTGAAATCGTGGCATAGCTCTTATAACAGTCTATACATGTGGGTACGGGAATGATCAACTTCTCCCCGCTGATCAACTACACCCCGAATTACAGTACGTACTTTATGACTTGGCACAATTTTTGTACGACAAAGTTGCTCAAAAATAACGCGATTTGTGCAAAACTGATAAGAGGAGCTTTTATAAATGTAACACCATCAACAAAGAAGTAGCGAAAAAATCGAAATTCAGAATCTGCTCTTGACAAGTGCAAGAACATAAAGTGTGAAAATCAGATTTTTATCTGCACTAGTCTCGAAATGACAGTATGGTTATGTCGTGCCCATACTTTCTGGGACACCCTTTAGGTGTTACTCTTGGAAGTTTTTACAGCAGAACTCTTATTGCTAGTGAATATCATTAAAAAATTAATAAATATTGCTTGGATAATTGGATTTTTGAATTCAAGTGATAAAGGACGTTGGTGTCATTCCATTTGTCCTTATGTTAGTAACTTTCCTTGGTTTACAACATGACTGCAATCAGAAGTTATATCTGTACATTCTCAAGAATAATATCAAATCATAATATATGTATGTAATAGCTTTTCATATCAAGTAAATATAAATGGTACCAATTTATGTGATTGTGGAGAATTTCATAAAGATATTGATCACATAGTGTTTGTATGCTCCAGATAGTGGTTTGAAAACTTTATATGATACTCATCCTTCATCTGTTCGTGATATCCTTGGAAATAAATTTCTTCCTGCTATGAAATTATTGTATAATTATCTATATGAGATATCATATTCTGCTTGAATTTTTTTTTCTGCCTTTTTTGTTTTCTTTTTGGATTTGAAGATTGAACCATCTCTCAACAAGATTTTCCATTGGAATGGCTATTTTGGATTTGTCAAGATTTTTGCTCTGTTATGGTTCAATCCGTGCGAGCCTTTAGTGAACAAGACATTTATTATAACGTTTTGAAAAGATAAATAGGTTTTGTGCCTCTTTGAGAAAAATTTCTTCAGGAAATCACTCAAAGAGGTTTTTCCCTTTTTCAAAAATTTAGTTAAAATTAATAAATAAATAAATAAATATGAGAAACAAAAATGTATCTAAAATAAAACAAAAACAGTTTAAACGCAAATGGCCGTATCATTTTAAGTGAGCTAGATGCAATTACCAAAAAACATCCTTGCATCATCAGAACAACATGTCATTCGTTTTCTGCCATAATTTTTACATAATACATCAGTACTTTCAAGTTCAATATATCATTTCAGTAAATTTCGGTATTCACAAAAATACACCGGGCTTCAGGATTTTTTAGATCCCGGAATTTCCCGTAAGATCAGGGATTCCATAAGACAAATAATGAATTCACAAAAGGACTCATCAAGACTCTGCACAAGCATTCCACTAACAATATCTGGTCACTTTGTGCCAGGGGAGGATTGTAACCGCAACATCATGGTTGATAACGGTGCTGATGATGATGTGCACTAATAGTTTATGTGCTTCTTGGGTGCTGCTGTTTCACTTCTACCGGTGATAGTATCTCAATGTATGTATGTACGCATAGCCGTAGGAAACTTTTCACTTTTATTGAATTTCTGCATGATTTGAATGTAAGATAAAGTTTTTGTATTACACTCGTCAGTGCTTGATGTTGTGCTTCCGCTTCCGTGAGGACGTTCTTGATGGTGCTTTCTTCAGAACCAGGAATCGTTGTTCGTGCCTTAGGTATACCTATAGGGGGTGGTGATGTTTTCTTATAGCTCGACACAAGTGAAAGTGGCAAAGATCTCTTCAGCTCAAGCGTTACAGAAATGCAGTGGAGGAGTGCACAAGTTGAACGCATCAGTCTAGTTTTTAAAAGTTATTACTCAGGAATAAGTTTTACTTCCTCTCGAGCTTGTCATGTCAAACAACAAACCAAGTTTTATGGCTCGATGGAGAACAAATGATTCACAACACTGCTGGCTGGAGTTGTTTAAATGTTTTAAATATTTTGTGGCCTAACATCGAACGCTAAATCTGTTATTGCGTTGAAATGATACAACTTAATATTGAATCTCAAATGATGTCTGACATTAATCCTCTAAGTTTTATCAACGAAAACTGTAAGAATGTGTTCATTTCGTTAACAAAAACGTTACCCATATTATACAATATCGTTGCATAAAATTAAAATGCAAGATTCTTATACGGTATTTGGATTTAATTCTTACATTATCTGTAAGAAAACCTTAAGTTTTCTGCAAAAATTTGGGGTCACTCCTAAAATATACAAAAGTGTTTTGTCCACATTTCTGTGAAAACACATCTAAATAAAACTAGTTATAGCTGATTCAAAAGGCAAGAGTTAATATTTTAACCCTTTTTTAATTTTATATACTAATTTTCTATCTAAATTTTAGACATTTTTCAGAGATTACTCTGACAAAACACCCCTAATTTTCAGCATTGGATCGACCAAGGTTACTGGGAAATGTTTGTGTATGAGAGTTATGGTGAAGTTTTACAAAAAAAAATCTCGTGGATAAACCATGGTGCAGTAAGCGAACTTTTGTTTGCATACATTTTTCGCGAACTTTCTAATGTTTCATATTCAAATTTATGAGCCATTCGATAAATTTGTCTCCGAGACGTCGGGAACAGATATAAACTGCTAGTAAGTAGACGACAGTGAAGCAGTTGCATTCAAATATGACAGCAAAACTGTGAACATTGAAATTCCTTTACATATAGTAAGATAAAATCGTAGATGTCGCAACCATTTTTTTCAATGTTATGTTGACACCAATTTTCTGAAGTTTTAAGATTGAAAAGATAATAAGACCATGTTGCTATTTGTTTCTGTAGTATAAACGTAAAACTTTATTCATACTGAAGATTGTTTTAAGACACGCATTTAATTCTTCTATAAGTGTTTAGGATTAGACCCTTTATTTTATTTATTTTTATCATTTTTTCTTGCGCCAATTTTTTTGGCGTCTTACGTAGTTTATATGGACATTACATCAATTATTTTTGTTTGTCTTTGTTAACGAGATTTTCAACCCTGGGCTAGTTCATTTCGAGACCAACAGCTTCACTTCCCTTCCAAATGAAGTCGCCACTATAACTTTTTGAATCATAAGTAACTACCTCCAGAATGGGATTCGATCCCAGGTCCTTGACGTGTGTTCTACACCAGGTCCGTCACTACATCAATTCGGTTCAGAGATGTTTTTTATTCGTTATAAATATATATGCATTCATGTAAAATTTCTGTAAATAGAAGACGTTGCGTTATTTGTAAGAAAAATAGATAAAACTTGTTTCTTGATTAATGATAAGATATCGAATGTTTAGGATTTCTAGCTCAAATCAAATCGAAGCTTATAAATGCCATAGTGTTCAAGTAAGAGACTTCCATTACAAATATCATAAGAATCGATTGAGATTTACAAAAGTAATGGCTATTTGTTGTTTTTGACGTAAAAATTATAATTTTTGATCAAACTCTCATTGCATGAAAATAAATAAGGATAAAAACTTCTTTGATTTGTTTATGTAATAGCGTTTTTATGCATCATAAGAATGCTTTGAGGTGTATTAGTTACTACATAATTGCTTGGAATTGATTTTTGGCCCATAGTGTGGCAAAAGTTTAAATCAGCGGGCCAAAAGTTGGACCCATATAATTTAGCAGAGAAATTTACAAATTACCCCAATTTCACACATTATCTTCAAGTTTGGCGAAATTTGCCTGATCGTGCGAAAAGAAAAGTCACCAACATTTTAAATTTTCACCTAGTTTTGCAAAAAACGATTTTTTTTTTTGGCTTCGGGCAATTTTTTGATGAAACATTAGAGTGTTTTTATCTGTAAACATAAGTTTATATAAAGTATGTCTGTCGTAAAAGTGTCGAACCCCACCGATGGGACAAAAGTTTGTCAAAGACAATCAGTGAAATAATAGCAAATATGTTGAAGGTTCACTGTATGGTATTTATTTTCAACTGCTATTGTTTTTATAAAAAAATTGATTATACCACTAAGGTCGAACTTTTGCTCTGCCTTACTATGATATGATATTAATACAGGGTGATTACTAATTCCTGTCAGTAAAGTAAATGATCGTAGATAAAAGATGTATGTATGAGTTTTAATTTCCAGTATACATCCTGTTTTGTACATCTATAAAGTTTGTTTTGACAAAGTAAAGATTCAATCTATTTTCATTTACCATAGTTTTTAGTCATATGTGTTGTTTTAAAGGCAATACACCTGGCACGCACGTTTTCCACAGATATGTATTTTTGACTAAACTCCGCTGAAAAATTTACCTGATTGAAGCAGCATGTTAGCACAATCTTTTAGACTTACAAGGAAACAACATAAGACTGATTATGGGAAATTTTAATGAAAAATATATGTCTTTTGAGTGATTCCAAGCAACAGCACCAAAATTTGGTAAATTTTTTAATTCATTTTTTTCTATTGAGCTGAAACTTTGCACAGTTTTCCAGTTCCATCTAAATCGTCATTTTCCGATATCAAATCTTCAAGTTGAGTCACGACTAACTTTTCAAAAGGGTGTATGTGAAAATGGTTCAAAAATATTCAAAAAGCTGCATAGCAAAAACGGTTCGTTCGATTGTTAGACAACTAAAGAAACAAAGTTAGACAACTAAATAAAGATTCCAAAAAAATACACACAGTAAATTTTTTTTTTTTTGCATTAAAAAACATAATTTTTGACACAAAAACTCAAATATCTCAAAACCCTATCGGAATAACGTAATTTTTTGAGGGAAAACGGTCCATTATATTAGCTATCTACCATAAAAATTTGGTGATGGTAAACCAATAAAAAAAAAAGTTATGACATTTCAAACATGTCACAATTTTCACATTTAGTAGAAAACAAATTTTTTTTTTTCGGTGTAAATTATTACGGGAACCGCAGTTTGTTGCTGATTTTATTGTTAAGGGCCTTGCGTGAATTAAACAAGTCGTTTTCATGTATTCATTAGTATTATGTATATTATATGTATAAATATTATGTATATGTATAAATATTATATGTATATGTATATATGTATAAATTAAAATGAATTAACAGATTACACGAAAATAAAATTTTTTTTTGCCAGGATATTTTTTTTAGAGTATGATCGATGAGTTTCTAAATGTTATATATAAACTTTAAAAGTTTTGGATTTGGGTATGCGTTATGAGATCATGAAAACATTTTATTAATACTTATTTATTTATTTATTGTTATTCCATTTTTTTACAATATCGAACACTTTTGCATCATTATCAGTACAGTTCGAGTATAGTTTTGCTTTAATTTTATTTTCTGACAATGGAATGAAACAGTGAAATTTTTGGGTTCCTTGGATATTGCTCGCTGAGCTCTGATGCCGTTAATTCGTACTCTTCAGTAGTAGTAAAACAAAATGATAATTTTGTTAAATCTTCTTCTTTTCTGCGATTCGCCCAATCAAATAGTTCTTTTGCAGTTTTAATTGGATGCTCACGTTCTTTGGCTAAACTTGCTCTTGTGGCCATGCGCTTTATGGTTCCTCCAATAGCATCACAAGGACCTTTGCCATGTGACGTAGCAAAGAAATGCCATTCTGCATCAATTCCGTACTTTGATTTAAATTGACATAGGCTCGAAAAATTCTTACGGTTTTTGTACTGCGATGCTGCTCCATCAGACATGAAATATATCTTTCTGATTTCTTTATCCTTATCAACGCGTAAAAAGTTAAACATTTTGGCAATGAACAAATTTACAGATACTGAGTCGTGTCTTAAATCTTCGGAAATTACAATAAAACTAAAATGTTCAATTTGCGTACTTCCATTGAAATAAATAACGAATGGATGAATTGTAGCTTGTTGTACGTTCCAGTGATGGGACTGCACTTCATCTTGCAATACAAAGCTATAGTTTTCAGAAAAATCACAAATGACTAAAAATTTACCATCTTGTAATGTATTTTTCGTATTTTTTAAAAAAGCGGGATTGCTCTGTTTTAATAAAGTCGTGAGGAATTAAACTTTCTAATTTCAAGCAAAAAAATGACACAAACTCATCTACAGGTTTTACAATAGTTTCTAGGTCACACCTATCCGTGGTCACCCATTGCTCAAATGATAACTGATCAATATAATTTTCTTCAAACTCAGCGAATAAAGTATTTTCCAATGATGAAGAATCTGGACAATCCGAACAAGATCGTAGATAGCAATTTGATGTTGTATTTTCACACAAAAGACTACCAGTTAACATTTTAATATCCTTTGATAAATTGATTCTTTTCAAACTATGTGAGATTAAGTTAATATTTTCGTGTGTTGTGCACACACAAACATTATGTGTTCCTGAATTGGATAGAAGCTTGCATTGCCTTGGACGAAGGCTTGCAAATGAGGAAAAACCTACCTTAATATTTTCGTTAATTTCCTTGAAGCGTGTATACGCTTCTTTCAAAGTAGTCATCATTAATCGTTTTTGGATTGCTTGACGCTTTCCATCTTTTTTTTACAGATACATAATCTTTTTGGCCAAGCATAGCTCTACTTACTTCATCGTCTTCAAAATATTGAATTATTATTTCTTTTGTCTCATCTGTTAATGAAGTACTCGACCTAGCATTTTTGGTTGCAAGACAGTTATTTTTGAATTGTTTTGCCTCTTTTGCTGTATTTCTATTGGTTTTGAACTCATCAATGGCGTCTTGACAAAATCAATAATTTTTCTTTCCTTGTCGTGGCTAGATTCGAGAACCTTTCCTTCATATTCATAATTACCTCATCGTAGTCTGTATTTTCCACATCCTCAGGTCCTAATTTGAAGAGGTCTCTTCGTACAGCTTCGTTGATTTCACGGTATTTTTTCTCGGGATAATTGACGTAACCCATCTTCGTCCATTTAATCGGAGTCACTTTTATTCCAGCTATCCCTTCGTTGAAGCGTTCGATGTTGACCTTTTGGATGCACTCATCTTCTGATTGATTTGTTGAAACAGATGTCGCTGATGGTACCGTGGCAAGACTATCTGCACTTGGTACTTCTGGTAACTCCTCAGTTGTTGTCGGTGCATCTAGTAATTCCTCAGTTGTTGTTGTTTTCGAACTTCCTGCAACCTGATCCACCGATGATGTACAGATTGCCCGTTTGTCAACGTTTAAACGGCAGGACGTACAAATGCGTAAATTTGTATTCAATGTAAACATTGGAGCATAACCAGCCGCTTTCAGTTTATCTATGGTGCTTTCGGTGAGATTTCGTAGCTCTTTCGAACACTTTTTTTCTGCAAACGGCCTGCAACAGTTGAGAAAGCGACTACTCATGTTGCTCGTTAGATTTTAATAAACAAAATCACTTTTAAGTTTTTACTGACTAGTTTGGTGTCGTTTGCTTGACTGAAGAAAAATTTTACAATTAAATCTTTTATAACCATAGTGGTAGTATATTTTTAGCTTTTTCGTGAGTATGTTCATGGTATGTACCTATCATGTTTTTGATGTTGTTGAAGTTACTCTACTTGTTAACCTCATGTGGTACCCTTAACAAAAAATTCAGCAACAAACTGCGGTCCTAAAAAAAATTAACAATGAAAAAAAATTACGTTGGTATTCCGATAGGGTTTTGAGATATTTGAGTTTTTGTGACAAAAATGATGTTTTTTAATGCAAAAAAAAAATTTTTTACTGTGTGTATTTTTTTTTTTTTTGAATCTTTATTTAGTTGTCTAACTTTGTTTCTTTTGTTGTCTAACAATCGAACGAACCGTTTTTGCTGTGCAGCTTTTTGAATATTTTTGAACCATTTTCACATACACCCTTTTGAAAAGTTAGTCGTGACTCAACTTGAAGATTTGATATCGGAAAATGACGATTTAGATGGAACTGAAAAACTGTGCAAAGTTTCAGATATTTTTGAAATGGTCGATCAGAATCGACTTGCATGCCTCCGTGGAATCCCTCTTTTTTGATTAAAATATATGCTTTTGAATAACGTGCGTGTTAAGTGTAATGCTTTTGAAACAACGAATGTGGCTGGAAATTAAGGTAAAAAAATAAATATGTTATCTACGTATAGTGAAGACAAATGTTATAGAAGTACAAAACTGAATATGCACTGGTAATTAAAATTCATACAACCATCTTTTTTCTATGATTACTTATTTTACTGACAGGAAATAGTAATCACCCTGTAAATCCATGAGCAAAATACCTTCCATCCTGATAATAAATCTTCGAGCTATTAGTGGAATACCTATAAGTAGATGAAAAAACGAATTTAGTACTATACCATTTAATTCCACTAGAGTTTGTATCCTTTGACAGATACGCGTATTTCGACTTTATTTGAATACAAAAAAACATCAATCCTTCAATATGATGGTAGCCAAGCAGCTCTGGATTCAAAGTTTTTAAATCTAACAAAAAGGGTATTATTCAATCCTATGTACAAATTTTGGTTTCGAGAGGTTTGGAGAAATGAATCATTTGCAACAGAAATGCTAAGCAACAATAATTCATATTTTCAAACTAGCAAGCATTTTTTTTTAAGACTTGGGTGATACATTTAAATCTTTATCTTGTTTTATAACTTTGCAAATATCTAGTTTAAATCGAATTGGAAAGGTAAATCCTGATTATAATCTGTTTTAAATTCTTGTATTCTATTCGAGATCTATAAGATTGGATTGAATACGTCATCTTGGCAATATAAACGTAAACATAGATTTTTAAATAATTTTTTACTCGTTTTCCATAAAAGTGACATTTGGTATCTAAGAAAGTTGATCAGTCGGTTTTGGACGACATTTAGATTTTGATCTACCTCTGTATGAAAGTGCGCCACTAAAATCGGTTCACAAATATTATCGAAACAAGCATTGTAAGTTATCTAAATCCTTTACGACTTTTATCTCTCATGAGAAGGCGCCTTGGCCCCCCTCAAGTCTGATGGCTATTTTCGCCCATGGCTGAAAGTTCGTGTATAAGTAGGGTGTAGTAAGTCGGAGAGCATAAGTATAGATGACCGCTTCGTAGTTGCACTATGTAATTGGAGGACGTGCCTGGAGTAGTGGTTAGAACGCATGACTCTCACGCCAAGGAACTGGGTTCGAATCCCATCTGTAGAAAACTACATTGTCGCTTGGTGATGAGAAACCATCCAGCATGCGGATGTGCTCGATGCGGGATGAAATGTGTCTGCCTCGTTCGGAGGTCCAACGTTGAAAGAGGACGTGCCACGATGGTTTTTCTTATGATGATGGCCGACGCGATGTTGTCTATATGTGTGTGTTCATCTGACAGCTTGAGGGGTAAGGCTTTAGATATGCTACACGGTAACGAGATAGCAATTTATCCTGACGTCCAATCAAAATGAGGTCTTCGGCAAAGTTGTAGCTGAAAAGATTTCACATGAGAAGATTGTGTTCACTTTTCCATTAAACATCATGACGAAGAGATAGAGAGCTGAACACAAAAGGATGGCGTTTTCCATAGTAATCTCCATAAAAACTTCAAATGGCCTGTGCACAGTCAAATTTATTCCGATTAATTTCAAACTTTGGGAGGGTGCTATTTACCATAATATAAGTCGTTTAAGCATAGGGGAGCAACAATTTCAAAATTTGCATCACTCTAGGGTTCAGACTTGTTCACCATTAATCAGCCATTGTTCAACCAATACTCTTGCTGTTCAGTTTTCATTGTTACTTGGGTTATGAATAGGAGGGCCAGAAACACTCTCCACCGTGAACCTTATAACCCGCCAGCTCGTCACGCTTCCCATTCGTCAATGGATGGCTTTAGCGCCACTCCTATAAGGAAACAGTATTACCAAGCATTTAACCGCATCGTGCCAAGGAGTGTGGGTTCGATTCCCGCTTCAGTCCGAAAAAACTTTTCGTCAGGATCGTATTTCGACTGTGCTACTGGGCGTTGCATGCTACTCCGTTGCCTAGTGTGGTGCTTCCTTCAAAGGGCTAATCATCCACTGGAAGCATTAACGTGTCGGTGTCTTTTTAAAAATAAACTACAGAAAACAACGAAAACGAACTACGTGAAAATCCCTCACAAGACACTAATTCTTTGCAACTGACTACAACAAACAATTTAGCTTGTATACCATTGACAACATTTATTGCACATCCATATAGAGTAAGGTGGGGCAAAAGTTCGACCTTAGTGGTATAACCAAAGTTTCCAGGAAAACAATAGCAGTTAAAACAAAACAAATACCGTACAGTGAACCTTCAACATATTGGCTATAATTTTGCTGAACAAACTTGTGTCAAAATATTTACCCATTTTTACTTATAACAGTTTCAAAATTGATTGTCTTATTCGAACTTTTGCCCCACCGGTGGGGCAAGAGTTCGAATCTAGTGTGGGGCAAAAGTTTGCTGGCTAAAACACTAAATATCGATCTTTTTATGACAGGCATACTTTACACCAGCCGTAAACTTAAGTTTGACGAAAAATACACACTAAATTTTCATCGAAAAATTGCCCAAAACCGGGTTAATTGTAATATACTCAAAAATAGCAGTTTCTCGCAAAACTAAGTGGAAATGTAAAATTTTGGTGACAATTTTCACACGATCAGACAAATTTAACTAAATTTGAAGATAATATGTGGATTTTAGGCAATTAGCAAATTTTTCCGTGAGTTTATACATGGGTCGAACTTTTGCCCCGCTGATTCGAACTTTTGCCCCACTATGGGCCAAAAATTGTTTTCAAGCATTTATGCAAAAACTAATACACTTCAAAGCAACCTTATGATAGGCCTAGAAACGCCCTTACATAAAATATTGAAAAACATTTTATCTTTAATTGGTTCAATGCAACGAAAGTTTGACCAAAAATTACAATATTCACGTCGAAAAACAACAAATAGCCATAGCTTTTCCAAATCTCAATCGATTTTTATGATATTTGGATAGAAAGTCTCTTACTTGAATAGCTTTCGAACCACCATGACATTTATAAGATTTGTTTTAAATTGAGCTAGAAATCTTAAAAAGAAACTCTTACCCCACTCGAACTTTTGCCCCACTTTACTCTAACGCTTTCCGCTATAGAGGCTCGAATAAGGGTTCAACACATTACGCATATCTTTTGCTACAAATATATTTATAGGTTTGCTCTTCCTTCTAGATACTTGCCAAGGTCTTCAGTACCCTTTCCTCTACTTACTTCCTACTCTACCGTGCGTGGCTCTCCTACTTCATTCACTTTCTACGGCGCTCGCCGTGCACGGGCTCTTCTTCTCTGTGTGGGTATTAGGGGCTTTCGGTTGGTGGGTTTCGGTGGTTGAGCGAATGACGTGTTCAACGAGTCATCATTGATAATAATCTAGACGATTACGGACTATCAAATTGTGCCGTACTATCTCATGCGCATGGGCGACCCAACGGAAAAGCATGTATGCCAGGTACTTACTTTACCATGGATTTACGAGTTACGGGCGGTGGGGGTGGACTAGCGTTGGACATGGAGCTTCATCGGCATCTTCTCCGGCCTGAACACGATCCTCGTTGGATCTGCGGACTTACGCGTGAACGCGGTACGTGCGTTCGATCGTTTCCCTCCTTGTTGGGTTGCTGACACGAATGAAATTGTTGACGATGACGATAAGGTGATGGCGACCTGCTGCCATGAATCCTACACACAAAAAGCCACAACGCACATATTTTACAACAAGCCCACAAATTATGAAATTAAGGACATTTTAGCCGGTACTGCAATTTTTCCATAAAGAGTAATCTAAAATCGTATACATGTTAACAAAGATTGACTGGACTTTGGACTGGCTTTCAGTCACGAATTAAGCGTTGATTATTTTAAATCATTGCCAACGACTGGATCGAAACGTTGGCAATGATTTAAAATAATCAACGCTTAATTCGTGACTGAAAGCCGAAATCCAATTATCATCATCGTATACATGGGTCGAAAACTAAAGATGGTTAAACAATTGGTGCTCTTCCCCTACTTGAAGAAAAATTGCTCAAAATATTTCTGAAGTAGGTAATATTAAATAGAAGTCAAGGGGTCGAACCTGGTGTAGTGGTTAGAACACACACCTCTCACGCTGCGGATCTAGGATCGAATCCCATCCCCGAGATAGTCACTAAAAACTTCAGTGACGACATCCTTCGGAAGGGAAGTGAACCCGTTGGTCCCGAGATGAACTAGCCCACAGCTAAAGAGCTAAAAATCTCGTTAATAAAGATTGAAAAAACAAATGAAGTCAATAAATATAATCATCGTTTTCTAGATTCCTACCTGTTTAACCCACCCCACCTAATATTCTTCAGTGTTCTTTGTTCTTTCTACCATTCTTCTTTGCTCTTTGTTCCATTCTACTAGCATAGGAATTTTCCCCAGCTATTCATATGCTTATTCGGGTTCATAGTAATCAGTCAGCGTAACCTATTCAAGGGCCAAAAATCGCATGCATAATATATATTTCGTCAAATATCATCTAAAGGAGTGGAGATATCGCAATTTTGAGGTGATTTTTTGCCCTTAAGGGTCTTAAAATCACTAAAACAAGCTGAAAAACATACCAAAATTTTTCAGAGTTCACTAAAATGGGAAAACTGCACTTACGCCCTTTGCGCCACCTCTAAACCTTCACCAAAAATTCTCATTTTTTCACAGGATGTTATTTTGGGACCGATGATCATTTTCCAATTTGTAAATTCTGACTACGGAAGATTTTTGGAAATAAGGAGTTAGTTGTGTTTCAACCTTCAACCTCGACGCTTGCTCCTGCCGTGGCCGGCGATGAGGACAGGATCAAACATGTCGCGCGTCGATCGAGTAAAGTGAAACAGTGCCGCGTCGATCGAGTAAAGTGAAAAAGTGCCGCGTCGATCGAGTAAAGTGAAAAAGTGCCACTTTCGATTAGTTCTTTTTGATCTTCCGACGTTGACGCTTGCTCCTGGGGAGTGCGTCAAGAAAGCCCCAGCAGTCGTCAGTTATTTTCCCTCACGGGTTGCGCGCCTATTTTCTCTGAGTGCTTTTATATAGCTGAGCAAACGAGTGAAGCTGAAAGAGGATTGTTGCTGCTCAAGGATGACGGATCAATTGGTGAGCTCGTTTCATGCTATTGTTTCTAATCTATAAAATATGTATGACTGCACCTTTAATCGTTAAAACGGTGAGACGTAAATATGATTTTTCAAAAAAATATGAATGGTTCGTCACTTTGAGTGTCGACATAAACTCTGATTCACAAATTATTTCTGCCTAATTTTTTTTTATTAAAAACACCTTCTTCTTTTTACCTTTTTTGTAATTAAAAAAAAAAAACTTTGAATGGTTCGACACTTCAAGTGTAGACTTCCAAAAGGTTCACTTTATTCAACAAACTTTGAAAGGTTCGTCACCTCAAGTGTCGGCATATTTTTTCTCTACATAGATATTGTTCATATCAAATGAAAATATTATATTTACATATAAACATGTTTATATCTCACAAATAATTATTTATCATGGTCTGATCGCTTATCAAAGTGAATCCTGTGACCCAACGATCCTTCCCATTAACAAACATCCCTCCCAGTAACCTTTGTGGAGATGCAGAGGCAAACACGGTCTCCAAATAGCAAAGATTACACACTAACAGTCCTTCCCCCAATCCCACCTGACTGTAAGGACGTGGCCGGCGCCGTTATTGACCATGTATAAATAAAGGCACTGAATTATGCACACTGAAGAAGATTATGGCCAATCCCAGCCGAACTTCTAGTTGATTCTTTGTGCATTTTCACTGACTTCGGTCAATCACGGAATAGCAACCATTGATATGTGCAGTCAGTCTAAGCTAAGCTAAGCTAAGCTAACTACGGAAGATTTTTGGAAATAAGCCCCACCCTATTGCAACATTTTCAACTCGCGATTAACCAGTTATTTCGAACACAAAGCCATATTTGTTTTATGAATGCTTTTCCATAATGTTTACACACCGTGTTAATAGGACCATCTTTAACCGTATATATGAAAACTGCGTGAGAATAAATCATGATCTGGGGCAACCCTTGGACGACCCTAATATAGTTACAAAAAAATGCTAAAGCTGAAACAGCTTTAAATCCAACGAATTGCCGGAACATTGCAATGCAGCTGCGCGTACAGGGACTTTATTTGCAAAGCATAGCATACACTGACTGTACATGTCAGTGGTTGCTACTCCGTGATTGATCGGAACTGGTAAGAATTGCACTACGATGAATGAATAAGGAATGGGAGTTTCCGCTTATTCTCGAAGTACAATTTTAGCAGGTCTAATATTATTTATCAATAACGACGCCGGCCAAGTCCTTACAGTCAGCTGGGATGGGGAAGGAATGTTAGTATGTTATGATTGTTGCTTCTTGAAACCGAGAATACCTCTGCATCTCCACAATCACCACGGGAAGGGTGTTTATTAGTGAGGGAGGAAAAGATCTGGGAGTCACCATTGGTCAGTGATGCGATCCATGGATAAGGAGGAAAAATACAACTTAAACTTTAAGCTAGTTCTGCATTTTGTCTCGAGAAGTTTTTGGTAGAAGATTTAAAAAATACGTCAACATCCATAATGCCGAACCATTCAAAAGATGTTTTTAGTACAAGCGAAAAGAAAAAAAATAGATGTAGGGTAAAAGCACCGGTTTTGGCCAGACTAAGAGAAAATGTCAATACGAATTATATGGGAAGCCGTATTTACACTACAAATATGTCAAATGCAAGCTTTCAAACCATATTATGTATGTACACTCCCGTGCATAAGTTTGGGTTCACCGTCTAAAAAACATGCAAAAGTGTTCAGTCCATATCTCTGTGGTTACACGTCCAATTCAAACTCTTTAAGCCGCATTCCAAAGGCAAAGAGTTATTCTTACTTCGTATGTGTTTTTCCAAAAACATTCTTTGAACTTTGTATACTAAATATGTACTTAAAATTGTGACATTTTTCAAAAAACACACTGAAAAAACATTACTAATTTCCTCAGCATTGGATCGACCAAAATTTTGAAACAAGGTGTTTTTAGAATCGTAATCTTATATTCTTTGAAGAGCACTCATGAATTTTTTTCGGAAAAATCTGAAAAGTATTCAAAATCAATGAAACAGTCAGTCAAGTCATCGTGCAAAAGTTTGGGTTCACCCCTCAGTATGGTGTATCGTGCAAAAGTTTGGGTTCACCTTTACTAACTTAAATCTGTGAAATCTCAAACCAATCATGTACGCGCCATTATTTGCGCTCAAAAAAGCTTTAAACTATTAAAATCGGTTGAAAAATTGCAGAGATATTGACAAAAATGATGTGCGTGTGGCTCAGATGAACCCAAATTTTTGCACGATTTGCATCATACTGAGGGGTGAACCCAAACTTTTGCATGATGACTTGACTGACTGTTTCATTGATTTTGAATACTTTCAAGATTTGTCCGCCAAAATTTCGTGGTGTCTCATCAATGAATATAAGATTACGATTCTAATGACACTTTGATTTAAAATTTTGGTCGACCCAATGCTTAGGAAATTAGATATGATTTTTCAGTGTGTTTTTTGAAAAATGTTACAACTTTAAGTATAAATTTAGCATACAGAATTAAAAAAATGTTTTTGGAAAAATACATACGAAGTAAGAATAACTCTTTGCCTTTCGAATGCGGCTTAAAGAGTTTGAATTGGACTTGTAATCACAGAGATATGGACAGAACACTTTTGTATGTTTTTGAGAGGGTGAACCCAAACTTTTGCACGGGAGTGTACATATCGAAACTGAACTAAAGCCATTTATTCGCTTTGTGAATCTCGTTGGTCAATATAGGCCACCAGAACCAGTTTCGGGCAGAGATTTAATTTCGTTTACTTAATTGGCCAGTTGCATTGATTTCTTATTAGAGTGGTCAAATTAGGAGTACCCTGGCCAAATTAGGTGTATGGGAGTTAAAAATATAAGGAAAATGAATTGTTTTTCTTATGTTTTGAATCAATTTAAACGAGTAAATGAATGTAGCTCTATCAAGTCAATGTGATCTACTCAACACGAAAGGTTTCATGCTGATTGACTTTGTAAAACGGTGTATAATCCACTATGGCTATAATTGGCGTATGGCCAAAACCGGTGCTTCTACCCTATATACTTTCAATAACATGAAACAGGAATGATGCCGACACTAATATTGACGAACCATATAAAGTTTGTTTGAATATAGGGTGTTCCAGTTATGGGCACGACTTCACCATACTGCCATTTCAAGACTAGTGAAGATAAAACTCTGATTTTTACACATTTGATTACTGTACCCAACAAGAGCAGATTACGATTTATTAATGAATAATTTAATTATTAATGTGTTGATCAAAAATATATTTATCAGTTACGATATGATAATTGATCAGACTATCACTTATTCAAATTTAAATTTAAACTTAAGTATGTAAAATTTGTATTGGAACTAAAAATCCTGTTCCAGCCGTGGTCGATATGAAAATGGTCATAAAACAAATCCTTATATTTACATGAATAAATCAAAAAATTAAGTTGCCAATCCAAGAGATTAGGGATTAAACTTTCGTATATCTGAAATATATAAGGCAGGCCTGCCCAACGTACGGACCGCGGGCCGCATCCGGCCCGAAGATTTCTCTCATATCCGGCCTTTTTATTGTTCTACCAACTTGAAGTTAGAATATACCAAGTCTGATGATTTCCTTTTTTTATTACAGCAACATTTTTAAAATTTAAGAATTGAAGAATAGCTTAATTTTAGTATTATTTTCGAATTAGAATAATCTTTAGAGTTGTACAAGACAGTTTTGAAGTACACTACCCGTCATAAATACGAACTCACTGAAATAAGTATTGCAACACTCAGCTGAATAATGAATCATCCCCAAAAAGTTTAGCATCACCTCAAAACAGGTTAATTCACATTGCTATATCTCGAGATCCTTACGACTTGCAAAGAAGCGATCTTCAGCAAAGTTGTTCAGGGGATCAAGGACATCCGGAAAGCGAACAGTTTAGTTCGCGATTTTGCCGCTAGGTGGCGCTAGTGAGCATGTAAAATTGAGTATTTTGAACTAGTTCTAGCTTGTGATCCATAAGAGATAGAAAGTTCGGTTCTTCGGCAAAGTTGCTCAGGGGTTCAAGGACATCCGGAAAGCGATCAGTTTAGTTCGCGATTTTGCCGCTAGGTGGCGCTAGTGAGCATGTAAAATTGAGCATTTTGAACTAGTTCTAGCTTGTGATCCATAAGAGATAGAAAATTCGGGTCTTCAGCAAAGTTGCTCAGGGGTTCAAGGACATCCGGAAAGCGAACAGTTTAGTTCGCGATTTTGCCGCTAGGTGGCGCTAGTGAGCATGTAAAATTGAGTATTTTGAACTAGTTCTAGCATGTGATCCATAAGAGATAGAAAGTTCGGGTCTTCGGCAAAGTTGCTCAGGGGTTCAAAGACATCCGGAAAGGGAATAGTTTAGTTCGCGATTTTGCCGCTAGGTGGCGCTAGTGAGCATGTAAAATTGAGCATTTTGAACTAGTTCTAGCTTGTGATCCATAAGAGATAGAAATTTCGGGTCTTCGGCAAAGTTGCTCAGGGGTTCAAGGACATCCGGAAAGGGAATAGTTTAGTTCGCGATTTTGCCGCTAGGTGGCGCTAGTGAGCATGTAAAATTTAGTATTTTGAACTAGTTCTAGCTTGTTATCCATAAGAGATAGAAAGTTCTGGTCTTCGGCAAAGTTGCTCAGGGGTTCAAGGACATCCGGAAAGCGAACAGTTTAGTTCGCGATTTTGCCGCTAGGTGGCGCTAGTGAGCATGTAAAATTGAGTATTTTGAACTAGTTCTAGCTTGTGATCCATAAGAGATAGTAAGTTCGAGTCTTCGGCGAAATTGTTAAGAAGGCCAAGTACATCCGGAAGACAAACAGTTAGGTTGTAGATTTTGCCGCTAGGTGGCCCTAGTGAGCATGCAACATTGAGCATTTCAAACTAGTTCTAACTTTTGATCCACATGAGATAGAAAGTTCGTGTCTTCGGCAAAGTTGTTCAGAAAGTCAAGGACATCCGGAAGACAGATAGTTTTGTTCGAGATTTTGCCGCTAGGCGGCGCATGTGAAACAGAGCATTTTGAACTAGTTCTAGCTTGCGATCCACAAGAGATAGAATGTTCGAGTCTTCAGTAAGTGTGGTAGCCGCGTGTGTTAAGCTTCAGTGTGCACGAAAGACTAACTTGTGCTGCTGCGTTGCAGACCGTTGCAGACGCATGTGTGTATAAAGGTGATGCACCACATGTGAGGCACTCGTCACCACATCCCCCTTTCTTTGTTATAAATGGCTATTGTCTATCTCTAACAACTCAATTATGATTTCATTTTGACAATCATACTAGCGAACTATCTAAAGACGTGATTTGTTTTCAAATGATTGTAAACCATCTCTTTTTTGGTTATTGCACCAAAACAAGACTCCTATTCTGTCATTCTTATTTCCTTTTCTATTTATCAAGGAACAGATGCAATATTCTCCTCTCCTCAATGATAATACAAGTTTAATCATAGTCTTTCTGTTTAATTACATGTTCAAAGGATATGAATTACTTGCATAATTTTACTCAATTTTGTTCATAAAGAGATTCTAACTACACTTAATTAAAACATAGTACATTGCATTTAGAATTAAAAATTACTTTCAAACTTTGAAGAAAAAGAACTGTTACAGATCTGGATTGGTTCTCCTTGCGATGCATTATATAAATTAGGGAATCACATGGTTATTGCTTTGTTATGCTCATAGATCTCTCGTACCTTTGAGAAATCATTTATTGGTTTTGTAATTTAATAATAGTTATTACACTAACTTCATAAATAATGTTCGATAGCAAAATCCAATTTTGTCTCACTGATTAAGATGATCTTCAACTCTGTTTAAGTCATAATCCTACATGTCTTATAGAAGTAGCCAGTAAAGCAATTTATTTTATTATAACCATATTCTACAGGTAATACTAATGTGGTGGGTAAGCTTACATCATTACCCATTCATTTCCATTTAAACCTTTTCTATGTAGGTTTGTTACATACGGCTTCTTCAACCATGTTTTACTTGAAAACAATTCAAATTCTGAGAACTTTTGTATTTATTTTTCTAAAGATTTATTATTTTTACCACTTAGACTTCATTGATATGAATTTCGTCTATCTCGGATTTCGCTGCTTCTTTTCGATCATCGCTACTCATGCAATTATCCTGATGTTCATGACAGTTTTCTCCGGCCGACTCAGTGCTTACTATTTTCTGTTTGTTCTAGGCTCACCAGCTGGTCGTGTACTCATGTCAAAACCAGTTGGCAGTGACTGAAGTCAAGAATGAAATGTAAAAGGTGTTTGAAAATGTACCGTGAGTACATTATTGGCGGCTTCTCAATTTCGGGAAAAAATACAATATCAATAAGGCCTCCTTTGGAACACTGCAACCAGTACATACGATCTCACTTGGATAGAAAACCTCAGCGAAGAGTCTGAGGTATTGGCGACACCTTAGACTGGCACGAACACGGATAATGAATCTTTTGTTTCCGAGGTAGGGAAAATGTAGTGCCTCTTCTGACGCAAGAGTAGCAGGCTCCGGGACTTTTTACGCCAACCCGTTGAAGACGAATTCACCTCCGAGCATGGTTGGAGTGCTCCTAGTTATTTCCATCAATGCGCTTTTTCATTCAATATTCTTTTATTTCTCTATTATGTGAATGAACTCCTTTCTTAATCTAGTTCATTCGAACTCAGAGCTAGTTTTCTGATACTCTACCATCTTAGAGTACTTTCAGTGAATTGAATCACATCTACTCATATGCTGCAAGGAAACAAAAAAAAAAAACTTTTGATGGCTATTTTCGAGAATTTTATAATAAATAAAATTAAAAGACTTTCATATCTGAGTAACTGATTGAGTTTTTTTTTAATTTGGACTTGTTTTCAAAAGATAAATCAGGCTATGTTTTTTTTAGAGTTAAACAGTTCCAATGCAAAAACACTGCCACGGCATATCATGAAAAAAAGTGTTTTTTTTTTAGTTAGTGACTAGTAATATTTATAATATTTACTCAGATTTACACAACAAAATATCAATAATGTAGTCAATGGAATAGTGTTTTATTTATTTGTTTTTTTCCTTTTTTTTTGTTTATAGTTAAACTAAACAACATAACATTGTCGTGGTTTATGTTGTTTAGTTGAATCATTTTATCTAAATTTTATGCTATGCCTCTCTAGCCTTGAGGTTACGTTCACAGCTTCAAATCAAAACCATGCTGAAGGTGCTTGCTTCGAATCTCGGCCGGTCCAGGATGTTGTCGTAATAGAAATTTCCTTGTTTTCCTGGACATGTAGTATCATCGTACCTGCTACACGATATAAGAATGTAAAAATGTCAGGTTTGGCAAAGAAAGCTCTTAGACATTACTTTCGTTCTCCAAGTTTCAGTGAATTTAATCACAGTTCAGATTATGCAGTGCGTTTCATTATTATCTTTCCGCTATGCTATCAGTGAATTTAATCACAGCTTTTTCTGGCTTCCTAAGTGAATTGAATCACAACTCTTTCCATGTATGCACATTCAGTCACTGTTCTCCATGTCTATGCTCAACTGGTTTGTTTCCATTGTGATACTAGTGAATTTAATCACAGCTCATTATGTGCTTTTCAAGTGAATTGAATCACAATACTTTTCATGTGCAACAAACAAATTTAGTCACGGTTTTCCATGTTTATGCTCAGCTGGTTTATTTCCTATTTCATTGCGCTCTCAGTGAATTAAATCACAAGTTTTCCGTGTTTTCATCCATTTGCACCCGATAATACCTTATGTACTTAGTGAATTATATCTCAGTCCACATATTCCATTCTTATCGAGTTTGTTACCGTTAATCCATTGCGCTCTCAGTGAATTCAATCAAAACTCACTGCTTTCCATCAAATTCAATCATATGTTATGCATCCCCAGTGAATTCAATCACATTTTTCTGTTTCAAATCTCCAATAGATTTAAATAACCTTTTCCATTTAATTTTGTTGTTGATAAGCTCAAAACTATTGTTTCAATATGCTTCTAGTGAATTTAATCACAGCTCACTCAAAAGTCCATGTTTTGTGACTACGTATAACATCCTTGCATATTTGACCAATTACAACATGACAGATTAATCCCGTACAGCAATCCTTGCAAATATGCCTGATATCCGATAACAAAACGTATTTATTAACTACTAGGCGTCATACCACAGCAACTACATATAGTGGTATACCAAGTATGTAATACTACTTGAAGGATCTTCGTAACTCCGCTTCTATCGCTGAAATCCGTGAAAATGTCATGCGCAGATTCAAAAGTCGAGAACAATCTTAGATCCAACCAACGCCTTTGCTTTGCTAGTACTCAACCTTTTCTGCAAAAACGAACAAACGTGACATGCTTTATGCAGGAGACAGAATACTGGCAAACGATGTTACCAGGTCCGTCACACTCGGGCTCAGATTGGGTACCACTTCTAGTACTGCATTTGGTCCCTCGGTAGTGCAAAAGGTACCCAAATTTGACAGATCGCAGTACACTTTTCACGGCATTCTAGATTACCTTATGAGCCACAAAATTTTGGGCAACTGCAAGGGACATGGAGGTCTTTAATGTGTCTTTGATGTTACTGGACACATCTCTGGTACCTGCAAACTTTGAAATCGTTCAAAATCACAATTTAAAAAAAAAAACTGCACTGTAAACAAAAGTTGTATTTTAAGAAGTATGCTGAATTGCTTGGCAGTATGCGCAAGATAGATGTGTGAAAACGGAACAAATACCTATGGTGAATCTAGAGTGAAGGTCAAGGTTGCTGAAAACGTTTCTGCATATCTTCATCGGTACTAATATACGAAATGTTAAAAAAAATGGATTGATCGGATGATTAAAAATCGAATGAATCCATTCACACTCTCACAAGTTGATTAAATCAAACAATTTCAACATCAAGTTGAACGGCTCTAAGACTATGTGGATTATCTGCATATAACACTGTTCGTTAATGTTTCTGAAACGCGTGTACTCTGGTTGACAGTTGCGTAAAAAGTGAAAGAGTGAAACATCTTCGCCTACCAGATCGTGTTGCCTAGTTGCGGTAGAGGGTAGACACATTAGAAATAGAGTGCTAATGTCACGAGTATTCACGTTGCAGTTAATCATTGTTCTGCTCAGGTATTATGAGGTGTTACGCAGAGAGTTTACTTATAATTGATCTCAGACTTGGAAGCGATCAATCCTGAACAAACACATATATGTATTTATCTGCGATGTTTGCTTGCATTTATAACAAAATATTTGTTTTAAATTGTTTAAAAAAAAACATGTAATTTATCGTTAAGCTCGCCCTTGCGGCAGAGATCTTTTAGATTCATATCGTTTAGCTGTTAAACTAAAAACAATTCGTGTAGAATGTTATCTGTTACCAAATATATATTGTAAACTCTTTTATTTGCCGAATTATTTCTTTTTATGATACTTACTGTTGTGAATTCAGTTTCCAAAGCAAATTTTACCGACTTCTATATGTAATCACCATTACATATCAATAGTGAATTTAATCACCGCTCATCCTGTTTTTACAGTGAATTGAATCACAACATCTTACCCATGATATGCTCTCCTTTCCCATTGTAGAAAAAGGCAAACATTCCTCTGAAAATCTCGAATGATTAAGAACTGTTACTCCTGATGCTCCGCTTTAATATTTCTTTTCCTTTGCTAAATACATATATGCTGAACATTTTTTTTTAAACACGAAATGTTTTGTATATCTTAGCTTGAAAGTACATTTTCTCTCGTTATCATTAATCAGTTGATTTTTTTTCCATGACAATGTGCACCTCAATCTTTCAATACATAAATGCCAATAAGTATAATACATCAAAGCAGTGCTATGCCATTGTAGGTGTAGAGAAAACCGCGTACAAGTATCAACTTCGCTCAACAATTTTTCGCGCGATTTTAAGTCGCTGGATGGCGACCTTTTCATGTTAGCTCGAGCGGCACAGGCAATTTCAATGCACTGTCTCAGCACTGAACTGTTGACGCCGCCAATCCAGCGATGCGACGCTTGAGCTTGCAGTGATGTAGATTTCATTTCAAGCAAACACTTACCTTTTTGTGCCGATCCACGCTGTACAGCATGCTGAATGATCTACCGTACCTTTGCCAAATCTAAGCCGATGACCAGGCGTGATGAAATGTTGATGCCACACAACGAAACCATCCAACGCTTTCATCCAACGAGGCATTTTACTTCGAACCATTAGAACACTATGGAAGTTGATTCGGGGGGTCCGTAGCCTTGAGGTTACGCTTTCGCTTCATAAGCGGAAGGTCATGGATTCAATTCCCAGCCCCTCCAAAAAATAAACCGTCCAGCCACCAGAAGATTCCGCACGGAGGACCGTGCATAGGGGAGCACATCCATCCTCCGTCAGTATCAGATGGTGACTGAGACAAATTGACCCACTTCGCAGGCAGCTAGCCTCAAACGACTCAGGAAAACGGCAAAACGAACCACCGCAAAAGAGCAACGGACTATGGCTTATGGAAATCGATTGGACCATCAGCAGAGCACTCTCCTACCTGCTCGGTGTGAGAGCAAAAGAGCAAAAGAGCAGAAGAGAGTGAAAGCAAATGTAAATATAGATTAGTTAAAAATAGAACTGTATCGGTAAGGAAGATACAGATAAAACTGATTCCGGCACAGTAGTGGCCACGAGCACGGAGTGCCTTAATAATAAAAAAAAAAAAAAAAAAAAAAAATGGAAGTTGATTCCGCACCACAATGCACGCGCGATTTTCTTTTCATTTCAGCCACACACCACAATCACTGATTCTGTTTTGTTCTGGCGCGTGCGAAAAAAACCAAGGTCACCGTCTACACTGCTTGGATACATCATCATCAAAAATTGAGATTGATTTCTCTAGATTCATTTCTGTTGATTTTTTTTTCACTGAACTGTTTTCTTTCAAAAAAATCATGTATCACAAATCTAAATATGTATTTTGTTCTTTCACATTCCGCCGCATTTTTGTTTTCACCAAAAACCTTTTCATATTTCACACGATTCATCAATTCCATTTATTTATTTTTTTCGAGATTTAGTAATATGATTCACATATCATTATCAACATTGATTTTTACATAAACTTAAATAGTTGTCAATTAATTAAAACTTTCAAGCATATTCCATAATTTCTTTTTTTTCATCCTCGTCGCCACTTGTGGTAGCCGCGTGTGTTAAGCTTCAGTGTGCACGAAAGACTAACTTGTGCTGCTGCGTTGCAGACCGTTGCAGACGCATGTGTGTATAAAGGTGATGCACCACATGTGAGGCACTCGTCACCACAGTAAGTAAAGAACAGAAATAAAGTAAGGGACATCCATATATCAAATTTTTTGGTTCCTAATTTTGCCACTTTGTTACAACCCCTCGGTGTTGTGTCGCTCCTAACAACGTTATTGATCATGCCCCTCTGTGCGATAAGGTTGCGCGCCGATGGACTTCTGTCATCTTGCCCATGTATTGGACTAGAATAGAAAGCGATCATGGAAAACAAATCTGAAATAGTGAAAACGAAAGTCATTGGAGACACATGCAGATTTGCTGAAAGCTAGTTATTTACAGTTTTCCTTAATCTATTATCATTAAAATTACCTAAAACTACATGCTTATATCTATGAAGGTAGTACAATGAATTTGTAACTTTACGAATATAAATTAGAGTGTTTTTTCCCTAGATATCTCGATAAAGTTCATGCGACTTATGCTAGAGTTGATGCTAACCTTAAATTATTAGATCTAAAATTATCACCTTCAGGTAACTAAGATAAAATACATATGAATTAGACAAAATACTTACTAAATGACATATAGGCAGACCTTATAGAGCTAATCAGGGACATTGGACATAGGGCGGACAAAGAAACGAAGATTGACTAAACGTGAGTACTATTTTCAACCATACAAAACAATTACTCAACTAATAAAATAATTACATGCAGGATATTAAAATATCTCCAAATACAAGCGGATATTATAAATCTCGGAAGACCTCTCTTTCTTCGCCACCGAAACCCAACAACTTTTAATATCGTTTATTGGAAGAGGTGCGAAATGTCCAATCCGGTCGACCATAATACCCCTACTACTAGCAGAGGTGCTGAAGGTAAACAAAAACCCGAAAAGACACGTCTCTCCCGAAAGCAGAAATCAAATAAAGACCCCCCAAACGACCCCAATCCCCAATACAAGACTTCTGTCGCACAAGACAAAGCGCGAGTAGGTGGACCTAAGTCGCCAATTTCCTCCCGGATTCGAGCCTCAACGAAGGGAAGAAGTTGCATAATGTGTGCGGATGTAGATCAAAGCCGGATGGTTCAATGCGTTACTTGTAGATGTTGGTGCCACTTTGATTGTGCGGGAGTTCCTCAGGACATCGATCAATGCGAATGGAGTTGCCTGAAATGCGAAACTGCGAAGGCAAACCCGCGTAAGCAGAAGACGTCCAAAGCGAAAACCCGAAGCGTAATGCAGACATCGAAGCCAATGAAAACTACTACCAAGAAGAAGAGTTCTGGAAAACCAAAGACGGTACAGGATTCAACTTCCAAGGACCTCCGAACAGATCCGAAATCCGCGGGCGGTGAAAAACCGACGGATCTGGATGCTATGCTGTTGGCTGAAATCGAGAAGAAGGAAACGGTGTTGGGCAGAGCAAAATCGATGAAATCTGGATCATCTTGCAAATCAGCATTATCGCTGAAACTGCAGATGCAGCAAGTTCTGGCTGAAGAAACATTGATGCTTGAGGAGATGCGGCGGAGACGTGAATTCATGAAGAAAAAGTTCGAGCTGATGGAGGAATTCGCCGAAGTACGAAGCTGCCCTGTCCCAGGTGCTAAAGTGACCGACCCGCTAACGAAGGTAAAAGGTTGGTTACAGAAGCAGGTCCCATCAGACAGTGAATCGGAAGATGCTACTGAGGAGAGTGATACAGATGGTAGTGGCGATGATACGGATGAGACCTGTTCAAACCACGAATCCGAGGTTGATGAAGATCATGAATCATCTGATAATGTAGAACAGGAAAGCGAGGGTGATGAAGTGAGCGACTCGGATAGCGATGCGACGGCAGGAGAAAATCTATATGCGCACGAGGCGAGATTCGTTCCGAGAGAACGTTCAACTCCCGTTCATGTGAAGTTACCCGGCACTTCAACGCGTGTGAATCATTCTCGTATCAGCAACGCTCTCACACGTGAGCAGGTGGCGGCCCGCCAGGTAGTTCCATGTAGCCTTCCAAAGTTCAGCGGGAACCCCGAGGAATGGCCCATGTTTATTTCGACGTTTGATAGTACTACTTCGATGTGCGGCTATAGGGACGAGGAAAATATGATTCGTCTCCGGAATTGCTTGAAGGATGAAGCCTTTGCAGCTGTACGAAGTTTCCTCATGCACCCATCGATGGTCCCGAAAGCGATAAGCGTATTGAAGCTTAGATTCGGCCAACCACACATGATAATCAGTACTTTACGAGATAAGGTCCTAGCTATGCCACCAGTTAGAGCCGATTCAATCGAGAAACTGGTCGACTATGCTCTGGCCGTGCAGAATTTGTGTTCTACGATCGATGCCTGTGGACGGAAAGAGTACATGAGAGACGTAACCCTAATGCAAGAGCTAGTTTGTAAGCTCCCGCCGGCTGTTAAATTGGACTGGGCAAGACGCACAAAGAAATTGACGAAGGTAACTCTAACCACCTTCTCTGATTGGATCTTTTCGATCGCAGAAGATGCAAGCATCGTGGCAAACCCCCGAAAGCCAAGCAGCTACGAACATGAAGCACGAAGTAAGCGCCAAGGAAAGGCGTTCGTAAACGCTCACGTTGATTCTTCGTCAGCAATCGCGAGTGATCAGATGGCAGCTGGAAACCGGATGCACAACGCTTCCAACCAGAAAGTGTTCCTGGAGGAGTCGATTAACTGTCCTCTATGCAAGGGAAGTTGTCGGACGGCCGCGAAATGTAAACGATTCCTCGATCTTTCGTATGAAGCAAGGTGGGCTGCGGTACGCGAATTCAGATTATGTCGTCGATGCTTGCGTAAGCACGGAGGGAACTGCAATAGCAAAGTGTGCGGTGTCAACGGTTGTGCATTTAAGCACAATTCACTTCTACATAGGAATCTTGTTGCACCGAGTGTATCGGCAGTCAGTGCAAATCAATCAAAAACTAAAGAAGAGCACAGTGTGAATACGCACCAAGTGAACGCTGGCCTGGAGCTTTTCCGCTATCTCCCCGTGACATTATTTGGACCGCAAGCGAAGGTTGAATGCTACGCCTTTCTCGACGATGGATCGGAGTTAACGTTGTTGGATGAACAAATAGCCAATGAGTTGGAGCTGGTTGGCAATCCTCTGCCATTATGTTTAAAGTGGACAGGAGGAACTCATCGATTCGAGGAAAAGTCGAGACGTGTGGATGTTGGAATCTCCGGTATTAATGGTAAAAAGTTTGACTTGAGCGGAGTGCGAACGGTTGAGGCACTTGAGTTACCGTATCAAAGTTTGAACGTTGATGTCCTAAAGAGCAAGTATCAGCACCTGAGTGATGTCCCAGTCGAATCGTATAATCGAGTGCGTCCCAGGATTCTCATCGGAGTCAAGCATGCCAATGTTTCGTTGGTGAGACGATGTCGTGAAGGAAAGGATGGCGAACCCATCGCTGTGAAGACTCATCTAGGCTGGACGATCTTCGGAGGTCGGTCAAATCACGAACCGAAGGCTGACGGAAGTTATAGTTACCATATATGTGCATGCAATCACCCTAACGATGAGCTACTTCACCGAGAAGTCAAACAGTATTTCAGCTTAGATAGTTTGGGAATAATGGCACCGGTAAACTCAACGATGTCTAGAGACGATGAAAGGGCGATGGCATTATTGAATTCATTCACGCGAGTGGTCGGAAACAAATACGAATCTGGGCTTCTATGGCGTTTCGATGATATCCGTTTACCTGATAGTCGGCCGATGGCTCTTCAACGTCTGAAGTGCCTTCAAAGACGTTTGGCTAACGATGCCAATCTAAAACTCGCCTATGATGAAAAACTGGCTGATTATCTGGCGAAAGGCTATATTAGGAAGGTAACAGCAGAAGAGTTGGTGCAGAAAAAGGACCGAATCTGGTATCTCCCGACATTCCCAGTGATCAATCCCAATAAGCCAGGTAAGATCAGAATTGTATGGGATGCGGCAGCGATGGCACATGGAGTTAGTCTGAACTCGGTACTGTTTACTGGTCCAGATATGCTTAGCTCGCTGGTAAACGTTCTGAATCAATTTAGGGAGTATCGCTATGGTATTTGCGGAGACATCAGGAAGATGTTCCTCCAGATTGGTATTCACCCCGAAGACCAATTTTGTCAACTTTTCCTGTGGAACGATAGCATCAACGACGGAGAACCTAACACATTCATGGTCTCCGTAATGATCTTCGGAGCTCGTTCATCGCCGACGACTGCCCAATTCGTAAAGAATCAAAATGCACGGAGGTTCGAAGTAGAGTTCCCGCTTGCGGTTGAGACCATAGAGAAAAAGCATTATGTGGACGATATGCTTGCCAGCACGGAGACGGAGATAGAAGCTATAGAGTTAGCTAAATCAGTAAAACACGTCCACTCGCAAGGAGGCTTTGATATCAGGAATTGGGTATCGAACTCCCCCAAGCTATTGGAAGCTTTAGATGAAAGTGCCACAGGAGAAAAGTCTTTGAATTTCACGGCCGAAATAGCCACCGAAAAGGTATTGGGAATGTGGTGGAATACATCAACCGATTGCTTTACTTTCAAAATAAGCTGGTCTCGATTCGAAGCAGCGCTGATTGATGGGAATCGAGCCCCCACCAAGCGAGAGCTACTGCGCATTCTTATGAGCATTTTTGATCCTTTAGAACTTGTATCTCATTTTCTAATGATACTCAAGGTTACGCTCCAGGAAGTGTGGCGTATGGGGCTGAAATGGATACCAGATAGAAGGAAGGCAGCTCGAGAGTTGGAAGGTTTGGATAAGTTTACTACCGAAGCTGGAGGAATTACAGATACCCCGATGTTTCCGTCGAGTTACAACCATTGGAGAGCATAATCAGATCCAGATGCACACCTTTGTTGACGCAGGTGATAATGGCATGGCGGCTGTCGTATACCTACGGTTCGAAGAGCACGGATATGTAGAATGTGCATTAGTCGGAGCGAAGACACGTGTAGCTCCTCTGAAATACCTGTCAACTCCAAGGTCAGAACTTCAGGCCGCTGTTATCGGCACGAGACTAGCGGACACTATATCCAAGTCTTTATCGCTCCCAGTATCTCAACGCTTCTTTTGGTGTGACTCTCGTAACGTTCTGTGTTGGCTACGCTCTGACCACCGACGCTATAGCCAGTATGTTGCAGCGAGAGTAAGCGAAATTCTAGATACTTCGGACGTCACCGAATGGAACTGGATCAAATCGGAGTGGAACGTCGCTGATGATGGCACCAAATGGACGGGTCAGGTGCAGCTAAAAACATCTGATCGCTGGTTCCAAGGACCAGCTTTCCTGCAGCAACCGGAGCGAGAGTGGCCAGCGTCGCCACATAGTATGGAAACAACGTGTGAAGAGATGAAGTCGAATATTCTAGCGCACGTTCACAGTAAAGATGCGAAGGCAGTTGTTGAAGCAGCTCATTATTCCAGCTGGAGGCGATTGACTAAAGTTACGGCATACGTTCAGCGATTCGTGGTTAACCTACGAGCCAAGCAACAAGGATTACCTTTACGGCGCGGACTATTGTCAAGTGAAGAACTACGACTGGCTCAGTTATACCATTTTCGTCAAGCACAATTAGATGTATTCAGCGAGGAGCTGAAGATATTATGTCAAGCTAAGGAAGCGGGAAATAATCTGCGAACACAAGTGGAAAGCAGCAGTCGGATCTACAAAATGAGTCCATTCTTGGATGAAGATAGTGTCCTACGAATGAACAGCAGGGCTTCTAAGTGCCACTTCCTTTTTCCAGATGAAAAATACCCGATCATACTTCCTGATAATCACCCGGTAACCAACCTTCTGTTTTCGGATTTCCACGAAAGATATCATCATCGGAATTATGCTACAGTGGCTAACGAAGTTCGTCGACGATATTGTATTCCAAGGCTTCGCCAAACGCTCCGTAGGATGAGATGCAGCTGTATGTGGTGTCGCAATCGTGATGCAAAACCTGCTCCACCAGAAATGGCCGAACTTCCAAAAGCAAGACTGGCTGCGTTTAGCCGGCCGTTTTCCCACGTAGGCGTGGATTATTTTGGGCCAATCGAAGTTATTGTGGGTCGTAAAGTCGAGAAGCGTTGGGGGGTCATACTGACGTGTCTGACAATTCGGGCTCTTCATATTGAGGTCGCTAACACTCTTAGCACAAGCTCATGCATGATGGTGTTGAACAATTTCATCGCACGTCGGGGAACTCCTGTTTGCTTCTATAGCGATAGGGGGACAAATTTTGTTGGTGCGTCTAAAGAACTTCGTGAAGCTCTTCGCCTTTTGGACAGTCACGAAATTGCAAAGGAGTTCACAACACCAACAACGTCTTGGCAATTCAATCCACCAGCCAGCCCCCATATGGGAGGCAGCTGGGAGAGGTTGGTTCAATCAGTTAAAAGGAATCTAACGGAAGTGCTCAAGTGTAAGCGACCAACAGACGAGGAACTGCGTAGCGCGTTAACACAGATAGAATCTGTACTGAACAGTCGGCCTTTGACTGAAGTACCCGTGGACAACGAATCAGAGCCGGCGCTTACCCCTAACCATTTTTTATTGGGGTCATCCGATGGATCGAAACCAATGACACTCTACGACGTTAACGTCCAGGTGGTCCGACGTGGATGGCAAGTGTCACAGATGATAGCAAACCAATTTCGGAAACGCTGGCTTACTAACTACCTTCCCGTAATCACAAGGCGAACTAAGTGGTTCAAAAAGGTAAAACCAATAGCGGTAGGTGACGTCGTCGTCATTACAGATCCGGAGTTACCGAGGAATTGCTGGCCGAGGGCCGAGTTATTGGTACAGTAGAGAAAGGCGGACAGGTACGTAGAGCAACCGTTCAAACAAACAAAGGGGTTTACGAGCGTCCGGCTGTGAAACTGGCGGTACTTGATGTTTGGAGCGAAAGTGGGTAAGCCATATCTTGGAGTTGGCATACCGGGGGGGACTGTTACAACCCCTCGGTGTTGTGTCGCTCCTAACAACGTTATTGATCATGCCCCTCTGTGCGATAAGGTTGCGCGCCGATGGACTTCTGTCATCTTGCCCATGTATTGGACTAGAATAGAAAGCGATCATGGAAAACAAATCTGAAATAGTGAAAACGAAAGTCATTGGAGACACATGCAGATTTGCTTAAAGCTAGTTATTTACAGTTTTCCTTAATCTATTATCATTAAAATTACCTAAAACTACATGCTTATATCTATGAAGATAGTACAATGAATTTGTAACTTTACGAATATAAATTAGAGTGTTTTTTCCCTAGATATCTCGATAAAGTTCATGCGACTTATGCTAGAGTTGATGCTAACCTTAAATTATTAGATCTAAAATTATCACCTTCAGGTAACTAAGATAAAATACATATGAATTAGACAAAATACTTACTAAATGACATATAGGCAGACCTTATAGAGCTAATCAGGGACATTGGACATAGGGCGGACAAAGAAACGAAGATTGACTAAACGTGAGTACTATTTTCAACCATACAAAACAATTACTCAACTAATAAAATAATTACATGCAGGATATTAAAATATCTCCAAATACAAGCGGATATTATAAATCTCGGAAGACCTCTCTTTCTTCGCCACCGAAACCCAACACACTTGGTTACACTAGTACGCATATTTAATTAAATATATGAAACAAATACTTTCTTTCGAGCCAGATGAGATAGAAAGTTTGAGTCTTCGGCAAAATTGTTCGGAAAGTCAAGGGCATCCAGGAAACAGTTAACTCTGGGAGGATGACTGTACCTAAACATTACGAATTTGATAAGATACAATTTCCAGAATGCTGCTCAGAAATCCTTTGACATTTGGAAGTTGAAGTGATTTGAATCGCTTTATGTACATTTTTCAAATTTGATAAGTTCAATATCCAAGTGATTGATGTTTGATTTTTGAAGCAAATTTAGGGCATTCAGGTCTCATTCACTTTATATTCAAGTATTTCAGATTTGACTAGCTCCATATCCAAGAGACTCATGTCCAATTCACTTCATATTCAAGTGTTTCAGGTGAGAATCACTTCATGTGATTAATGTCTGATTCACTTCATAGTCAAGTGTTTAAGGTAATATTCACTTCATGCACAAGTAATTCAGGACCGATTACATTCTTGTTCAATTTATTCAGATATGATTCGCTTTATATCCAAATGATTCATGTCATGTGACACTTCATTTTGAATGCATGCCCACTAGCGGCAAAATCGCGAACTAAACTGTTCCCTTTTCGGATGTCCTTGAACCCCTGAGCAACTTTGCCGAAGACCCAAACTTTCTATCTCTTATGGATCACAAGCTAGAACTAGTTCAAAATGCTCAATTTTACATGCTCACTAGCACCACCTAGCGGCAAAATCGCGAACTAATCTGATCGCTTCCCGGATGTCCTTGAACCCCTGAGCAACTTTGCCGAAGACCCGAACTTTCTATCTCTTATGGATCACAAGCTAGAACTAGTTTGAAATGCTCAATTTTGCATGCTCACTAGCGCCACCTAGCGGCAAAATCGCGAACTAAACTGTTCGCTTTCCGGATGTTCTTGATCCCCTGAGCAACTTTGCCGAAGACCCGAAATTTCTATCTCTTATGGATCACAAGCTAGAACTAGTTTGTAATGCTCACTAGCGCCATCTAGCGGCAAAATCGCGAACTAAACTGTTCCCTTTTCGGATGTCCTTGAACCCCTGAGCAACTTTGCCGAAGACCCGAACTTTCTATCTCTTATGGATCACAAGCTAGAACTAGTTTAAAATGCTCAATTTTACATGCTCACTAGCGCCACCTAGCGGCAAAATCGCGAACTAAACTGATCGCTTCCCGGATGTCCTTGATCCCCTGAACAACTTTGCTGAAGATCGCTTCTTTGCAAGTCGTATGGATCTCGAAATATAGCAATGTGAAATTTCCTGTTTTGAGGTGATGCTAAACTTTGCAGGGTGATTCAATATTCAGCTGAGTGTTGCAATACTTATTTTAGTGAGTCCGTATTTATGACGGGTAGTTTACGTAATGTAATGATATAAAAAAAGTGAATTACCATCAATGTTTAACAAATGTTGTGTCAAATAAAATCACACTTAATCAAAGGCAGAACTCACCCTGAATTCTGGGCGTTAATTTTGCACAGTTCTAAGAAGGGTTATTTAGAATATTAGGAACATTTTTCATGAAATTTTGGACAGGATTCTCAAACAATCAAACAAAATTAAACACTGAAGCCGGATTTGCTGTTGGAAAGGAATCGTCAAAGAAATTCCTCGCCGATTCCTAGCAGAAGTTTTCTACTGCGACTCCCATTTGAACTGACTTTTTTAACTGCATACTGCGAACAGAAAAAAGCGCTTTCTTGATCTATTGTCTGCAGGAATTTCTCATGCATCAAGATAGGACAAGAAATTACTTTTCAGCAGCGAATCAGGCTTGCATCTGGACCATACCTATCACAAAATCCTGGACAGAACATTCACACAATCCTAGATGGGATTCTGAAAGAATTCCGAACAAAATTCATACAAATTTCATACTATTTGTAGAATATACTTCTTCTTCTTTCTTCTTTCTGGCGTTACGTCCCTACTGGGACAGAGCCTGCTTCTCAGCTTATTATGCAGCTCTTATGAGCATTTCCACAGTTATTAACTGAGAGCTTACTATGCCGATGACCATTTTTGCATGCGTATATCGTGTGGCAGGTACGAAGATACTCTATGCCCTAGGAAGTCGAGAAAATTTCCAACCCGAAAAGATCCTCGACTGGTGGGATTCGAACCCACGACCCTCAGCTTGGTCTTGCTGAATAGCTGCGCGTTTACCGCTACGGCTATCTGGGCCCCTGTAAAATATACATCGAAAACGATTCTGAATTCGAAGAATCCAGCACCTTATTTAATCCTAGGCGAAATTATCACAAAATCTTATACTGCATTCTCAAAACAATCAGGACATGATTCTATTTGAATTCTTAACAGGGCTTTTATGGATAGGTAAGATTCTGACAGAATTCCGATTTGGTTTCTAATATAACCTTGGACTCTATTCTGATATACTTAATGGTAAGATTGATACAAGAAACTCATCTAGATTATATAATCCGAAGCACAGTTCTCACCTGATCTTCGGAAAGATGCTCAAATTTTTGTATGACCTCCAAAGAAAGCTCTTTTATCAACTTAATTTTGTTCGATTTTGGGAAAATGAAATTTGGCCCGCCACCTGTTCATGTTGCTGAGATATGGCCCGCGGTTCAAAAAGGTTGGGCAGGCCTGATATAAGGGGTTGCGTAAAACGTAAACTGCGTATTCATTGAAATGAAACATTTCATATGAAATATTCCTTTGGGACACAGAGAAATCTCCCTTGAATTTTTTTTTCGCGTGGATGCATTCCAATTTGTTTTTTTTTTTTTGTTGTTTCATTTTTTATAATGCTAGAGTAAATATATTAAATTAAATTGCTTGTGCAAAATGTATGCTATGCTGTACCTAAGATTCTACATATAAATGGATGATATTCAACTGGATAGGAGCTGATAATTCCTTAGCCAAATTGAAAATGGAGTTCGAGTAATGTGCGATTGCTGTTGCTAATAACCGTACCAATATGTTGGTGAATGATTGCTGATCTTATTCACATTTATGATTCCTTAAAGTGTTTTATTTTGTAAAATAAGAAATCTGATTGTACCGTGGTGCATCAATACCCGGACGCTTAAGTCGACACAAATCTTCAAACTCTGATATGAGTGAGTTGTTTTAGAAAATCCTTAATGCACTATTATTTTAGTTATTATTTCAAGCAAGATCTTCACGAAAGTAATGAAATTTTTAGTAAAAACCAGGATTTTAACATGAAAATCATTCAAATATTAGAGCATGTCTTGTTTATAAATCCGGACACCTGATGCAAACGAAGTCTCTAAATCCGGACACTTTTGAATCCAAATCCGGACATCTGTGTAATAGCATGCAATATTTGTTTAACTATAATGAAAATCGTACCAACACACAATAAAGTATTAACATTTAATAAACTTGATGTCTGTGTTAGCCCTACAATGTTCAAAACATACCGTAAAATCGGGTGTAATTGATCAGTAGGGTGAAATTGATCACCGTATCACACGATTCTATTTATTCGTAATGGAGCACAAATATCAATGTAAGTTGCAGTAAACGAACGTTGCTTGTCGTAACTATTGCCGAATTGTTTGTTGTGAAGTTTTTTGCGTTAAAGAATGTTTATTACTATGAAAATAACGTAAAATTTCAAAATCATGCACGGTGCAGTATTGACAAACACCTTTGAACTTCTATTAATAAGCAAGGATTTGAACATGGTATAAACCTGAAAGTTCGTGAGGATGCTTGAGATATATCCCCAAACCAGATTTCATCACCAAAACTCGTACCAATTTGCTCATATGGTTGAAATAATTGAATTTCTGTTAGATTTCATTAAATTCTTTAGGAAATTGCATACATTTAGGCGTTCTCCGCGTTATTCTTGAAATTTAACTATTCGTTATTTATATAAATATTGCATTGCTAAGAATTTTACAAGCATATTCGGATTCAGGGAGCTCAAATTAATCATATAGAGTTGTTTTGGAAACTAACAATAATGGTATTGACAAGTGATCAATTTCACCCCGAAATGAGTTCCTTTGATTTTTTATTTTAGAGGTATTAGTTAACACTAAAATGACAATTGATAGAAAATTTCGGTACATAAGTCGATGAGGCTCACCTTCGTACTTGTTTTCCTGCATTTAGTTGTTTGGCATTGTTAACATTATAGAAAACAGACTAGAAGAACCGTGAAAATGATCAATTTCACCCGAAATTACGGTAGCACGCTCGTAATACTACACACTTAGATCAAATCACCGAATTCGGTAATCCATTTACCGAAATCTCAACAGCTGAACGGTCGGTAATCCGTTCGGTAAACGAATAAATTACGGACCTTTCGGTAATTCGCATTTTCGATCTCAGTTGTCAAAACAACCGATTGATCGGTAAACGTTTACCGAAGAACTGTAAACACAGTGCACCGATTTTCGTTGCTCGGAACCCAATTTTTTAGACAAAAAAGAACAACGTTGTTAGTTTCAGTTCATGGCCTTTTTATTAATAAGTTATTGCTTTTTATAAATATTGAGAAATATGTTTCCGGATCCAGCATACTTAATATTTTGACGAGACAACAGATGTGAGAAATGACGTCGGGTGTGATGTCACATTTTCAGTTTCCTCGATGCGCCGGGAACAACGAGAGAGCAGCGGAGGCTGATGGCTGGACTGCAAATAATTATGTTAGAGATAGATAAAACGTTCAGTTCATATTACTCACCTTAATTATAACGAAGTGTCCCTAAAATCTATCGGATGCTGAGAATAATCTTTCAGCGATACACCACAGAGATTCGTCGCAACAAAAATATACAATATGAATTCGTGCTGTCATTCAGCCAAATTACAGAATTCGGTAACCTTATAGTCCGTTTACCGAAACATCGATAAAATGTTTTACAGTTTTCGGTAATACTAAAGATTCACAGATCTTTCGGTAATTTTATTGACAGATCTTCAACAGTTCACCGTAGTTCGGTAATTTTGTCTTTGGCACGCTGTCAAAAACTGCTTGATTACCGAAACATCGGTAATATCGTGAATTACCGATTTGTTTCGGTGATTTTATTTACCGAACTCGCATACTCTGTTTAGGTGTGTAGTGGTTACATTACCTAAGTGTTTGTGGCTTGAATTACATTCGATGTGGCTCAAACTGTTATTATGAAAGCAACACTCGATTTTTTTCACAATCAATAGAATTCCGATAACTCACTACGCTTTCCATTGTTATTTTTCAAGTTTTCTAGGATTTCTTCTTTCCTGAAACTCACTTACACTAGATAAACGTGGGTCTTTTAAATAATGTCCGGGTCTTTAAACATTGGCTCATATTCCAGGACAGTCTTTTTATGCACCGATATATATGTATTTCCAAGTAATTTAACAACAGAGGAGTTACCAAACTTTTAAAACATCTCTTCTTTAATACTTATGGTTGAAGCTTTCTATAAAAATATAGTTCACAAGCTTTTTATTCAATCAAACGATGTTCGCGCGTTTACCGATCGTTTAACCTGAGTTAAAGTTGAACCGCGACAAAATGACGTCCGACACGAACGAATTATTCGTTTTTATTTTTATTAATTATTTGACGATGATAACTAGATTAAAATTAATGTTAACTGATGAGCATTGATACTAATAAAGGGATTAATGAAAATTTAAAATATTATCATTTAATCTTCACTCCAATTTATGTATATAATCAAAGTGTCCGGACGGTACCAATATCCGGACACTCTGATAAAATTCATCAATTTAAGGCTAAATAAAATGTTAATTTTTTTATTTTTATTCATACTCTATGCTATAAATATTGCTGATCATTTTACATTCATTAAAAATCTAGTTAGCATAGCCAAATAATAGAAAATAACAAAAACAACTAAGTTGCTCCAGTGGAACTTGTATGCTTTGTGGTGCATTAGTGTAGTCAACGAGAATGTGATAAAATTTTATTATTCATGTGAAGATTTCAACATTATTGTGCCCAAAATGCTAGTTTGAGGATAAAGTGACACCACGTTGTGGAAATTTTGAGCAAACATACGTTTAAAATAGCTAGGAGATGCTGTCCGGAATTGGAGCCAAGTGGTTTTAAACCCGGACATTAAGTTGAAATCGTATATTTTCATGTTGTAAGTACTTTATTTTCAAGTAAAACTATAAGAAAACTTTTAACATTATCAAAACACGTGCAATAAGTGATTTGAGCAATGCGCTGCATAGTTTAATGTACACAAATTGAATTAAACGGTGATTGTTGCAGCTAGAACCATATAAATTTTTCTTCATACAGTCGATTCATAGACATTGTGTATTTTTTATGTTTTAACCAATATAGAACATTTACATTCAACTAACTATTAAAGGCTTGATAAGTTGAGATGGTTGTAAAAGTTTTACATGGTTTAATTTGATTATTTCATCACAGCTGTCCGGATTTTGATTCAGAAGTGTCCGGATTTAAAGACATGATTTGCTGCATGTGTCTGGATTTAAGGACAAGACAAGCTTCATAGTTTCAGTAATTTTCATAGCTAAAAAATAACTTATATCGGATTATTTATCATTTTTAATTTGACCAATCATGAAACTGTTCGGTGCATAAAATAATTTTAATTGATCCTGAAGAAAACCTATTCAAAACGGATATTATACATTTGTGCCGCCTTAAGCGTCTGGGTATTGATGCATCACGGTACCTTTTGTTGAAAACTTTTTTTACTTCGCACACTAGCGGAGCGGCGAGGACTTCCAAAAAGCCATAGAATTTGTCCAGAAACTTTACTAAACCTGCCTCGAATTAAAAAAAAACCTCTAATATATGTGTTGATTCACACTCTCCAATATTCAGCTCCCCGAAGATGCCGTAAAATGATTCCGGGGAGAAAAGAGTCTGAGGCATTCTGTACACCACTTGAGCAATTCAGCGAAGATTGCTCACGTACAGTGCATTTTAGTGGATCGTCGATGTTGCGGATCCCCACACCTGCTCAGGGGTCTGGTTACAGATTTCCCCGTAGTAAAAAAAATCAGTGTCCAATATCTAAGAATAACACAGATACTGGACACTGATTTTTTACAAGGGGAAATCTGCATCTACTTCTACTCAGTGTTTCAGAATCGATTAGCAGCATTTAATCAAGGAACTCAATCTTGTGTCTTCCTGGGAGTCTTAGTCTTATGCTATTAAGTGAATACCCCTATTATTTTTATTACTATTCAAAATACCTGAAGAGTTATATCTTCGTGATGTTGTCTTATGTGGAGAGAAAAAATCGAGATTTCTCAAATTTAATTATTTTTTCAAGTGTTCTCCAACAAAGCCAGATAAAATTTCGAACAAAAATTTATGTAAAACATCCTTATTACAATGTACTTGAACTCACGAAAGATTTTGAAAAAAAAACAAAGTTTACTAGTTATTTTACAACGAAAACAAAATGTAGGGTCTGTGCTGACCAGATAAGAATTGATTTTCTAAAATCAAAATTTGCAATGTAAACGATTATTAAATCAAACAAATTTATCACAGATGCTGGTTGAAATAGCCTATAGGAAAATACAAATATATAAAAATATTTGATTGTTTGGAAAAGTCCTTTCATTACGAAAGTCGTGCCCATACTTTCTGGGCCACCCTATATTACATAAAATAAACGCTGTCATGAAAAAATGTGTTATTATAAGCATGAAACGAGCTCACCAGTTGGTAATCCATCCTCGACTTAACACGGATATCTTTTCGCACTCACACAACGTGAACCGTAAAACTTCTCGGCGTCCCGAAAATGAACCGTCTTGCTTGGGCTCTCCGAAGCACCTCAAATAATAAAATAAATATAATAAAAGTTCTGTAACGTAATGTCAGAGAAAAAATAACAATAAAATAAAATCTTTATATATTTGATTTATATTTCTAGAATAAAAACATGCGACTAGCAATCGTCACAAAAAATCATTTTAGTCTCGAAAACTTCGGACTAAATTAATGTACCACCCAATTTATATGAATCCAAATATATTTCTAATCAAAATCAGCCTCACAACTACACATTATGAGTTTCATATACGGCAGTCGGAAAAGATGTAAGTTAATTTGTTTCTATTATACTCAGCTGTACAAAGACAACCATTCCAGAATACGACGTTACAATTGTGCACGTACGCCAAGAATGAGAGGTTCAAACCAAAGCGTGTTATTGTAAATTATTCTTCCCCGTATACATCTAGACAACGAGCAGCAACAGATCGTAGAGATGGATAGTACATGTTGAATCAAAAAAGGCGCCATTCATTAATTTTTATTTTTAGCTTTTTTGGACAATTGTTCCTTTTTTATGTCAAAACGACAAAACCATTGAATAACTACAACGAGTGCTGAAAAAAATTGAGATTTGCAACGAGCTGCATACAAAATTTTTAGCTATTATGAAAAATGTCGCTTCACCAGTATTATTTCTAAAAGCACAAACAAACATTTCAAAGGAACTCACATAGGCATACATTCTTGTTGGGTCAATTCAGTATTTATCAATCACATAGGCCAGTACAGTAGTACCTATGAATGGCACAAATTTTCTCGCACTCATCGGTATCATACAGACCTGTATATTTCATGTTCATGTTGAAGGACAGATCAGGCAAGACCAAAGCCGACAGTTTCCTTCGGTAGGAAAATCATGCCGTTGTGCTATTCATCTTGTTGAAGAAAAGTTAGTCGATATGCAACGATTTTTGATATTTCAACAATGCATTCTGTAACTCTTTCCCCTACAGCTGCATATGACGGGTTTGCTTGCTTTCCTTGATTGCAAGCTCTAATTTTTATTTCCCTACAATAGCCATAACCGTCAGCATTGTGTGGCCAGTGAACTATTCTCAGCACGTAGTCAATTTTCTCCAGTTCCTGTTTTGCTTATCAGCAAACGGCAAAGGGTTTTTACATAGTTCTTTCCTTGGCTCTCTTTTTCCTGATCAAACAGACACCCAAGTCCAACAATAGATGATTCAGAGAAAAGCGAAAATGAAGATTACTTCGTCAGTTTTCGCCTTTACAGGCACGTAATTTTGTGAATCTGGCCGTGGAAAACAGCAGTCGTACGGTAATATACAATTTTTACTGGATTTAATAAAGAGATCATCCCAACCTAATATGTGCGTACATCATGATTAATTTGTAATTAGATAAGGAAAAACAAATTAATAAGAAATAAGGCCAAACAATCAGTGAAACTCAGACCCATTTATCCTCGTATTTCTTATCATAACATATTAATCTAGGATTAGCAAGTCATTCTTCTAAAATGTTGGATATACACTATCCACCAAAAAGAATTGCTTCACCTAGTTTTGTAACTGTTGGGAAAATTTTCGGACCTTCTAGTAGAATCGCACGGTTGATGTCCTTGTGCCGAGTTCTTTAAGCTAAGGAGAATTTTTATTAGTAATTGAGAGAGGTTAGGTTTAACTAGTTACTTACAAACTGGTCTCCTTAGTTCTTCTATCCCAACAATATGCTTCCAGTGGTACTCTAGTGGTATAAAACCCTATAGAACAACATATGTAACTATCTTGGCATTAAGGGTAGAATAACTATTAACTTACAATCGATATAATAATCACCAGCAAACGTTAAATTCACTTTATAACAGACTGGTTCTGATTGTGCTAACCTATGCGAAAACAATTCATTTGTATTTCAGGACTGGATTCAATAATTAATAATCTACTACAACTTACAGTGCAGCAAACCGGGTATTTTAGTCCAATAAAATGCAGAACGATCCAAATACTTTTGTAAGCTTACTATTAACTTCGAGAAATAAATTTAGTTTCAATACAATATTCCTTCACCTATGACTTGCGAAAAAACATCTTATCTTCCTCATTCCCTGGCATTGACGTATGTCACGCATATAGACTTACGCATGACTCGAGACATTTCTGTGGTGTCAGTTGGTGCGCACACTGCGTGATCGAGGGGTATCACGGTCAGATATTGTATTCAAATCCGCAGTGCTGCTAGCGTTGGCAACATCCCCCGACCCGTAACGCTCCTGTAACTCCGCTTCTGGTTTTGCGTTACCATTACCTTGCACCTGGAGCACTGCCAACTTGGTCGCCGGGCGACGGAACAATCCTCCAGCTGTCTGAACCATCGCTTGACGAATGCGACCGTCACTTCCTGGAATGACCGCTACCACCCGGCCTTTTGCCCATCCGTTGCGTTGACCTTCATCCACGATCAGCACAAGGTCGTTCACCCTGAGTTTCTCGGCTTCGTTGAACCATTTGCTTCTGATGGCGATCGTCGGAAGATACTCTTTGATCCACCGCCGCCAGAATTGATCCAGGAGCTGCCTTGTCATGTTCCAATTCGTACGAGTGACCTTCATTGTCTCCACCAACATCGTAGGAGGTTGAGCGATGCCATTTGAGCTCAACAAGATAAAGTGGTTTGGCGTCAGGGCCTCCTGGTTGACGTTTTCCAGAGGAATGGAGGTTAATGGTCTGGAGTTAACTATAGCTTCAGCTTCCGAAATGACAGTCAGCAAGGTTTCATCGTCCGGATGCCGATCGCTACATAATGAACCGAGTGCCACCTTGACGGATCTCACGAGTCGCTCCCAAGAGCCACCGAAGTGTGGTGCCGATGGAGGATTGAAGACCCATTTTGTATTGGTGTTCGTGAAGCTTTCCGCCAGTTTTTGCTCGATCGCTGATAACTGCTCTCGTAGTTCCCGACTAGCCCCCTGAAAATTTGTGCCGTTATCTGAGTGGATTTCGATGGGCGATCCACGCCGCGCTACAAACCGACGTACTGCCATCTTGCACGATTCCGTTGAGAGGGAATGAGCAACCTCCAGGTGCACGGCTCTCACTGTAAGGCACGTAAACAAGGCCACCCAGCGTTTAACGCAGCTGCGTCCAATCCGGACCAGGACAGGTCCAAAGTAATCGAGCCCCACGTAAGAGAACGGCCGCACCATGGCCGCTAGACGAGACTCTGGTAGGGGCGCCATCCTTGGTATCACCGGAACAGCTTTGTCGACCTTGCAAGTCTGGCATTCCTTCGCAACTTGCCTTATTACGGTACGCAGATTGGAGATGTGAAATCGTTGACGAACTTCGTTTAGTACCGTCGCATGATTAGCGTGAAGATATCGTCGATGATACCAGTCAACAATCAGCTTAGTGAGGTGATGATGGCGAGGCAGGATAATTGGAAACTTGAAGTCGTACGTGACATATGGAACTGCGCCAATACGACTATCCACCCGCATCACGCCATGCTCATCCAAGAAGGGCGACAGCTTGTAAACGGTACTTGTCCTTTCAATGTGTTTCTTCGGGTTCCCTTCCTTTTGTCTCAGCACGGTTACTTCATCCGGATATGCAGACGCCTGCACGGAGCACCATAGGCTGTTCTCTGCACTCTGCAGTTCTTCTTGGCACAGATATCCCGTCACTAACTCCTGCTTTTTGCTTCTGCGGTAACAGTTCATGATGTAACGATGGACGTAAGCCACTGCTCTTAACAAACGTTCCCACTTGGAAAACTTGCTGATCTGGTAGACATCTTCGACAAGGTGTTCCTGGTGCACCATGCAGGGCCGCAATTCTTCATCCGTCTCCCAAGACTGCGTCGACCTTTGCTCCGGCCATTCTGTTTCAGGCCTGTGAAGAAAGTCAGGTCCACGGAACCAACGAGATGTTACGTCTACGCTGGGACCTTTTCCCCACTTGGTGGCGTCGTCGGCCGGATTATGTTGAGTGGGAACGTATCTCCATTCAGTGATTTCCGTTTTACTTAAAATTTCTCCCACGCGGAACGCCACGAACTGTCGGTAGCGACGATGTTGTGATTGGACCCATGCCAAAGTGGTTTTTGAGTCTGTCCACAATACACGGCGAGCTATCGAGAGCGTATGGTACTCCTTCACCGCTTTAGCTAGCCTCGCTCCCAGCAAAGCGCCCATCAACTCAAGACGTGGAACCGATAAAGATTTCAATGGTGCTACTTTCGCCTTGGCCATCACCAGCGTAACGTGCACCCTTCCCATTATCGTGGCTCGAAAGTAGGCTGCGCAAGCAAACGCTTCCTCGCTGGCATCCGTGAAAACATGAAGCTCAACAGAACCGACCTCTGCTGCAGTGAAACCAGGAAAGTAAGATCTGTGAAGCCTCATCTGACCGACCTCCTCGAACAGTTTTATCCACCGGAACCAGCGCAAACGGATGGGTTCCGTGACCTCGTCGTCCCAATTGGTTTGATTGCGCCAGGTGTCCTGGATGATCATCCGTCCCTGGATCGTGATGTGTGACAGGATTCCCTGCGAGTCGAACAAGCTCATGACACAACGCAGGATGTTTCGCTTCGTTTGAGCAATATCGTGCATCTGCTGGTTGCTGTAAAAGGCAATGATGTCTTCTTTTGGCAACCACAAGAGGCCCAAGACTCGTTCGGCTCCGCTTTCTGAATCGATGCTGATAGCCTTTGGTTGTCCTGATCTGGGTTCCCCGACCCGTTTTAGAAGAGCGTCCGAATTAGAATGCCAGTTCCGGATGCAGAAGCCTCCACGAGCATGGACTTCCGTCACTTCCAGCGCGACCTTGATCGCCTCCTCTTCAGTGTCGAAACTGTCGAGGTAATCATCGACATAGTGTTTCCCCTTAATTGCTTCTGCTGCCTCCGGGAACTCTTCTTCGTTTTCCTCTGCGTTACGATTTTTAATGTACTGAGCCTGGCAAGGAGAGCATGTGGCTCCAAAAGTACCAACATCCATCACGAAAGCCCTGACCGGTTGCGAAGGATGCTCTCTGTACAGGAACCGTTGGCTGTGCGCATCTTCCTGGCGTATTCTGAATTGGTGAAACATCTGTTTCAGGTCCCCGCACACAGCTACCGGCCGTTCTCGAAATTTGCATAGCACCGAAGCAAGAGGGGTCAGTAGGTCTGGTCCTTTCAGGAGTTTAGAGTTGAAAGAAACTCCCCCTACTTTCGCCGCCGCGTCCCAAACAAGCCTAATTTTACCCGGCTTCTTCGGATTCCTAATGGCACCCAATGGCAAGTACCAAACCTTCTTAGGGTCTGTAGATTCTATTTCTTCCTTCGTCACCTCGTGGATATAGTCACTCTCCAGATACTCGCGGATCTGCTCCTGGACGCTAGTCTGCAGCACAGGATCTTTCGCCATCCTTCGCTCAAAACATTGTAGACGCCGCATAGCCATGGGAAAACTGTTCGGAAATTCCACATGGTCATGGCGCCATAGCAGGCCGGTCTCGAATCTGTTTGAAACGCGTTTCGTTGTCGCTTCTAGGATCCGACGGGCACGCTTATCCTCCTCTGATTCCGGTCCTCTGTCAGCCGAAACACCGACGTTTTCAACCGTGAAATGTTGCTTGACGAGATCATGAAGGTGTTGATCCTGGCTTTCGCGTCGACAATCACATACGTGCAGCGTGAAATTCTTCGTCCTCACTCCTTCAGCAGTATAACCGTAAACCGACCAGCCAAGCCGTGTCTTGCTGGCCAGAGGGTCGCCTAGTTGACCCTCGCGCAGGCTCAACGTTGCAGTCAGGCTGGCATTGTTTGAACCGATTAGGATACCGGGCGATGCGGCCTCATAACTGGTGACCGGAAGACCGCGAAGGTGAGAATACTGCCGTGCTAAATCTCCGTACTTCAGCGTCTGTTTCGGTAGGTTGAGGCTAGAAACCGTCCTTGCGTCCTTTAGGGTGAACCGTTCGGTTTTGTCTTTTCCAGATATCTCCAGACGAATTCGTTGCGACTTCGGTTCCTGTCGAGTCACGTTGCTGGTCCACGTTAGACAAAGGGGTAGAGGTTCACCATCGTCGATACCCAAGCGTTCCGCGATCGATTTCTCGACCAGAGTCATGTCCGATCCGTCGTCCAAGAACGCAAACGTCTCCACTGATTTTCCCTTCCACGTTAGCGTAACAGGAAGAATTCTAAATAGTGTAGCTTTCTTGGTAGCATGGTGCGCGTTTAGCCCTTCTTCGGAAGAATCATCCTGCCTTGTGGAGTTCTGACCTTCCTCGGTCGGTGGTCCATGCTTCTGAGCGCTGGAGTGCAACAGTTCATGGTGTCGCTGTTGACAGCCTTGTACGCCGCAAACCGCCTGTACCTTGCAAGGACGCCGACCGTGTTTACCCAGACACGTACGACAAAGGTGATGATCTTGGATGGTTTTCCACCGGCTGTCTACATTCCACCTTTTAAACGTCGCACAATCTTTTACCTTGTGGTTACGCCCGCTACACGCCAAGCACAGCACTTCCTTGATCTCTAACTTCTTCGGCACATCTTCTGGGTTACTCTGCTTCGTGATTGGCTCACTGGCAGCGTGAGTGTTAAGGAAGCTTTTGTCCCTATTACGCTCTCCTCGTCCCGACCGCGACTGCTGCGAATCCGTAGTGACTGTAACGTCCGAAGCTGCTGCTACTAGCATGGACATGAATCCAGCGAAGGTACGTAGATCGGCCGTAGCAAACTGTTGTTTGTACAACGCCCAGTTTAAGCGTTGCTGAGCGGGAATCTTGTCCACCAACTCTCGCAGTAAGACTGGGTTAGAAAGATGTGCCATTTGCCCAGTTGCTTCAATATGGTCGTACAGGTTTTGAACCGCCATGCCGAAGGTAATCAGCGTTTCCAACCTATCCGCCTTAGGTGCCGGAGTTTCGCGAACTTTGTCCAATAATGTCTGAATGATCAGTTCCGGTCTGCCGTACAGCATGTACAGGGTGGACATCACTTGAGAGACGCACGCTGGAAGAAGTAAACGGCTTTTCACTGCATCGAAGGCTTTTCCTTGCAGCGCTCGTTGAAGTCGAGCCAAATTTTCCACATTTGAGTACCCGCATGCGGCCGTCGAATTGGTGTAAGCGGTGAAGAACAGCGGCCAATCTTCAGGATCCCCCCGGAACGGTGGGAGATCTCTGGGCATAACTTGTCTTGCCAACAACTGCTGCTGCGTTGGAACCACTGGGTACTGTAGCGGGAGTGATTGAGGCAAATTCACTGGATAATACCCGCCCATGGGAGATTGTGATATGGTAGGATTCGGATGTATTTTGGGTACACTTGCGTTAAATGTTAACCCCCCGAAGCCTGGTGCCTGCGGAATCGACGCTGTTGGGACCGTCGGGCAGGCCGTTACCACGTTAGTCGGACTTGCATTCGATAAACCCATGAGAGGTGCCTGAGTGCTAATTGGCAACGCACTGATTTGTCTGGAGTGATCCAACCCAGGTTGTGTGTACCCATACAAAGGAATAGATGGCATAGTACTATACTGACCTTCAGACAAAAAACCTATGGGAACCCTCGACACACCGCTAGGCACTCCAAGCAGCAGTGATGATAGAGACGGATCGCATACGTACTGGTTGGCAGGACCTGTAGTCGTCGGTGTGGAACTGTTGAGTACGGGTGTAACGGATGCTGTCACTTGTGGCCCCGCGCTCGCTGGTGTGACTGACAGATGTTCCATCTCGCCGATCATCCTTTCCAGCCAGCCTCCGACATTGTGTACCCCGCCGACCGCGGAGGACTGCTCGTTGAAGCTGTTTGCTGCCCCGCTGATGACACTTTGCAAGGCGTTATTCGTGAGCTGTCCCAGTAGTGCTTTCTTTCTCTCCAGTTCCTTTCTATGGCTGTCTTCCAATTGCTGCTCCAGGAATGCTCGATGGTCCTGAACCCATTGCAGGCTTGCTCGCGCCTGTTCCGTTAGCAGAGATTGGCCATAGTTAGTCGTAGTAACTGTAGTCGTCGTTGCAGGTACCCATCCGGACGGCCCAGCGACGGCGGGCGACACCAGTCCAGGAGATACAGTCGAAGATACAGTTGATAATCCCACCGATGTGGCCAGCGCAAGCCCAGCAGTTGTGCCGAGCGACACCACGGAGGAAGTTGGAGCAACGGCCGGCAGTGATTCGGTGGTCCTAGGTGATGGGACGTTGATTACAGTAACTGGGAATACTGGATCGCTTCCGTATAGCTCCCCGATCCTAGTGGACGATGGCAAAGCCGCACATCGTGCACACATCCAGCTTTCGTTGGCCACCGCTGATGTTACTCCTACGCACTGGTAGTGATACCATTCCTGGCACACCGCACAAAAGACCATATCGTCCACGTTATTCGACCTCCGGCAGAGCTTGCAGTCGAACCGATCCGTTTCGGGCATCTTTACTCTTGATGTTCGAAGCAGTTTCTTAAAGCTTTGTTGGGAAAATTTTCGGACCTTCTAGTAGAATCGCACGGTTGATGTCCTTGTGCCGAGTTCTTTAAGCTAAGGAGAATTTTTATTAGTAATTGAGAGAGGTTAGGTTTAACTAGTTACTTACAAACTGGTCTCCTTAGTTCTTCTATCCCAACAATATGCTTCCAGTGGTACTCTAGTGGTATAAAACCCTATAGAACAACATATGTAACTATCTTGGCATTAAGGGTAGAATAACTATTAACTTACAATCGATATAATAATCACCAGCAAACGTTAAATTCACTTTATAACAGACTGGTTCTGATTGTGCTAACCTATGCGAAAACAATTCATTTGTATTTCAGGACTGGATTCAATAATTAATAATCTACTACAACTTACAGTGCAGCAAACCGGGTATTTTAGTCCAATAAAATGCAGAACGATCCAAATACTTTTGTAAGCTTACTATTAACTTCGAGAAATAAATTTAGTTTCAATACAATATTCCTTCACCTATGACTTGCGAAAAAACATCTTATCTTCCTCATTCCCTGGCATTGACGTATGTCACGCATATAGACTTACGCATGACTCGAGACATTTCTGTGGTGTCAGTTGGTGCGCACACTGCGTGATCGAGGGGTATCACGGTCAGATATTGTATTCAAATCCGCAGTGCTGCTAGCGTTGGCAACAGTAACAAATGTTTTGAATATTAAAGCATGTCACATGGAACAATCAAATTTGGCTTCATATTATATTTTAAGGTGAAGATGAATCGAAGCCAAACTTAAAATTTTCAAGAGCACAAATCTGTAGAACCAAGCACCCGTTTAAGCTGAAAACTTAATTGATTAATCACCACCAGCTAGTGACAAATCGATTAAGTTTTCAGCTTAAGCGGATGTTTGATTCGGCCGATTTTACTCTATGCCCAGGGAAGTGAAGGAAATTTCCATCACTAAAAGATCCTGGACCGACTGGGAATCAAACCCAGACACCTTCAGCATGGCTGTGCTTTGTAGCCGTGGACTCTAACCACTCGGCTAAGGAATACCTCTAAAAGCACAATTGTCCCATATGGGAAAAGTGGGCATTGAGAAAATGTCGTTCAAAGTTTGAAGTTTATCATGTTATACAAATATTCATAATTATTTTTAAACACATTGCACAGTGGTCCTGGAAGCAGGTTTTCGAAAAAAGATGCATTTCGACCTTAAAACAAAATGTATCTTCTACAAAGTTACTTGTATTAGTTAGGTCTTTATTTAGTGTTGTTTAAAACTAGAGTAGTCCAAATTTTCATAAACAGTCAACTCTCTATAAATCGATATTGGAGGTACCATCGAGCTAGTTACATAACACAAAACCTGAGAACCGCACATTCGAAGGGCAGAGCGTGAAAAACCGCCAAGATTCAAAACAATGCAAATAAAATTTCTAGATGTTTTTCGATGGTTTCACAGTTTAAAAAGTTGAATACCTAAATGTAGTTGTGTGTTGGCTAGCTACTATTGTTTTTTTTTTTATATTCATATCCTTTTTCATAGTGAACAACGAGAAGCGAATATGATTTTGACCAAAATATGTCCATCTGACCGTTGTGCACAACCCAAGAATAGAATACCAACTTTCAGTGAGCTGTCTCCTCTCTCTCAACACAAAACCAGTGCAGAGACCATCGCGGTAGCCATGAAAACCAACTTTCACTATGGATCTCTAACTCATATCGAGATACGAAATATCTATATTAGGAGCTGACTGTAAAAATCACATTCAACTTTTTGATTTTTCGGACGGCAGAATGTGAATCCTTCGGTGTACACGTTGACAGCTCAGACTAAGGCATGGTCACCAGGGTAGACCGCTTGAACACGGTCATCTTTCAGTTGAACGGAGGTTGATTCCGATCGTGGAGAAAAACTACCATGCCCTGATCACGGTGTACTAAATTAATATATTAGATATATTCCGAAAACTGACAGCTACTTGACGACGTTGACCTATCCACCTCGAACAAATTTGCAAAAAAAAATGATCTAGTGGTCCGGAAGGTATATGGTACGATAAGAGTGACGTCACATGTTTACAATCAAACTTGGTATTTAAATGAGTAAAGAGACTGCCTTGTTAATTTTTATGCCGTGATGCTCTGATGTTTCAGGTCGGAGATTCTTCTTCCTTGGTTGCATCGTGTTGAGTTATTCCCTGCTCCATGCGCACCAGAAATGTTCTCCAGCTTATGGAGATGCTACCATCGAGTCAAGCGGGGCATTGACACTCTCTAGCGAAGGCTCGGCAATGGCGGTGAGCGAACGGCGATAGAATACCGGTGTAATCACCAACAAGTAGAGTTTGCAATCTAGGGAACATTTCCCAGGAAATGAGATTTCCCGGGATTCCCGTTATCCGGGAAATGATTTTCTGTTTCCCGGGATTCCCGTGTTTTCCGAGTAGTTCTATTAAAAAAAGGATTGACCATCTATTTTAAAACAAAAATCTTCCCACAATTTACTTGTCATATCATTCTAACCAAGGACCTTTGTGAGCCGAGTGGTTAGAGTCCGCGGTTACAAAGCAAAGCCATACTGAAGGTGTCTGGGTTCGATTCCCGGTCGGTCCAGGATCTTTCGGTAATGGAAGATATCATCGTACTCATCGTACCTGCCACACGATATACGAATGTGAAAATTGCAACTTTGGCAAAGAAAGCTTTCATTTAATAACTGTGGAAATGCTCATTGAACATTAAACCGAAAAGCAGGCTCTGTCCCAATGAGGATGTAATGCCAAGAAGAAGAAGATCATTATAAGCAATCATTATAAGCAAGTTCATTAAATAACTAGTGATAATTCGATGTTGGATTGTTGTCTTCCGAAATCAAATAGTTGTTGATAAAATGAATAGTTTTTTTTTCTAAAAGTGATTATAAGCTATAGTAAACATTGATTTTTTTATTGATTGAGTGGGCTTATAAAGTTTTCATGGATGTAACAGTCATTATTTTCAACATAAGACTCTAGTTAGTATTTATTCTAGTACTTGAAAGCAGGGTTTCCACATTAAAATCTGTATTTTTTCTTTGAATTATCTGCATTTCTGTATCCAGGAGCAAAATATCTGTATTTTAAATCTGTATCCCTGAAAAATGAAATAATAATAAAAATTTTACAACAAATTCAAAGAAATATCATTCAGTTGTAACTACAATGCAAAATAATCACATCTCAGTTTAAATTTTGGGGTTTTTGAAAATGTCTATTTTCATTTTTGTTCAAAAATCTGTATAAATCTGTATAGTTTTGGCAAAATTCTGTATACAGAATCTGTATATTTGAATTTCTCCTAAAAATCTGTAATCTGTATATACAGATTCTTGGTCACAAAATATTCAAGAATATCAGAAAAATACAGATAAATCTGTATATGTGGCAACCCTGCTTGAAAGGATTGCTTCGATGTTGGTAGATATTATTTGAACTTCATTTGAAGCCTGACGATTAAGAGGAAAATAACCACCATTGTTTCACAAATTTTCAAAACCATTTTTTTGCTCAAAATTGAAGCAATGCTCAAGAACATCTATCATTGCATTGAACCTACTATGTAAATGATAGATTCTGATGGGATTTTTTTAAAATTTGAACGAAAAAACTGTTTTTCCCTCTTTGATGATTGAATGATGGAGTCTTAAGCCTTAAAACGAAGCCAAAAGATTTTTTTTAGAAACACAAAGTCACAAAAAAGAGAAGTAATTATACAAATTTACTGGTATAAAATATATATACATGAAATACGAATAACTCAAAAGAAAATTCCATCAAATTTGCTTTATTTTCTCGTTTTTGAAAATTTTCCGGGATCCCGGCGTTTTCCGGGAAATGGCAAATTTATTTCCCGTTTTCCGGGAAGTCGAATCCCGCGAAAATTGCAAACTCTACTGCAGGGTCGTTGTAGATGGTAAGCAGTGGTAGATAGTTCACTAATGCCTCGAAAGACGGTGGACAGTTTCTCTAATGCAGCGTTTTTGACTCGCGGAGCACTGTTTGATATAAAATCATCGCGCGGAGCATCTGTTCTTCATCACCATTTCGTTTGAAATCTGGGTTTGTTACAAGCCCAAGTAGGGGCCCAGATAGCCGTAGCGGTAAACGCGCAGCTATTCAGCAAGACCAAGCTGAGGGTCGTGGGTTCGAATCCCACCGGTCAAGAATCTTTTCGGGTTGGAAATTTTCTCGACTTCCCAGGGCATCAAGTATCTTCGTACCTGCCACACGATATACGCATGCAAAAAAATGGTCATTGGCATAGTAAGCTCTCAGTTAATAACTGTGGAAGTGCTCATTAGAACACTAAGCTGAGAAGCAGGCTCTGTCCCAGTGGGGACGTAACGCCAGAAAGAAGAAGAACAAGCCCAAATCAACCCTATAGTTTCTAGAAACATCGTGAAGTAAGATTTATGTTAGCCAATCTCCAGCCCTGTCGTCGTAAATTTTGAGCTTCTTAGTCATTCCCTTTTGAGGAGGGCGTTGCTATAGCCCAGAGGGCGGTTGTACTCCCAGGCGTTAATGAGAGAGTCTCAAACGAAAATTGTATCATATTAATATATATTCCAAACACATGAGAACTAATATGCATTTGCACGTGAAACGGAGAAACACCTATAAATTTAAAAAAATATATGGATTATGTCGAGCCCTCTAGACACATCGGAATATCTTCAAAACTAGGGACAAATGATCAAAATTCACACAGTTTTTCAAAATGGAGAGTATTTGCTTCAACTCAATTTTTATTTCATTTCAACATGATGAGTAACATCATACTAAGTAACTCATACTTTTGCTTAAAATTAAGACGGCCGGCAGATTTTCTACCTAAAATTTAAACCCATTTTACAGTTTACTTGAGGAAAGAACCAGCGATTTAATACTTTTTACTTTGTTGTACGAAATATGTTGTTTCCATAAATTTAGAAAATCGTTCATTTCAAACGGCTAATACCATTGCTCACCTAGTTTTTGCAGCTGTTCTAACTCAGTTCTTTCTAAGGGAAGTTTCAAATATGACGTCCATCATTTTTCGGCATTTCTAGACCCACCACCCCCCTCTATCATACCTTTTAATACCTAATAAAAGCACTGTCACACTTTCGTAGACCATCGTCCTCCCTCAAATGATGAATGTCATTTTTGGGTGACCCCTTACCCGAGCAAAGGCGGATAACTGGATGATATCAAAATGATAGCAACCTTCATTGTCACTGTTATCAATTTGATATACTGTTATCAATGATAACCGAATGATAACAAAATTGGTTATAAGTGTATCCGTGACAGACATTATTGATAACAGATTGATAACAAAATATGTTATCACACTTCTTTCCAATAACATCTTAACAAAGTGTGTGTTGATAAACAAAGTTGACTTTTCGCCATACAAAATTTTGTAAAATTATTTGAAGCATAAGTTTAATCCAAAACACTCACTTCCCAAAACTTATCCGTGATTTATGACCATAAACTTCATAAAAATATGATACTGTAAATTTTGTTATCAACTTGAACTCAAAGATAACATAATTTACTATTACTTTGTTATTTGACAAACAAATTTGAGTTCTCAATTTTGTTATGTTGGCTGTTAATTCAGCCAAGATCATAACAAAATCAGTTATCAAATGATGATAACCAGGTAACAATTTTTATTATCATTTTGCTATTCAACTTTGCTCTGGTAGTTAGCTTTTTGATGGTGACCACAAAATTAAAAACGAATAGTGCACTAATGGTGATTTTTTTCTGATAAAATTCAAGATGACCAAGTTTAAAATGACCAAAATTATTGCATATGAAAGCTACATACTTTCTCAGTTTGATTTGTGTTTTAGGATATATGGAAGGAAGATACGTGAAGAAATACCTGAAATGTATCAAAAAATTAGCTTCTCTTCAAACTGCTAGCTAGCGTAAGAGGGATCCACTAATATGCTTGCACCCCCTGACGAGTTTTCCGAACAAACGATTTCGCAAGAGATGTCATTGATTGAAATAAATACGCCACAAAATGTGGCTTATGTGGAATTGCCGAACAGATTTACCTGTAGTTCTTTTGGGAAAGGCTGCTGAAGAAAAAGAGGATGCCGACACAATTACATGAAATATTTGAAGTATTGTAAAAACGTTTCTAAAAAGTTTTCAACAAGCCTGCCAAGACAGGATTGAACAGCACATAAACGTAACAAACATTTAGTTTGTCTGCGTATGTCCTAGAAAATTACAAATGCATCATGGCATTGGCTTAGAATGCTGAAAATGCGTAATTTCCCTTATATTATTTTATATAAAAATAGAATCGAAAAATTAAGTTCACGAACAAATGCTCATGGTTTCTTAAAGCGGGACATCTAGAAAGTTTGAACCTTATTTTTGGATTTAACAAGAGCTTCGAACTTCAGCCATATATATCGCTTAATTTTAAAATGAAATGTCGCTCTTGAATTGATATCAAAGTACAAAAAATTTGACAATTGCCCTGGATTTCAAAATATTACGCTATTGTTTATAATAGTAGTTTGGCGTTGGATCTATTAGTGGATTTTAGACTTGTTAATTATTCATTACAGCAGGTTTTCAAACTCATTTCAGCAAATACCGTTTTTGATGCGTACTTGATAATGAATTTTCGTCACTATCACATGAAAACTATTGGCCCAAAATGAACAAGAATACAAATTGATTGTCTTTAGAACATATTAGGTACATTATTTTTTTCTGCTTAAAAATTTCATGTATCTCATCGAACTTCAACAGTTACTTGAGATGATTCTGAGTTACTGAGACAATATCAAATTACTCCAGTGCGTTAATACAGCTCGGGTTAATTTCGATTGTTGTCATAGAGGGCGTTAAGATGCAGTTAATCTAAATTTACTCCAAGGGATTTATACAGCTTGACAATTTTGATTTATATCATACAGAGCGTTGATATGCATATGATCTACATAGAATTAGGTCAATATACTTCAGAGCGTTGATAAAGTTTGAAATATTTAATTGATGCCCTACAGGACGACGAGATGCAGCCGATCTATATGTAAAGTCAAATTACTCCAGAACGTTGACACTGCTTTGAATTTTCAGCGTATGTCCTCAGGTCTGACCTAAATGAGACATGATCAAACTTCATGACTTGAATGAAGCTTAACAATTTTGATTGATGCCATAAAGGGCGTTAATATGCAGCTGATCTATGTAGGGTAAGGTCACATAAATCCAGCGCCTTGATACAGCTTGAAATTTTCAAATGATACAGAGTGTTAAGATGCAAATGATCTACATAAGACAATGTCAGATTACTCTAATGTGTTTTAGAAGCATGTATTTTACAATTGATATCCTTCAGGGCGTTAAGATGCACCTAATCTTCTTGAATTAAGGTCAAATTACTCCAGGGCGTCGATACAGCTTGAAATTTTTAATTGATTTAGGGCGTCAAAGGCGCACTTTATCTACATAGGATAAGGTCAAATTTGTCGTATGTACCGATTAGAATTTACAATTGATCTTAATCAGGGCGTTAAAATGCAGTTGATTCACATAACACAAGATAAAAAAAAAAATCAGTGTGTTGAAGCAGCATGAAAAATTTCGAATGATTTTCCAATGGGGTTTTTAGATCCTTCAGATCTTGCTAAGATATAGGTGAGATAAAGTCAAATTACTCAAGGGCGTTGATATAGCTTACCAATTTTAATTGGTGTTGGACCAATTTCAATTTGATACAGGACGTTCAAATACACCTGATTTATTTGGAATACAGGCAAATTTCTCCTTGGTGTTGATACTGTAATTTACAATTGAAGTTCTACAGGGCGTTAATATGCACCAAGTCGACAAAGGATAAGGACAACTTACTCCAGGGCGTTGATACAGCTTGACAATCTCGATTAATGTTATACAGGGCTATGAAGTGCGCATTAGGCCGTCCCTTATTTTTCGAAAATGCGAAATGTTATAAGTTCGTCATTGCAAAGTGCTCGTTTTGGTAAGAAAAAAATCAGGTAAAAATTTGAATTTCGTACGTGGACGCTAAGTGGTCCACGTACGAAATTATTAGGCGTTGATGACCCCGTGCGCAAAATCGAGCTCGCTATTCTAGTGCACGCAGCATGAGTACGAAAAGCCACCAGTAACAAATTGTTCTGCGCGCGTTGATAATCAGTATAGAAGTTTGTTTTCCTTGGGATGTTTCAAATATTACGTAACGCAAAATTAGACCCCCTCCCTCCCCCACGTAACAGCTTTTGTATAAAAAATTTATTTATTTTTATGGACCGTAACACTACGGAAGACTCCCTCCCACCCCCTGTTGCGTTACGTAATATTTGAACGATCCCTTTGTAGTTCTGAATTTATGTCAGCGTGCAGTGTTATGAAGATATCCACAGTATAAAATATTATTTTACTTAAAATTCTATGCTGAATATCAATTTGTTACTAGTGTATTTTCGTACTCATGTTGGGTACATTAGAGCAACGAGCTCGATTTGGCGCATGAGGGTCATCTACACCTAATACCTTTGGGGTCGTTGGGGGACCACTTAGCGTCCACGTACGGACTTTTACCTGATTTTTTTTTCTTACCAAAACGAGCACTTTACAATGACGAACCTATAACATTTCGCATTTTTGAAAAATAAGGGACGGCCTAGTGCGCATGATCTACATAGGACAAAGTCAAATAACCGTAGGGGTTAGATACAGCCAGAAAAATTCGATTGATTTGCTATAGGGCGTAGAGATGCTTCAAATCTCGCCAAGATCTTTGTGGATTTTTACTTCAGGGCGTTGATACAGCTTGTAATTATCAAATTAAGCCCTAAAGGGCGGTCACATGCACCTGATCTACATGGAAAAATGTCAAATTAATCCAGAACGTTGATCCAGCTTAGAGTTTACAATAAATGTCCTACAGGGCGTTATATCAGATACAACATACATGAAATAAGCTCAAATTACTCCAACGCCCTGGAGCACGTAGGTTTGCATTTATTTTCTACAGAGCGTTCAGATGCTATAGATCTCGCAAAGAGCTGTGTAGAATAAAGCCAGGGCGATGATAAAGATAGGAATTTAAAATTGATGTCCTACAGAGCGTCAAGATGCACCAGATGTACATGGAATAAGGTCAAATCACTCCATGACGTTAATACAGCATGACAATTTCGATTGATTTTCTACAGGGCGTTGAGATGTTCCAGATCTCGCAAAGATCTATGTGGAATCACGTCAAGCGACTCCAGGGCGTCGACACAGATGGATCGATTTATTTCATACAGTGAGTTAAGATGCATGTGATGTACGTGAAACAATATCAAATTACTGCACGGCGTTGATAGAACTTGGAATTTTCAATTGTTGTCCTACAGAGCGTTGAGATGAACCTGATCTACATAGGGCAAAGTCAAAATACTCCCGGGCGTTTTTACAGCTCGGAAATTTAGATCGATTTTCTACAAGGCGTAAAGATGCTTCAGATCTCGCAAATTAGTCTTGGGCGTTGAAACAATTTGAAAATTTCGATTGATGTCCTACAGAGCGTCAAGATGCACCTGATATACATAATAAGGTCAAATAACTACAGGGCGTTGATACAGAAACATTTCAATTGATTTTCTACAGCATAAAGATACTCCCGATTTCGAAAATATCTGTGTATAATAACGTCAAACTATTCCAGGGCGTTGATACAGCTTGTTCGATTGATGTCATACAGGGCGTTGTACTTGATCTACATACAACAAAGTTAAAATACTCCAGGGCGTTGATACAACTAGGAATTGATGTTTTCAAACCGTTAAGATGCACCTGATCTACATAGTTCAAACTATTCCAGGGCGTTAATATAGCTTGTAATTATTTAATGATATCCTACAGGGCGTTAAATGCCACTGATCTAATAGGGTAACGACTGTTTATTTTGTTCATAACCGCTAACATTTGGCGCCAGCAGCAAAAAGTAAAGACAATAACCTTTCGAACATTCAGTTTCTCTTACCGGCCGCCGAGCGTCGACACTGATGTTTGTATGCCACTCACTGATTGCGCTACGCTGGATTCTCAAATTTCTCAAACTTTCAACACAAGCGCATGGAAGAATGGTAGTTGGAGAACTGTCAAAACGTATGGAAAATAATGAAAATCGTAAAATACTTGCAATTAGGAAACTGGATTAAAAAAAGTAGTGATTACAAATCAAGTGCAAAATGAATACATAACTTTTTGTGTTTAGTTCATCTTCCGTGGTGCTTTCTTTGCTTAAGGATTTCGTTTTTAATTCCATTAAAAAAGAGCCATCTATTGCCTTTTCAGTTTTGAATATCGCCCTATTGACTGTTTAACGATAAACTTGCGACGATCGACGCGCCACCATATCCCATATAACGGAGTGTATTAGAACTAACTTGGAGGTGATGATGTGGAGGTTATTTGGCAAATTGGAGGTTAAATCCCCTCCAAACACTAGCGATTTTGCGGTGGGATGTTGACGTTTGATGACGAATTGAGACAAGGTCAAATTACCCCAGGGCGATGATACAGCTTGACAATTTCGATTGATGTTACACAGGGCGTTTAGTTGCACCTGATCTACATGCAACAAAGTTAAATTAATTGAGGTCGATGATACAGCTTGAATTTTCAACTGATGTCCCAAAGGGCGGTAATAAAAAGTCTGAGAAAAGCTTCTTAGTCGTCGACTAAGCGCAACTAAGCAGGACGACAGGGCTGCCAATCTCAAGGTGAAGATCATTCGAAGCCAAACCTAAAATTTTCAAGAACACAAGTCTGAAGAACCAAACAATTGTTCAAACGGAAAATTTAGTCAATTTGCAACGTGCTACGTTCAAGTTTCCTGCTCGAACGAATAAAAAAGTTCGATTCTCCAGAATAGTGCTACCTGTGACAATCGGGCATCTAATGAACCTTTATTTGTTTTTTGTAAATTATTTCAAAACTTGATTTGAAATCGTCAAAATTGCTTTGGTTAAGAAATTTTAGGAAATATTCATAATGTTAATAAAACTTTAAATTTTAATTAATTTTACTATCACGGTATCAAAACTTCGATTATTATTGAAGTTGTATGTTCCTCAGATATTTTTCCGACAAGTAGAAGTGTCTCGACAAAACTTCCACACCCACAAATTTTTAAAATATTTATTCTGTAGGGGTAAATTGGCTATCTTCAACTTGAACAGTTTTCCATACTAAATTCAAGAAACCCCAATATTGCAGCTAAAACTGTCCCATACAAAATATATAGTGAAATTTTCCCCGATAGAATATGTTTAACCATCCAATAACAAAAATTGAGCCCACATGTTAAACGTTTTCGTAAAAAAAAACCTAGGTACATCAATGTTCAATAATGATCGAGATTGTGACACCGCTGTGTATAAGACTTGTAAAAACTTTGTTATTTCATCCATCTTAACGTCGAAAACAACATAAGGTGAAGATGAATTAAAACCACCTCAAAATTTTCAAGAGCACAAATCTAGAGAACAAAACTGTGGTCTCAACAAAAACTCTAGGTTTGATATAATTAAACCCGTATTTTAAAGCAAAAAGTGTAGATATGGCTTCAGTTGAACGACGAAACTCACCGACGGTCACATGCCGGCTTGATACGCGCTTAATGCGAGAGTTTCGGCAGTTGTTGACGAATCGCAGCACTTACCCTATGATACGTTGAATGGTTCGAAAGCATCACTCCTTTGAGTACGGTCAACTGATCGTCTGGTGCGAACTTGGGTAAGTCGATGTCGTATTCAGCCTTTTGGAGAAAGTCCAGACCATATCATTAAAGCTGGTTGCACCAAGCATCTAGTAGCTAGGAATGATGCCGATGTGGTACCTTAAGTAACTCCAGAACGCGCAGTGGTTGTGCCTGGTGAGGTCTCCAAAAGATTCACAGGAACCGATCTGCCGTGAATCGCAAGTCAGTCCCATCTGTAAAAAGTAGGCATTGAGAAAATTGGCTGTGAAGTTTTCAAACTAGTTTTCCATACGAACATTCAAAAAATTCCAAAGGATTGGAAAATGTTCCAATCTCAATGAAACTTTCACAACTTGCTTATCACTATGATATCTTACCGAGAAAAATATAAAGATGATCAAGACAAGATGCATTTTTGTGTTCCATGGTACGAAAGTCAGTAGTGGGACTGACATGCGGTTACTTTTCATTATGGGACAATTTGACATGCTGTTTTTTCCTAAATTTTCTGAACAAATCATATTATTTCATTAGTGCAGCTGAAAGAGTATTAGAAGAGATGTGGAAAACTGAACTCAAATCAATTTTGACGAAAATGCAGATGGGACTGACTTGCGATTTATGGCAGCGATGGTCTTGCTTCGCATGCAGTACCGGCGGAACATTTTAGGTACGGCTCCGGAGAACGCTATTTTGAACTTCCGGAAGCGCAGAACGATGAAATGCAAATCATTCTGTACTACAGGTCCTATCTGCAACACTAGACACAGGATGGACCACGGGATGATTCATCTGCCCCGACTTCAGTTGAACTGGAGCAGCCGGAACTAGTGGTAGGTTTACCAATGACTCCGCGGGAAGACAATCTTTTAACTGTGTCACTTTGATATGGCACTTTCGACACATATCAGATTGACACTCTCAGGAGCGGTGCCCTTTACGCAGCTAGTTGGAGCAAACTTCTGCAGCTCGATTCTTCTCTTGCTTCTGGAAGGGGTTCATCTAGTCCAATGCAGTGCACAGGATGTTTCGATGAACGCCACCAAAAAATTCGAACGCTTGCGAAACAGTAGTGGAAACCGCATGGCTCTTCTGGGGTAGCTTCGAAAGTGACTGGAATTCGACTTCACAGTGGGATTCGATATTGAATCGCAGTTTTCCAGGATCTGACACCTGAACTTCAGGAAATCGATGGTCTGCGAATAATTGGGTACTTTTCCAGTTCACGATTATTATTCCGATACACCTGCTTAAGGTAGCGGAAACTTTCGACATGACGAGTGGCTTAATTCAGGAGCGCTCGAAGCTCTTCGTGGTTCTTCGAGGTCATCTTCTTGAGGTATGAAAACCCACGAATGAGAGTATCCACAATCACACGTTCATTCTCGAAACGGTCCGTCAAAATGTCCCAAGCATGGTCGTAATCACCTTCACAGAGGACCTTCTGGTTATCAGGGTGTTGAATATTACTAATATATGAAGCACTACTTTTCACAACATTGGGTACATAAAGTATATCTTAGACACCCGGCATTTACTTCACAAATTATGAATTTATCGGCTACGGTGTACGGTACTGGGGCAATGGAGAATCTCCCTTAAGAGTAAGGTGGGGCATAAGTTCGATCTTCATAATCGATATTTCAAAAAAAAAAACTATAACAGTTGAAAAGAAATAATTACCACACTGTGAACCTTCAACATATTGGCTACAATTTCGCTGAACAACCTTGTGTCAATAAATTTATCCATTTTTAGTTATAACCGTTTTAAAATAGACTATCTTGAACGAACTTTTGCTCCACTGGTGGGACAACAATGCGAATCAAGTGTGGGACAAGAGTCGTTGACTGAAACACAAAATATCGATACTTTTATAACAGGTTGATATACAGTATTTATGGCTGGTATGAAGTATATCAGCCATAAACTGATGATTGCAGAAAAATATACACTAAATTTTCATCATTAAATTACCCAAAAGGGTTATTTAAGGCCGCACGGGACGGTGTTTTAGTCACCCTCTCCATTTGATGAAGTAAATCTCGAGTACCACTCAATATATCGATGCGAAAAATGTATCACTATAATTGTATATATGTAGTGCACAACCCAATAAATTTTCAGATAGGGAAAATAACACGGTCTCCCGTGTCACCTTAATTTAACTCACCCAATAGCAGTTTTTTTGCAGGAGTAAGGAAAGAACGTGAAATAATTTATTTACAGTCTTCGATATTTTAACATCGCACAGACTAAAAGTTAATGACTTATTCTAGATTTGTACGCAGATTTACACAAATTAAAATCATACAAGTGATACACATCATCAAAAACTTGGCAGCAAACATCGAGTGGGTTGTGTTGTCCATACTGTGTGCGATGTGCCGATCGTCGAAAGAAGTCAGTACGCCTACCTGGAGCATTGAAACGAAGCTTTTCCAAAATATCCGGACAGTCAACGTTGTTCTCCAGTAGGTCGAACACGAAAAGCCTCTGAAGATATGTTCTCCTAGTTGCCAACGTCGGAAGACTGATGAGTGCGCATCGGTTTTCATAAGCAGGCAGTCGAAATCTATTACGCCATGGTAGTCTACGAAGTGCAAAATAATGGTGACTCTTTTAGCACGATTAGGCAAATTTCGCTAAATTCAAAGATATGTTGTGGATTTTAGGCTACTTTCTAATTTTTCCCCGAGGTAATATATGGCTCGAGCATTTGCCCTGCTGGTTCGAACTTTTGCCCCACTATAGACCAAAAATAATTTCCAAGCATTTATGCAAAACTAATGCATCTTAAAGCATCCTTATGACCAGACATCATGTATACGCGCTTCACATCAAGAGCTTGAGATCAGCTTGCCATGAGCGCACAAAAATAACCGCGCGCTTGAGCACGTGCTATGGTGAGACACATTTTTTTAGATCTCATGTAGCAATGTACTAGCTCAAACGATCACATCTGCTCTGGCTCATGCGTCGTCTCATGAGAAAATCTCAATGTGACAGTGCATTTGAGACTCACAGGCGAAGTTTTCAAAAGCAATGAAAAAAGATCAAATTATGGATTGAACTGCCTGTAGGCAGTTTCAACAAACTGACGCAGTTTAACGCAGTTGAGATTCTAGCCTTTAAACTGAAAAACTTGTGCTGGCCACCGAAGAAGCATAGGCAATGCCTATTAGGCATAGACCGAAGACGTATGCTTCCGTGGGGTTAATGTACTAGGCAAACATAACTGCATAACAGCGCATGTGACGAGCCTCACGAGATGTCTCATGAGACTCGCTCACTAATATATATTTTGTACGTATCTGCATCTCGTGTCTCACATAATCTGCGAGCTGCGATACGGAATATCGCATGGCACACTAGCTCATTTAGGTATACATGAGAAATACGACACTCTGCTTATGACAGGCCTTAACACGTCCTCACATAAAAATACAAAAGAAATTCGACGTAAAATTACAATTTTCACGTTTAAAAACAAAAAAGCCACAAATTTTGTAAATCCTAATCGAAAAATTAATAATAAAAATATTTGGAGTAAAAGCCTCTTACATGAATAGCATTCGAATCACCATGCCAGTTATAATATTTGTTTTTAATTGAGCTAAAAATCTTAAAAAGTCGATCGATCTTTCGCTCCACTTTACTCTACTGTGAAATTTGTTAGATAATGACCCCGGGAGTCCCAAAGATATATGGGTCTAAATTATTATTACTGCTAAGCACTACTACGTCAAGTGCCCTTCAGAATTGTATGCCAATTGGTTAGAGTAAGGTGGGGCAAAAGTTCGACCTTAGTTGTATAACCAAAGTCTCCAGGAAAACAATAGCAGTTAAAACAAAACAAATACAATACAGTGAACCTTCAACATATTGGCTATAATTTTGCTGAACAAACTTGTGTCAAAATATTTACCCATTTTTAGTTATAACAGTTTCAAAATTGATTGTCTAATTCGAACTTTTGCCCCACCAGTGGGGCAAGAGTTCGAATCTAGTGTGGAGCAAAAGTTCGCTGGCTAAAACACTAAATATCGATCCTATATGACAGGCATACTTTACACCAGCCGTAAACTTAAGTTTGACGAAAAATACACACTAAATTTTCAGCAAAAAATTGCCCAAAACCGGGTTAATTGTAATATACTCCAAAATAGCAGTTTTTCGCAAAACTAAGTGGAAATGTAAAATTTTGGTGGCAATTTTCACACGATCAGACAAATTTAACTAAATTTGGAGATAATATGTGGATTTTAGGCAATTTGCAAATTTTTCCGTGATTTTATACATGGGTCGAACTTTTGCCCCGCTGATTCGAACTTTTGCCCCACTATGGGCCAAAAATTGTTTTCAAGCATTATGATAGGCCTAGAAACGCCCTTACATAAAATATTGAAAAAGATGTTATCTTCAATTGGTTCAATGCAACGAAAGTTTGGCCAAAAATTACAATATTCACGTCGAAAAACAACAAATAACCATAACTTTTCCAAATCTCAATCGAGTTTTATGATATTTGGATTGAAAGTTTGTTACTTGAATAGCATTCGAATCACCATGACATTTACAAGATTTGTTTTAAATTGAAATCTTAAAAACAAACTCTTACCCCACTTTACTCTACTCTCTTCAGTTTGTCCTTTGTTCTTTGACAAAATGAATCAAAACAAACCACTCACTCGCTCCACATCTTCATCGTCTTCTTCGTTGAAGTTTGCCTTGTAAGCAATTATGGTCTAATATAAAGAAATAAGGAGTTTCAAAAACTAATTCTTTGGAAAATAATCTTGACTTTTGTGGAGATGATATTAATAGCTATTTTACTGAGAATTTTACAGTAGATGATTTATCTACACCGACTGTAAGTTATAGATCTGAAGGATTCAGATTTCGCTTGGTGGATGACACTGAAATAATTTACGCCCTCAATACAATAAAATCGGGTGCTGTAGGTTTAGATGGAATTCCTATAATATTTATCAAAATAATGCTACCACTTATGTTGCCGTATTTTAAGCATTTGTTCAATACTATAATTTCTAGTTTAAAATTTCCGAGTGGTTGGAAAGCAGTGAAAATTATTCCTATTGAAAAGAAACCTAGACAAAACTCGATCAGTAACCTTCGGCCTATCAGTATTCTGTGTGCTCTTTCCAAAGTTTTTGAAAAACTGTTAAAAACGCAAATTTCTGCCTTTGTTTCTGAGATGGAATTCCTACACCCATTTCAATCAGGATTCAGACAACATCATGGTACAAATACAGCCTTAATGAAAGTTCATGATGATATTGCCAAAGTTATAGATAAAAAAGGAATTGCTATTTTGCTGCTGATTGATTTTGCGAAAGCATTTGATCGAGTGTCGCATCGAAAGCTTCTATTGAAATTGGGAGAAGTGTTCCAGTTCTCTCATGCGGCAACTAAGTTAATGCATTCATACCTAACTGATCAATCTCAGGCTGTTTTCTGCAATGACAAGTTATCTCGCTTTGAGAGTATTGTATCTGGAGTTCCCCAAGGATCAGTACTAGGGCCATTGCTTTTTTCATTATTTATTAATGATTTGCCCTCCACCTTACGCTACTGTTCAGTTCATCTCTTTGCTGATGATGGAGAAAACATAGAATTTGTTGATCGTGTAGAGAGTCTAGGAATAATCATAACGTCTAAACTTAATTGGGATGATCAGATAAACTCACAATGTGGTAAAATATATGGTTGCCTAAAATGATTAAATTTAGTTACCAGACATTTTAGTATCCCTATCAAACTTAAACTTTTTAAAACTTTACTTCTCCCTCATTTCATTTATGGTGATTTGATTAATTTGAATGCGTCGGTTGCTTCGCTAGATAAGTTGAGACTTGCTCTAAACTCTTGTGTAAGATACGTTTATAATTTGTCGAGATTTTCAAGAATGTCTCATCTCCACAAAGAACTCATTGGTTGCAGTTTTTCGAACCTTTATAGATAAAGGTCATGCATAACAATATTCAAAATTCTATTGTTGAAAAAGCCAGAATATTTGTTTACAAAACTTTCTCCTATGCGATCCGATAGAAATAGAAGCCTTTTAATTCCTCAAGATCGTTCTGCATATTACAGTCAATCTTGAAAAAGCCAGAATATTTGTTTACAAAACTTTCTCCTATGCGATCCGATAGAAATAGAAGCCTTTTAATTCCTCAACATCGTTCTGCATATTACAGTCAATCTTTGTTCGCAAAAGGTATTGTCTTCTGGAACCAATTGCCACTACATATTAAAACAAATGTCTCAATGATGAATTTTAAAAAGGACCTAAAACAGTTGTTGGCAGCATGATTCAGGGATTTGATGAAGTATAGTTTGAATTAACAATGAAAATTAAATATTAGAATATCTTTGGCGTATTATTTTCTTATCAAGTGTAATGATTTACAAGGCTTTTAGCCTTATATTACATGAATTCACAAATAAATAAATAAATAATCAATAAATTATATGGGTTACTGCTTCCTTCAAAGGACTAAACGTCCACTGGAAGCATTAACGTGTGGTGTCTTTTTTATATGGGTTACTCTTGTTCTAGGTATGAAATGTTATGTTTTTTTCATCTGTAGAGCATTGCTTTCTTTATTCAGGAAGCTGTGATGTTGTGTATTATGCTTTGTTTCTAATTGAGTCCTAACGAAATAGCGTTTTTTTGCGTGTTGATACATCTGATACCAGATCATTCTTCCTACTTTGCGGTTAAATTTCGCTCACAATGCCTGTATAAACCTTCTTTTGCACAACACAACAACAATCTCGCCGGTTATTGCAGGTGAACGAAATTGACATTGGAATCACGTATTTCTGTCTACACTTTTTCGCTATTTGGTTGGGGATCCAGCTGCACCGGAGCTTTGCTTGGTTTGTGGGATATCGCGCTATTTTCCCCTTCAGTAGGTCCCACGAGAAATTGCACTATGCGATAAAATAATGAAATTCGTATTCCATATGAATACAAGACATACATAATCTATGTCAGTGAAATTGGCCGTCTAAGGACGTGAAACCCATTGAAGAAAGCGCGGAAATGACGTCTGGAATGAAAACGAAAAAATGCCTTGCTGTTCGTTCCTTTTGCGCACTTGCAGTCGTACATACAACACCGTTGATCTCATAAATTGATATCAGTATCCATTATACGCTCGATGCGCTTTTCATTCACTTCCTACCCGAGTGGAGCAGGAACCATTTGGCGTACTATCGTCTACGATTGTATAACAATTCCCGAAAACCATATACCCGAACGTCTTTTGCGCGAATGTTTTTTACCCCAATGTTTTTTTTAATAAATCAAGTAGGGCAATTCGCCTAATGTTGAACGGCTAAAAACCCCGTATAATAACAAGTGAAAATAAAAAATGATTTAACTGACTTCTCTGTTTATTGCTTTCAACGTTTTTAGTCTTCATCGTAATGATTGCCACATTTTGATCCTTGTTATATGGTGATGAAAAACTCCCATTTGCGTTTCGAACCTGCGACATTTGTTATGATGGGTTGTTGACGTCCTGCTCCTTTGATCCTTCGTCCACAGAAGATGAATATTATTGTGGAGAAAAGAGACCAATTTCAACCACCACTTTTCCCTGTCTTAAAATCTGCGATAGTGATGATATTTATGTTTTGCCCCTCTTATCCTCATATGCAAACACTAAGCACGTCGTATATCTTTCAAAACACTGAATAGTATTAAAATGTACCCTATATGTGAATGTTGAGCCAATATAATGCTTATTCAATGCATGCATCAGGCTTAGAAGCATTACTGATGCAGTTATAGGGTTTCTATGCGACGGAAGTGCTCTTATTAGGAGTGTCAGCTTATGTAGTGCTATTATAATGCCTGTATGCATCTATGATGTTGTTTTAGAACTAATGTAACCGTTTGGTTCTAAAGCGTACTTGCTAGCTCCAACACATAAGCATAAGCATAAACATAGATGACCGTACAATTCGTAGTTGCTACTCCGTGATTAACCAGAACAATCGAAGCTGCACAAAGATTTAATGATTGGGGCTTGGGATTAGCTTACCATTCTCAATGCGTACAAATCGAGAGCTCAAATTTTAAAAATCAATGACGGCGCCGGCCACGTCCTTACAGTCATCGTGTAAATTAGTGTGTTAGTGTGACTACTGTTGTTACTGAAGACTCTGCATCTCAACGGTTGTCGTGGATGGGATATTGGGTTAGTGGGATAAGGTAGAGATCTGGGAGTCACCAATTTTTGGTGATGCGATTCATGATATAATCACGCCTAACCGGATTCGCGAAATAATCCGATTATCGCATTGTACGCCGAAGAAGTGTTCATCGCTCGCCCACGCAAGATTAAGCGACGGGATCAAACACTACTGAGCGATCGCGGCACTTTTTCAATACGACGCGAACACGACGCGCGACATGTTTGGTCCTGCCCTCATCGCTCGCCCCCGCAGGAGCAAGCGTCAAGGTCGAAGGATCAAACACTACTCCGTACTTGCTGGCTCCACCACAAGCGATTAACCGTTATCCCCCCTTAATGAGAAGGTGGAAATTATAAAAACCTTGGAGCTTACACACTCACTGGACGACAGTAACACGAGTGAGTGAGTGTTCCGCTTTCATGGCATACCATTCCAAATAGAATGCGTATTATTTCGAGCATTTTGAGCTCTCACAGCCCTGTATAACTGCCCAGAGATGGTGTTGGTATGCAACAGGATGGACAAACATACAGTGGGAATCCGTTTTTGGTAACAAAGTCGAAATGTTCAGTTGCCAAAAACGGAACCGTGCGAAAATCGGAACCCTTTTTTTCACTTAATTTTTTAATAATTGTTTTTAAAAATACAATTAGGATGATGTTACATTATCCCTACGTAACCATATGACCGTCAAACTTCGGAAAGTTTACTTTGAAGCATATTTCCGTAGGTTAGGACTACGCTATAATTTTATGAACCCGTAATCTTAATTATGACCGACATTCTGTTATCGACTGTTATAGCTTAAACGTTCTATTTATCGTTTAAAAGTCTTCAATCTATGTTTATAAACTCTATGTATACAATATGTATGGGCTATGTAGAAACAATAATCGCATATGTGACCTTTGTTCAAAAACTGGACATTTCCTCAAAACATAAATTCATTCTAAACCCAAGTACCAAATTTGACAAAATTCGCAAGTAGAAAATGTCTCTCAAGGACAATGTTTCTTGCAAAGTAAAGCATTTCATATCGAATGATTGTCTTCAGTCAAAAGGGCAAACATAAATAGCTGAGATCAATTGTATTTTTCGTAACCGAACCGTATAACGTCCGTATGATCGATAAGTGCGACTGGTTATTTCGTAGAATACAAAAATACTTCAGCTTCATAAGATTTGAATTTGAAAAGAGTTCCTATTGTGTTTTGGAAGTTGAGCTATATATTTATTACAAACAAAACGTATGAAATCAACAGAATTTAATAGGATGCCGCTATAAAACCACAATATGAATCTTCAGGTTTTAGTTAGAATCCTCAGGAACCCACTAGGACACTGAACATCTCCATAGGTATCCATAAAAAGCCGCCTAGAATGCTCAGGATCTCGCTTAGGACCCCGATGGGATTTGACATATGCCCAAGAGCTCGTTAGAAATTTCGAGAATATCGCTTAGAATTTTAAGATTCCGCTGTGATATTGCATAAAATAGGCAAGTATTCGATGGGAATTCTCAAAAATCAGTTGGGACCTCCTATGCTACTGCTAGCTATTCCAAATTTTCGCTGGGAACCTACACGCCCAAAAAAGAGTTCTGGAAAACGTGAACTGTCAAAAATACACCATGAATTACGCACAAACATGATCTAGTTCACGGTGTACTTTTGCTTGTGGACGAGTTCACGTCTGCTGTTGACGGATACGAGAACGGACTTTTCTCTGTGTATTCCTCAGGATTTTGCAAGAAAAACTCAAAATCCACAGTATCCCGCTATAAAATCATAGGCCGACTAAGAAACTCCTAAGAGTTTGCAAGGAACCGCCATAATTTCCGAAGCATCCACAATAATCAATTATATATTATTAGGATCTCAAAAAAAAAACCCAAATGTCCACTTAGAATCCACTGGGAATTCCCAGAAGCCCACTAAAAAGACCTAGGATCCCGTAAAAATCCTGTAGAATCCAGTTTGAAAACTGCTAGACTCAGCTAAGATTTCTTGATATTTTTATTGCGGTTCATATCGTTGATAAACATCTTAGCACTGCCATAGAATGTTCGGTCATATTAAAAAACAACTATCTCATATAGAATCTCAAATAAAGATCGAACGAGTTTATTATGGTGGGGTTATAAAACGGCGCATTTTACCGCTAAAATTAAATCATTTGCTGCACACATTGGAAAAACCAAAAATTACATATAATGCAACTGCCCATCATTAGGTTTCAATGAATTCTACGATAAGTGAATTCAAATATTCTCAATTGAGAGTTAACTACATAGTTTAATGAATCTAACTACAGTCAGGTCTCCTATTAGACACATAGTTGGGGGGCGTAACAGGAATCTACGTTATAGGAGACCCAGGGCTTATGGGATTTCATCACTTTGGGGGTGTTGTTGAATATCTCGTATGCCAAAAGAGATAGCACAGTACTGTCTTCGGCGAAGTTTCAGTGTTAAGTACGATCTACTTTTAGGAGTTGAGGATCATCCTTTTAGTTGAGAACTTGGCCGGTAGGGGCGCTCTTTCTGATTTGCACTATATGAACCATGAGGGATAAGAATGAAAAATTGTGTAACATATAATATCTCTAGATCCTGATGTTTTGGAAGGTTGGTGTCTTCGGAAGAGTTGTTCAGTAGCTGAAGGGCTGACATGCGGTGGTCATTCTGATACGGAATTGCGCCACTAGGCGGCGCTAGTGGGCATGAAATTTTTGTTTTGCGCATAGCTCAGTAGCCTGACCACTTAGAAAGATGGCGTCTTCGGCAAAGTTGCTCAGTATCACAAGGGCTAACATTATTTGAGCCGAAAGTTTCCAAATTGTGCCACTAGGCGGCGCTAGTGAGCAAATAATTTTTGTTTTGCGCGTAGCTCAGTAGCCTTACCACTTAGAAAGATGACGTCTTCGGCAAAGATGCTCAGTATCACAAGGACTAACATTATTTGAGTCGAAAGTTTCCAAATTTTGCCACTAGTTGGCGCTAGTGAGCAATGAGTTTTTGTTTTGTGCATAGCTCAGTAGCCTGACCACTTAGAAAGATGGCGTCTTCGGCAAAGTTGATCAGTATCTCAAGGGCTAACATTATTTGAGCCGAAAGTTTCCAAATTTTGCCATATAATGATAGCCCTTGTGATACTGAGCAACTTTGCAAAAGACGCCATCTTTCTAAGTAGTAAGGCTACTGAGCTACACGCAAAACAAAAATTAGCGCCGCCTAGTGGCACAATTTGGAAACTTTCGGCTCAAATAATGTTAACCCTTGTGATACTGAGTAACTTTGCCGAAGACGCCATCTTTCTAAGTTGTCAAGCTATGGAGCTATGCGCAAAACAAAAATTCTTTGCTCACTAGCGCCACCTAGTGGCACAATTTCGAAACTTTCGGCTCAAATAATGTTAACCCTTGTGATACTGAGCAACTTTGCCGAAGACGCCATCATTCTAAGTTGTCAACCCAAGTAACAATTTCAATGCTTTCTGATCTTAGATGTTATTTATTGGGGTTTTATGAGAGGTGCATTAAATCATAACAGATTTAACAGAGCATTGAATAGAGCAAATCGGACTTTTTAGTGAAAACCACTTAAAAGTGCTTTGTAGATACCTATAAGTGCCTCTGTTAAATCTTACTTGCCGGCCTAGTTTGTAGATAATAAATTTTATTTTGGGGGAGTTCTGTAGTGTCTATTAAAACCTATAGTTAAAACTTCATTTTGCTTGTCTTACAAAGACAACGTTAAAACTCCCAAGACTTCATTAAGTCATGTTAAAGTCTTCTCAAAACTTAACGATCTGATGCGTGATATTGGACTGCAGTCTGCTTGTTATAATCAATATCGTTGTCGATAATAATAATCATTTAGAGAATTATTAGTTTATCAGTAGAGAAAAAGAGGAATAGCAAATATCCTTCCTGTAAAATTATCCGATTACTGTGCGTAGCGTATAGGTCCCATGCTTGCTTGTACTTCCCGTTCTAGCGGGATAACTGTGCGGCACACAACAGCTGAACTACACGGCCAAAGTTTTAATTTTCCTGGTACTTCTATCACTTACCGTTTTCTGCATCTATACAGCCGATCAACCACAAGCTTCGGTATAACAAATAGTAATTTCATTCCAGTTAAAACAATACTAGCTATATAACGGAACGAATTTAGTTCATTAAATTGCTTCACAAAATAATATATTTTGCTTTGTTTACCTTTTTGACAGCTCTAGTTTTCCTGAGTGCATTTAGTTTAAGCCAATGCTCCCATAAAACCCGTTTGTCTTAGTGCAGAACAAATAATCTGATTTAAGAATATTTTAGCCAGTGAAGGATTTTGGGGAAGGATTCTTAAAATCAAAAGCTCTCATGAATGATTATATTGTACGGAATGATCACCAATTGATCTTGAACCATCCCAGACAAAACCAACATGATTTAGCTGGATGGAATCCATTTTTATTGTCGCCATTTCGGGCACATAATTACAATTTGCTTGGAAAATTCCATTTTATGATTGAGATCAGCATGAAATCATTCTAAAAATGGAATGGAATAAAATATTAGACAGGCAATTATGATATCGTTAGTATGGCGCGTTGCTGTAAATCAAAATAAAATGTGTCATTCCATCAGTAAATTTTCTTTGGCGTGAATTTCACGCGATTGTATGGAAATTTACCGCCACGCAAAAAAAAAAATTATTTTGATTTATTATTATTAGTCGGCAGACATCATGATGGTTTCAATATTATAAAAAAGGTTATGACTCATAAACAACTTGTTGACTGATGTTTGTTCAATCGTAAGCTCTTAACATTGGTTTTATTCCGTATTTTAGGATATCGCAAAAGATTTAATACCGCTAGTTGAGCTCAATATGACTATACAATAGCTCTTATGTGTGTTTTATAGATCACTACAAGAGTAGATGTATTCATACACTACAAAACCAGGGCAGACAATCGTCACCTTCAAATGGAAAAAGTCGGCGACGAAACTAAAAGAAGCATCGTCATCGTCACTCAAGTAGCGTCGGATGACGATTTGCCGCAGAGATCCGGCGCAGAGGCTCGGCGTCATGACGAACAAATACGATTCCTTCGTTACGGGCGAATCTTCGTTCGGGAGCACTGAGCCGACTAAAAATATGAATCGTGTCTTCGACAGATTGAGAGCATTTTTTGAAAAAATAAAACAAAAAGAAAATAACAAAACACGACTGGAATCGAACAAACGATCTCCGATTCGTCAACACCACGCGCTTACCAACCAAGCTATTTTAGAATCATGAGGGAAGCGGGTTCATGTGCCAATACAAGCAATTATGTGATGGCATTCGTTGGTTGGTGCGAAGCAAGCGAATATACAGTAAACGTCTTCTTCTTGTGAGTAAGGGTAGCAAGCGGGATGAAGAAAAATTTGCTCGTTGACGATTTTGGATTGAAGTTAGTCGTGCATTCTTTCGTCGATGAAGAGACGACGACCTGCCAGAGTTATTATACTGGATGACGATGTCTTTTTTTATTTCGTCATCGCACTGTGACGAATCTGACGATTGCCTGCCCTGGTTTAAAGATATAGTCTTAACAACCTCCTGTAGAGTGGGCCTTTTGGGGTTTAACGGAGTTTTATCAAAGGTTTATTAGGGTTGTTAAAACTAATAAATTCTAAAATGAGTTTTAACGATATGGTTGTAACAATAGCTTGTAGTAAATGAGAAAACTAAAAATGTTACTTGGGAAGCTATGGAGCTATGCGCAAAACAAAAATTCTTTGCTCACTAGCGCCGCCTGGTAGCAAAATTTGGAAACTTTCGGCTCAAATTATGTTAGGCCTTGTGATACTGAGCAACTTTGCCGAAGACGTCATTTTTCTAAGTGGTAAGGCTACTGAGCTACGCGCAAAACAAAAATTATTTTCTCACTAGCGCCGCCTAGTGGCACAATTTCGAAACTTTCGGCTCAAATAATGTTAGCCCTTGTGATATTGAGCAACTTTGCCGAAGATGCCATCTTTCTAAGTGGTCAGGCTACTGAGCTATCCACGAAACAAAAATTACTTGCTCACTAGCGCCGCCTAGTGGCAAAATTTTGAAATTTTCGGCTCAAATAATGTTAGCCCTTGTAATACTGAGCAACTTTGCCGAAGACGCCATCTTTCTAAGTAGTCAGGCTACTGAGCTATGCGCAAAACAAAAATTTCATGCCCACTAGCGCCGCCTGGTGGCGTAATTCCGTATCAGAATGACCACCGCATGTAAGCCCTTCAGCTACTGAACAACTTTTCCGAAGACACCAACCTTCCAAAACATCAGGATCTAGAAATATCATATGTTACACAATTTTGCATTCTTATCCCTCATGGCTCATATAGTGCAAATCAGAAAAAGCGCCCCTACCGGCCAAGTTCTCAACTAAAAGGATGATTCTCAACTGCTAAAGGTAGATCGTACTTAGCACTGAAACTTCGCCGAAGACAGTACTGCGCCATCTCTTTTGGCATACGAGATATTCAACGACACCCCCTAAGTGATGAAATCCCATAAGCCCTGGGTCTCCTATAACGTTCTAGTGTGTCTAATAGGAGTGAGCGTAATAGGAGTTCACGTTATAGGAATGCGTTTAATAGGAGACCCGACTGTATCTCCAGTATAATATAGTATATTTATTTTTGAAGTGTGTAAAACTCAGGACATTTTATTGGATAATGAATGCATTTTGTTTTGGCCAATGCGATTTCGCTTATTTCATCACATTAGATTCAAAATGTTGATTGATTTTGTTCATTTTTTGACGCATTTTAAGTGACGAAATAAATGGAACAAGACACTCAGAATAAAACCGGAGGATCATCTATTCCTCTAGTTACTTTCAAGACTGACAAGACTTTTATGTCTTGTGTCAGTACTTGTGCTTTGCTCAAACGGGTTGTTCCAAATCTGAATAATGATTTTAATTGAGTGTATCATTTACCGACAGACTCAAAAGGGCTGGTTATACAGTATGAATGCCTGAGTAAAGATGTTGAAATTTTAATGGAATTTACAGAGATTAAAGACTTCATGAAACTTTGCGAACCCAAGACCATCCCAAAGTAAATAACCGCGTACGGGAGTCCTAGTTATTCGTGGGATTTGGGGAAAAATCGAATATGATGGAGCTCTAGAATGTGGTCGGCGTGAAGCTGCCCTGCTGTGTAAATGATTGAGAAAAAAAACAAGATGATATTTACGAAAAAAAATACTAATTTTGATGAAATTAAAAAATGTTGCCAAAAACGGATCCATTTTGTTGCCAAATTCGGGGGGTGCCAAAAATGGAACATGCCAAAAACGGAGCATGCCAAAAACGGAATCCCACTGTATATTTCATATAAAAGGAGGCCGGAATGTGGGGAATTTTCTCTTTATTGCCAGTGAAAGGAGTAGTAGTTGCGCACGTGTGTAATTAGGTAATCTTGAGGATAAGTTAGATGTGAAAAAATGTTTTAAAAGTTGATTAGTAAAAGTACGGAAAGTAATTCGTTAAAATATGTTAGTATGCTAAAGTTATCAATACGATGAACAAACAACAGTATTGTGATTTGCTTTGATAGATGGATTATTGGTAAAGTTGTGTATCGCACTTCGAAGATCATCAAACAGTGGTTCCAAATATTTTCCATGTAAATGGATTCATACCCAAAGTCCTTCATGTGTACATTTACGCGACAAATTACGGAGCTTTTCTATCCAAATGCAGGTTATGATGACTGCATAATCGCAACAATTGATTATAGTCCAGCAAGCTTATTATAAGTGGCAGAAATACTTTAACAAATGATTTACAAACAAGTTTTTTTTTGTTAAACAAATGAAACAAACAGACTAGCAACCCTGTTGAAAGCACATGGTTTTGTTAAAACGTAAACAATTTTCATTAGCGCAAAACCGATTCACTGCCATTTCTTGCCCGCCAACTGCGAAAACAGTATGTTTGACGTTTCCGCACTTATGAACCCGCTCGCACTTATAAAATGCGGGGTCCAGTAAGGTGGGAACTGCGCAATACAATGAACAAAAACAACAAATAACCAAACGTTAAACAAGAAAAAGATATGGTACTATCAGTGATATTAGATGTACTAGTTAGAGGTTAGGTACAGTGACGTCATAGAGTAGTAATCCGTGATGACCAGGTCCACTCCTGGGACCTTATTCTTTTGTGTCCTCTCCTGAGTTTCCTGCAGTGTAGTGTCGTCGATGTACCATCCGGAAGACCGTGCGAGTCGTCCTTGCTCCGGAATCGGTCTGTGTGACCCTTGCTTCGTTGTGGTGGTAGATGCCGCGACGCCATTGCATTTGACCACGAGATTGCGCAGTGTAAAGCATCATCCTTCCGACGTCTGCCATCTTCCGACCATCGCACGAAAAGTTCAATCCAGCAAAAATCCCATTCGATCATCAGTCCCAAAGTCTAGGTCCGTTACGTCCGTCCAGCAACCACCGGTGAAGATCTTTTCCACAAGAAGCATGCAAGTACCCATATTGTGACGTCACTATCACTATTGTTAAAGAATTGTAAAATTAAACAGCCTCAGGTGTTGTGCATTCTTAGAAAGAGCAGCTTTGAGTTAAGATCTGTTCACCAATTTATCCTTGAATCGTCTTCCGGGATCGCAAAGGAACCGTCAAGCCTCGCTTTTCGGGGATTACTGTAATAGACCCCCCTTTATTTCCATAGTTCTGTTTGCCTTTTCACCGTTTTTCTAAACTTCCTTGGACAGTTTTCCAAACACTGCTCCTGCTATACCATTAGAACGGCATGTGTATCGGGGTGATTGAAATGTCCTAGACAACCCTGTAGATTTTCCCGTCCCATGAGCTTCTGAGTTACATTTATTATTAGTGTCAATGGTTGCTTGACAACGCACATCATCCATGTTCTTAGACATATTTGTATCGAATTGAATTAAATTATGTGTTGCTTTTAACAATTCATGCTATAAGCGTCTCGAAAACTTATTTTAACAAAGCCCATAAGTTTGCGGTATATGTTAACCAGTTTAACTCTATAGATGCATAGTTGCAAACATTTTAAAAAGTTGCAACAGCTTTTTGAACAGTTTTACACATTAATCTTAGAAGAGATCAACATCTAGGAATGAAGGTCATGAGGAAAATCAGGAATATTTTTGTTATTTAGATTAGTGGCGGGATAGTGGTTACTTGGACATCAGCTATAAGCCTGGAAAAAGTGTAATACTAACATATGCATCCAAAGCAAGCTAGTCGACATTGCGCTATCATGAAGTTTATACTGTGTGATTACAAAATGATAACTGAATCGATCACGATCGCAGAACTGAATCCAACTCTTCGGCATGGCTGACTACCAATCCATTTGTTAGTCTATGATTTGGTCGAAAAGCACCCAGTCAGATTGTCAATAAAAACCAAATTCCAACTAAAGAGAATTCTGGAGGAACATGAAGCATATGTGAAGTATTCTTTTGACTTTCAAAAAGTAATGTAGTTGCAAATCCTGAAAAATCTTCTAGATCGTTGCAAAAAAAAACACTAATGATCTCATTTATGCAGATATTTTGATTGAATCCCAGAACTATATCGTACGGGTAAATGTTCGCATTTTCGAGTACACGTATTTCGGGTGAATAATTTTCTGATAAATGTAGAATCATCGTCTCCAGAAGCAGAAAGCGTTTCCTTGTGGGGTACATATGGCACCTTTTGGTGGATATTTCGTGTTAAAAGGTATAATTGCCAATTCTACATTCGCCATTCAGTGTCGATATGTTGCACCAAGAGAGTGGAAAGCACACTTGTGTCCTCCTCGAACATTCAACCAACAGACCAAATTGAGCACCATTTGTGACCGATTCACAATGGAAGTCATGGAATCAAACCGAAAGCACCCTCTCTAGGATAGGATCAACACCTATCCTACAACAGTCGATACAGTTAGACCAAGAGTATTGGAATGGAAAATTAGTGTGCTCAAACAGTTGATGTGTAGAATTGCAAGCATTCACGTTCACTGACCGAACTGATGCGCTTCAGCACTTCGATGATGATGGGCTCTATTCGGCAGTTGTCAGTCATTAAATCAAGGAAATGCAACTCGACCGAACAACCGGTTCTTCCCAAGATAGGTACGGTTCTAGATTTTCAAAAGACCAGCTGTTGCCGTTGCATTTAATATATTTAAAGTATTGATATTTGAATAAATAAATAAATACATAGATACAATGTGCTGGAAGTCAACAAAAATATTTACATACGTGGCCAAATGAGCTACTTCTTGTTTTCGTTTTATAAGTGCCAGCACAAATTGAACAACAAGTAACATCCAAATTTTGAATTTCAGAAGTACCGTAAAGCGGGGTAATTTTGATTAAGCAAGCTTTTTTTTCAATTGATTTACAAACCCCAGAAAAGTTAAAATGGATAGCTGTTTCTACTATTTGAAACAAAACATTTTTGTTTATCCGACCATAATTAAAAAAGAGTATAAAACAATGTTTTTCTCATCTAAATTCGCTGTTTTACTTAACATGGGCATATTGCCCCCAGTCCCTCTACACAAACTGATTCATAGGTAATCGATCTCTTACAAGATGTGTGCATTGTACTCTATAGCCAGAGTAAGGTGTTATCACTTGGCTTGGAGGCCATCTTTAACTCTCTGGCCGTTTTGTTTACAAACATTACTGCCTGGCCTGGACGAAATAGAGCTTAGTGACATTTGAACACATGGATACTCACATACACACCGTGCCAACACACAACAGGCCTGATTTTTGAAGTTTTTTGGTACCCAAAAAGGCAAAAATTTCTTGTTAGTCTGGTAAAATTATAGTAATCCTTTCTAACGTAAACAACAACATTCGTGTTTCACGAGTTTTTGTCGGGTTTTGCGACTGAATCATTTTTTACAGTTTGAGTTGATTGAGTTGATTTTGCATCAAGGTTACCTCTACCATCTTATGAATCACGATGCATGCTCAGATAGCCGTAGCGGTAAACGCGCAGCTATTCAGCATGACCATGCTGAGGGTCGTGGGTTCGAATCCCGCTAGTCGAGGATTTTTTCGTAATGGAAATTTTCTCGATTCCCAGGGCATAAGAGTATCTTCGTACTTGCCACACAATATACACATGCAAAAATGGTCAATTTGCAAAGAAAGCTCTCAGTTGATAACTGTGGAAGTGCTCATAAGAACACTAATCTGAGAAGCAGGCTTTGTCCTAGTTGGGACGTAACGCCAGAAAGAAAAAGAAAAAGTTTCGTCATACTAAAACGCTCCTTACTGCAAAGTTTCAGACAATTCAGCCGAGAAAAATCCCCCATGCCAAAGTGAATCATGGAAGTGCCCAAGTGGTTCTGCACCCTACTCATCTTGAGCCATAATGACGAAAATTAACTGACAAATGATCCAAATACTCATGGCACACTAAGTTATTTGGATCGTTAGAGTAAACATAAATGTACCAGTTTCAATCTACAGTAACATCTAAATTACTCGATATCAACTCAAGGACTCTTAGTTTCATGGGTACTATAATGGCCCTTTTAAACAATTTTATAAAAGGTTTTGCACCATGACCCTTTTTTTAAGTCTATGGTAGCTTCAGATCGCCTTATAGGAATTTAACTGTATTGAAGTAATATGAAAAATATAAAAAATGGAAATATTTCAAAAAACACCAAGCCTCTGTGAAATTTTTGACATTCGTTTCAATTTGTTTTGTTCTATATTGCCTAAAAATTCTAGAATTTTAGCATTTATGGAGATTTTTTTGTGTTGTATTACAGTTAACTCTCCCTTACTCGATATTCCGTATCTCGATAACAATAGTTGGGTTTCACGACTAACTCGATGGTCTTTTGGATCACATTTGTGTTCTGTAACTCGATAGCGTTAGCGCAGATTGGATACTAGCAACATTCGTGTGTCATTTGATAATCTCATTCAGACTGCTTCAAGGAACAAGGCTAGGGAGTACACCATGACCCAATCGTGAACAATATTACCAAAAGCATGAAAAGTGCTATACCTGGCTATGCCCATCTATACCGTAACTCGGGATAGAGAAAGGAAATGTTGATGTAGAAATTATTTAATGAGAGGCCACCGACTCAGCGACATCCTCATAAGTGCTACGGAGGTAGGGAGAGCTGTAAAGACAGTAACCGCCTGAAAAGCTAGCGATAGATACAGAGAATTTGTGGTTAAGTATTAATGATTTAATCATGTGAAATCCGGCAATCAATCATTCGTCGACATTAGCACGAAAAACGTCAAAGCGAGTTCCACAACGTTCGACCGACAGAAACGGGTAAGTCGAACAAATCGAAGAAAACGATCTAACTAAACGAGACAAAATATCGAGCTACAATACAAAGTTAGCTAAGTAACTATCGACGGACACTCAAGCGAAATCAGATGACACATATCGCACTCCAGAACCGAAAAACTTTTCGTAGTTGAAATGCAACATTATTCCATCTATAGAGGAGCAAATTCACCAGATGCACCAGAACGCTCCTAGAAAGTACGCCGCGTAGAAATTGAAATGCCACTCAAAAACTAGCACTCTAGAATTCACCTCGTAAAGCACTTCTTTAGAGGTAGTCGTCCTTACTCAAGTAATAGTACAATTTTCACAGTAAATGAAAAAGACTAATTTGTGTTCTGTAACTCGATACCTCCATAACTAGATAATCCCTTCAATATCGAGTTATGGCAAGTTGACTGTATTGAAATTTCTCCATATAAGTTTGAGTTTGTTATATTTTTATGACCAACAAATATTATATGGTTCTTACAAAAAATGTCAATTTTATAAAAAAAAATATTTTTCTTTAATTTGGTATTTTTTGCCAATAACTTGAAAACTGCATGCTATGCATGTCTTCGAGAGAGTTGTTTATTTTATCAAAATAAACAACTTTGCTGAACATGCCAGGTCCCTAGAACGTTCGATTGTGGTGCCACCAACGCGGACGATTTACGAACTATCCGTTCATGTCAGAAGATGGTCTTATGGTCTTCGTGGAGCTTGAGCTTGATTGGCCGCCCGTGGTTGCTACTCCAGTATCGCCAGATCAGCTGCACTCATACAAGGAACCAACCAGATGACTGATTGGGATTAACAGACACCCTCAGTGGATAAGTGCTGGTGATCTTCTATTTTTAGACAACAATGGTGCCTGCCACCTCAGAATGCAGACCAATGAGGGGAAGGGGAAGGAGTTGATGATGCATTCAACTGGCTCCCACGGTAGACCGTATATATCACTGCGTCTACGCCAGTTCATGCGGGAAGGGTGAAGGGGTGGGGTAATTTTTATGGAAGAGAGGCTTGCTGTTTTGGTTAGCAGACTGCCTATGTTTCAGGCATAAGGATAGGTGTGCTATAATGATGAAAGAATGGAAGCGTAGGGAAACGGTTTATTTCTGTCCGTCTCGGGTTCAAACAAATACTATGAACTGTGATAGGATCAACTGTGATATATTAAGAGTGATAGATAGAAGCATATTAAAGATACAACTACAAAGTACGAGGAAAGGGACGGGCCTGGGATCGAACCCATGACCTTCTGCTTATAAACCTGAAGCGGTAGCCATTAGACCACCAACCCCGTCAATCCGTTCATGTCAGTAGATGGTCTTTATTGTTACAAAAAACTTTGCCGAAGACACCAATTGCTGGAAATGCTTCGTTACCGATTTATTAATTTTGTTCCGCCCATAGTGCAATGTTTTCATGAATAGAGATTATCCGGCTCCACCAGTGGGGCAAGAGTTCGAATCTAGTGTGGAGCAAAAGTTCGCTGGCTGAAACACAAACTATCGACACTTTTATGTCAGGTATACTTGAAACTTTTAATAAACTTATGTTTGCAGAAAAAAACACAAAAAAAATCATTAAAAAAAACTCAAAACAGGGCTAGTTGAATTATACCCAAAAATAGCAGTTTTTCAAAAAAACTGATATTTTGATGACTTTTATTGCACGATCAAGCAATACCCTGTTTTGAGCAATTTTTCGATGAAAATTTAGTGTCTATTTATCTGAAAACATAAGTTCACGGCTAATATAAAGCAAGCCTGTCATAAAAGTATCGATATTTTATGTTTCAGCCAGCGAACTTTTGATCCACACTAAATTCGTTTAAGACAATCATCTTTAGAACTATTATAGCTAAAAATGGGTAATTATATCGACACAATTTGTTCAGCAAATTTGTAGCCAATATGTTGAAAGTTTACTGTGTGGTATTTATTTTCATAGGCTACAGTTTTTCTGGAAGCATTGATTATACCATAGGTCGAACTTTTGTCCCACCTAACTCTACTGGAATATATATATGGTCGGCGTTAAGTCAGAGGGGACTTGGGAAAACCGGATTATTCTCTCATTAGACGAGAAATTACCTTACCTCCCTCCGTTGCACTTTGATCAGATTTTAAGAATGCTGTAAACTGCGAGAGATATGTAACAAATTTACTTTGGATGATCAATAAAAATCGATAAAAGCGTGCAGTCATAGTGGACCAAATGCTTATTACCATATCAGCGAAAATGATCAGCACACTGAGGAATGCGAGGAAATGAAAAACATTTTAAGAGATTTGTCAGATTTCTCGACATCGAATGATTCTTCTACTAATCCATCAATAGAAATTTATAAATTTTACTTATTTCGATTTTGATTTTTGACCATTTACCATATTTGGATGGGTGGTCAGAAATTGCAACAATTTCTGTGCATACAGAGTGGACCAAGTGTTGAAAAGCAATAAACTGATTGATTATTGCATTTTTTGAGTCAATTTCAGAGTCCGATAGAAGTTTATGGTAGTTCTATGGTGTATGTATGGAATGTGCTAGAACCCGCTTATTAAACCAGTATATTTCCATCGGTACTCAAGATTTTCACTTGGTCCACTCTGACTGAATACATATTTGAATATTTCTGTTCTTCAATGCAATGACCCTGCAATACTTTAATTTTCAAGCTATCGTAATGCCACTGATTTCGGTAGTGACGATATGAATTATTGAAGAATTTACGATACTAGTGTCGAAGGGTCTTGATAATCTGCTTATCTTAGAAATATGTACCCAGTTTGACCATGCAAGCATTAAATGATTATTATTTTCCTGGAAATTGTTCAGTCAGAGTGAACCAACTCATTGAACGGTGATCTTTAGTTCAGTCAGAGTGGACCAAATACACATAGTCCATCAGAAAATCGTTCTATGAGAGGTTTGGATTATGATTTTTCATGATTATCGCTTCACATTATATTATTTGAAAGTAACACAAAGATGTGTAGAAATATTGAACCAAAATTTAAACGAGTTCAAAACATACAGAGCGTTAGACTTTAAACCCATTTTTCTCAAAATATGAAAAATGTCACTTGGTCCGCTCTGACTTAACGCCGACCATATAAAACATACAGCGATAGTAATCCTGACACTTAGCAAGAAAAATATGAAATTGGCAATGCTTTAACAAATTCCTTCCTTAAAACAACTGCCGTAAAACTCAACATTGCGTATACTTTGAAATTGAAGAGCAATTAATGAAAAAATACACGTCTTCTAGGTGAGAATTGAACTTACGACTCCCTTTTCACTAGATACTGTACGTTACTCTTTCATCACAATGGGACCAAAGGATGCAGAAGTTGACCTGAATTAGATTTCAAGGCAATAATCGGCCTGTACTTATGTGAAACATGGTGGTAGTAATCTTTCAGAAAGATGTTTTGAAATACGCAGTTTACGTGCACACAAAACACTCCACCGCCCGACTTTTGGATTTTCATGACTAATTTATACTCAGTAGACCAATCATGGAGAAGCATGTTTTTTATAGCCTTCCTAAGGGGCTCAAAAAAAGTTACGTTTAAGGTGTTCGGGTCATATTGACCCGAGTTTGACATACAAATTTCGCAGCCATTTTTTCACCAAATATTAAAGTTTTTGTACTCAAAATTATCGTCAAGGCTTATATTATGTGAATCTGGCTAAAAATCTTGGTTTGGTTGGACTTGGCCGCTCAGAACAGGTTTGGTTATTTTTGCAAGAGCATTTGCCTTCAGTTATATAAGGTAATGTTGGCCACCGATTGGTTCCGTTACAGGTTCCGCAATTCCCGGAGAAGTGGTTAATTCATGTATTTGATGCAATCATATCATGCGACACATCAAACTTTTCAGAATTTCATACAGAATTCATAAGATATTCACTTGGTTATCTAAGTCAATATTGGTCAACACAGTGGCTCCGTAAGAGGTTCTGGAATTCCCGGAGGAGTGGCCAATTCAAGCATTTGATTGTACTTAGCTGTGTGACACATAAAAATTTTCGGAATGCCATAGAGAATTCATCAAAGATATTTAAAAAAAAATGTCCAATCCTTGGTCCCTTTGGCACCGGTCCAACCAAACGAAGATTTTTAACCAGATTCACAAAACATAAGCCCTGACGATAATTTTGAGTACAGAAACATTAATATTTGGTGAAAAACGGCTGCAAAATTCGTATGTCAAATCGGGGTCAATATGACCCAAACACCTTAAACGTAACTTTTTTTGTCCAGCCCTTCAGAATTGTCTTACAAAAAAATTTTAAACGTGAAACGTGAAAGTGCGTTTCGGGTCATATTGACCCGAACACCGCAGGAAGGATAGGCAGCAGAAAGAAGACTTTGTTCTACAAAAACACGATACCAAAAAAAAAACATAAAATGAAGGCTGGTTTATAGATTATACTTCAGTAAAACATAGGAACTAAAATCGTATTATGACAAACTTCTAAAATAAAACAATAAAGGAGTTACGTAGTCTTAAAAGCCATTAATGACTTTTGTTTATCATTTTACAATTTTCGTATCAGTATAACCAGTTCAATATTTGGTCTCGAATTTTGAGCCGAAAATAAATAAAGATTGATCACAATGACTATTCCAAGTTCAATTAAACTTAACTGATTAGAGGTATTAACATCAAGACAACGCATTATATGCATTATTAACAATCTCAAGAAAACACATTCAATGTCATCAAACTATAAAGACTCTGATTTTCTTCAGATTAAAATAAATGAATCATCTCTGTTTCTTTATAGCATGTCTTTGCTATGTTTCATTTCAAATCTCAATTTACATCAGCAATGGGAATGCTTATGTACTCGTTTAGTATGCGAGGCAGACCCCAGTCCAGTGAAGATGTTCGAATGCAAAACGGTCTGCAATCTGTTGACGTCTGATGGGAACTGATTAAAAACTTAATTGATGTACATGCTGTTACGAAAAATAAATCTCCATCTCGCGTTAAACATAATTTGTACATCTGCACATCAGAGCCACTCAGTTTCTTGCCATCCTTCTGGTGCTCCGATACCTTCTTTTGCTACTGCAGTAGTCCAGTCGGTCGCTTTGGGTTGTTGCTGCACAAAACAAGACCAACCAACGACGCACACAGGAGTAAAAAGACCAATTTCGTAGTTCAAAGTCGTTTGAGGCACAAGTAAAAATTGTGCAAAAGTCAAAACTGGAAAAGCAATTTTCTCTTTTTAAACAAACAAATCGAAGAAAATAAAAACACACAGCTCTTTTATTTGCCAAATAAAAAGGCTGTGTGATTTTACTTTCTTCGATATGTTGTTTTAAAAGAAGATAACTGCTTTTTCGATTTTGATTTTTGTGTCGTTTTTACTTGTGCCTTCAAAATACCTGTTTTATATTTTGTTCAAAATTTTTACAGGTGAGTTGATTCCAACTACTATTAAGAGAAAAATCGCTAAATATATAGAGCATTTATCATGGCAATGGAAGGCAATGATGTCTCAAATTATTAATAATTGCATTCGACATTTTTTCCAATCTTCTATTATGAGAGATTCTATATTTATAACTCATTACTACTTTGCCACGGAGGGAGCTTCAAAATCATTTTCAAAATTTTATGTTGAATCCTCTGCAGAGGTATCTTCCTGGTATTTCACCAGCTAGACCATATCAGTACATCTTCTTCTTTTTGGCATTACGCAGCCTGCTGCTCAGCTTAGTATTCTTATGGGCACTTCCACAGTTTTTAACTGAGAGCTTTCTTTACCAAAGTTGTCATTTTCGCATTCGTATTTCGTGTGGCAGGTACGATGATACTCAACGCCCAGGGAAGTCAAGGAAATTTCCATTACGAAAAGATCCTGGACCGACCGGGAATCTAACCCAGACACCTTCAGCATGGCTTTGTTTTGTGGTCGCGGACTTTAACCACTTTGCTAAGGAAGACCCCAATATGGTGCGTAAGATATCTCAAACTCCCCTCCACCCACAACACCTTACATAATTAATGAACGACCCCTATAGTATTTACATTTTTTAAACAAATTAAGATCATGTAACAAAGACATTCGTTAAAGACTTTGGGCCAGGAATTTTATCCTTTTACTCCTACGTGCGATGCTTCTAGTAGCAACCCATATTGAGCCACGTGACGAATATCTTCTCCGTTATTTCCGACCATCTCGCTATCACAGCACAGCCGGAGTTGGTGTCGATGGTGGCATCGTGCATAAACCCGTAAATATTTGAATCGTTACCAGCCGGGGACGAAACGTTCGCTATAGTTTAGGAAGCTAGCTTATGGTATAAATTTCAAGCTATCATTTATATACACAGTTCATCGGAGGCATATTGCATGCAAAATTTTAATATTAAAAATTTTACAAACCATCAATCATGCGCCAACCAGGAGTATTCGCGAAGCTAGGAAACGTCTTGTATGCCACAATCACGAATCCACCGGCTGGAAAATAAGTGTGAGGTTGAACAGGAAACGACAACCATCGAGCAAAGTTGTGTTCCATCCAACCTCATGACCCCGTAAAAGTGAGCGGTACGGTAAAGCTGCCAGTAAGAACTCGGCAGCCAGCAATGAGATTGACTTGCAGGTAAATTGGAAAAGACTTTTCTGCTCCTTCAGTAGCCAGTGAACGACAGACGGTGGGTCAGTGTGATTGTTTTGAAATATTCAACGAAATTTATGCATTGCAAGTAATCACAATTTACTAGCCCGGTTCAGCAAAGTGAAGTGTTTTGATATTATATGTGTGGTGATTACATCTTCATACTTCGATTTCCAGAATTAAGAAGCCATTTTATTTTCAGACTACAAATATATTTTCAAAGGGTAATTACAACGCGGTGATCATGTCTTAAGATAAAGATGAATGATGCCAAAACTCAAACTTATCTGAAGAACCAGACAACCGTCGCGCTGCAAATTTGATCGATTGGTCACCACCAGCGAGTGAAAAAGCGATCAAATTTTCAGCCGAAACGGGTATCTAGTTCTTCAGGAGTGGCTTCGATTCATCTTACCCAGGCAATGGACATGCCCTATATCAACTGCTGCGATTTGCAGTAGACAGGATGTCCCGGGCCCGATCCATCTGACAAGCCAATCGATCCCTCTGTCACCATAGAAGATGGTGTCTCCATCGATGTCGATAGCCTGATCTTACCCTAAACCGTTATACGCATGTTCCTGAAATTGCAAGGAATTCAAGGAAATCAAGATAATTCACAAGGAATTCCTCCAAAATTATCTTCAGAGAATCCATGAATAGTTCTACCTGTGATTCTATCAAAATTTCAACAAGAAATTTTACCAGGAATTCCTACAGGGCTCAATCAATATTTTCACCAGGAATTCCTTCAGGCAAAGCTACAGGAATTTCTTTAGGAATTCTACCATAATTCATGGATGGATGGACTACATGGATTTCATCGGTAATTCCTTTCTTGATCCCGGAAATTTAATCAAGACTTTGTCCAGTTGTATGACTAGGTATTCATGTAAGAACTCCTTTAGGAATTCCTTCTGAAATTTCACCTGGAATTCGTCATAGGATTCCATCAATAATTCCTCAAAGAATTCCATCAGGAGTTCCTCTAGGGATTCCTTAAAAAGTTCTTTCAAGGATTCCATTAGGAAAATTTCAAAAGTTTCCATCAGAAGTACTTGTCAAGATTCCATCAGGAAATCCTTCAGAGATTCTACCAGAAACCTATCAAAAGTCCTGCTAGGGATTCCATTAGGATTTCCTACAGGGATTTCATCAGTAATTCATCTGATAAGAAGTTATTCTAGGGATTTTATCACGAATTCCTCCAGGATTTCTATCAGATGTACTTCTAAAGATTATATCATGAATTTCACGAAGGATTACATCAGAATTAAGAAGCAATTATATTTTCAGACTACAAATATACTTTCAAAGGGTAATTACAACGCGGTGATCATGTCTTAAGATGAAGATAAATGATGTCAAAACTCAAACTTATCTGAAGAACCAGACAACCGTCGCGCTGCAAATTTGATCGATTAGTCACCACCAGCGAGTGAAAAAGCGTATTTTCACCAGGAGTTCCTTCAGGCAAAGCTACAGGAATTTCTTTAGGAATCCTACCATAATTCATGGATGGATGGACTACATGGATTTCATCGGTGGTTCCTTTCTTGATCCCGGAAATTTAATCAAGACTTTGTCCAGTTGTATGACTAGGTATGTAAGAACTCCTTTAGGAATTTTTTCTGAAATTTCACCTGGAATTCCTCAAGGGATTCCATCAGGAGTTCCTCTAGGGATTCCTTAAAAAGTTCTTTCAAGGATTCCATTAGGAAAATTTCCATCAGAAGTTCTTGTCACGATTCCATCAGATAATCCTTCAGAGATTTTACCAGAAGCCTATCAAAAGTCCTGCTAGTGATTCCATTAGGATTTCCTACAGGGATTTCATCGGTAATTCATCTGATAAGAAGTTATTCTAGGGATTTTATCGCGAATTCCTCCAGGATTTCTATCAGATGTACTTCTAAAGATTATATCATTAATTCCACGAAGGATTACATCAGAAGTTCCTTCAAGGTTTCTATCAGCAGTCCCTCTAGGGATTCCTTCGGAGTTTTCTCTAGGAATTCCATCAAGAGTTCTTCAGGAGATGTCGTCAGAAGTGCTTCTGGGTTTCCATTCATCAGAAGTTCCTTCAGGGATTCCATCCGCAATTCCTCCAATTATTCCATCAGGAGTTCCTTCAGCAATATCTTTAGGAATTTCTTCAAAGATTCCTTCAGGAGTTTTTCTGGGGATTTCATCAGGAGTTTCTACAAGGATTCCATCATGAGTTCCTCTACCTAGAATGCCACCAAAGATTATATCAGGAATTCCTCCAAGGATTCCATCAGTAGTTTCATTTGGAACCTAACGACTGAAACATGATGGATAGAATGAAATTCCCGTAGCTATTTTCATACCGATGGCTTTTCAGTTAATTTTAGAGTTTTGGTGGAACACTTCATGCAAATTGTAACTGGAATTTCATCTCATCAAATACCAATTTCTTTAGGTACTTCAGGTGCTCTTCTTATTGCCCAAAAATCGTAGAAATGTTTTCTCACACAGCTTCAGAATTAAAAAAATAGCAATCGCAAATCTAATAGACTGGCCGAAATCATTCAAAGCATGCGAAGATATATAGCGTTGCTGCAACGAACTTTGACAGTTGGTCAAACGGATGCATCAACATCAATCGGTTTGACTATCTTGGGGCGGAATCAACATTAGCCAAACCGTCTGAGCATCCATGGGCTGCATAAATCATATCTTAGTACCTGGAAGTAGGTAGGCATAGCCTACTTTATCGATATACACCCGATTCTGTTTTGCACGGGGGATAAGTACCGTGCAAAAAAAGTTTTCAGTTCAAAGTTTCAAAAACCGTGCAAAAAAGTAACGCCATTTCTTCACTAAGCCCAAAAATAAGGTTTTGGCGGAAAAAAATGTATGGAAACTTTTTTTTGCACGTCCGTGTAAAAAAAAACGCGCAAAAACAGAATCGGGTGTATATGGAAACCACTCCGATAGACTAAAACACAAATCGACCACGTTTTGATAAATAGAAAACAATTATGGACTTTATCGACGTCAGGACCCAGCGCGTCGCAAACATAGATTTGGGCCACCACCTTGTAATAAATGTTGAAATGTGTCAGAGTTTACGGTACCGATGCCCGCCACGATACCATCTGGAACGACTCAAGCTACCCGAAGTCGTAACTGATTATGCGCAAAGTCTTGAAACAACGTTGCCGGAATAGGAAGACATCATCGAAGCCTTTCTTGAGGACTCCAGCAGCTAGAGTAGTGAAATCGACGGATGTCAACGATATTAGACGAGTAGAAAGCAACGCGGACGATGATGCTGCAGCATGACCAATATTTAGCTTAGCTTAGACTGACTACACTGCCGTTATACGCATAATTGTCCCATGTTCCAAAATATGCAATCGAGAAAAACGCGTTTAAAGATATTAACACATTTAGGCCTCGTATTGACCAGGTGTGTGATAAATTAAATCAAAATCTTTACAATAGTGTAAAGAATAGCGTGTTTATTAGAGTCAAGAGTTTGCATTATGGGAATAAAGTAAATTTAGCTACGAAATTCAAAGTGGGACTGTTATGCCTAGAAATACGAGGTTTTTGGTGAATTTCTACGCATAACAGTCCCACTGATAGTAGTGGCCAATTATGTGCTAAGCATACTGCTGTAGATGATCGTTCTTACGTATAGATTGTACCGAATGTAGAGGACATATATCCTCAAGCACCTAATGAAGGCTCAAGTGACATGTGCCAAACGGAGCCACGTGTGGGGAAGTGAAAAAATACGATTTTATAGTTTGGGATGGAAAGCAAAGTTTCTGTATGTGTGATAATGAGAAAATGTATGAGTAAGTGAAAGAAAGAGTGGATGAGTAAGTTATAGAGTTTATAAGATGTAATAAATTCCTTTATCAACTCTTCCAGCTGCAGGCTTGACAGAAACTCGTCTGTGAATTCAAGGTATTTAGCTCATAATTCACGACACAAATCTTTACACAATTTGTCATTTCTTTGGGCTTTGTTTGCAAAATCATGGTATTGGATACATCGCAAATTAAGTTTTAGAACCACCAACATATTTGCTACTTGCACCGAAAAGCCAATTAAGCGGAACAACCCAGTATGTGGCCAGGTCAACCAAAACCTGTTGAACTATTCTTCTTTTGACTTGACTTTGACCTCTTCTTGACTTCATCAAGTTTGATATGTCGCAAGATAGGTCTCAGGATCACCAATATAATGACCACTTCCTCTGGGGAACAGGGTATCCAAAACAACCTGGCATGTTATCAAGTCATCCAAGAACCTTTGAATTACTCTTCTTTAGCCTTGATTTGGGTATCAAACTTCATAAGTTGCCAGTTAGGTTTCTGAACCGACAGTTTAGAAGCCATTTCCCCCAGGGAACCGGGAATTTGGAACAATCCGGCATGTGGTCAAGTCATTCAAACACATTGTGGTTCAAATTTTGACATGATTTGCAAATTCATGAAAATTGATATGTCGCATGGATGATGAATGCATCCCGATACTACAAACACATAAAACAGGTTGTGTTCCACATGGGATGTGAAGCCAACGTGAGAAGATGTTTTAAACGATTTTCCCAAACACCAGCTAATTCAAAACTGACAACTGACAACTCGAACAAAATCGAGATCAGCGCAGCGAATTGTATAGTGTGACAGTTATACGTAGAAATACAGTAGTGGGACAGTTATGCGTGGAAATTCAACAATGGGACAAATTGACCTGACTTGCTTTTCATTCGTTTCCGAACAAAGTTTATTTTTGGTAAGTGTTTTCTAAAACTATACGTAAAAATAAACGGTTTGATGACAAAAAGTCAAAATACACAAAAAGTAACATGGGACAATTATGCGTATAACGGCAGTACACATATCAATGGTTGCTATTCCGTGATTGACCGATGTCAGTGAAAATGCACAAAGAATCATCTAGAAGTTCGGCTGGGATTGGCCATAATCTTCTTCAGTATGCATAATTCAGTGCCTCTATTTATACAGGGTCAATAACGGCGCCGGCCACGTCCCACAGTGGCCCAAGGCTGGCCAAAAGTCAAAAAAATGAAATTTGCAAATTCCTTGTCGAATATTTTTTCTTGATTTCCTCAGTATTGAATAACAATTCTCCAAAATTTCAGATCGATTGGTGTATATTTCGATTTTTCACAGCATGTGACCTGGAGAGATGTCAGCTGAAATTGACCCTTTTGAATTTTTCAAATTTCGTGAAGTTTGTTCTATAGAAATTGCAGTTTCTGTACTAAATCATGACCAAATCTTTCTCAACTGGTCTCATTCGAAAGAATATACCTTAGGCTTTGTTTTGAAGATATTTTGAACCATATTTGACATGTTTACCATTCGAGAATGTCAAGAAGTGTATAACGTAGAGCTCCTTCAAAAATAAGTAATTTTTTCAAAGGTAGTTTAAGATATCTGGGAAACGCTCTAAAATGATCATTTACCCCTCAATGTGTGGCAAATATTTCATAGTATTCGATGTACAATGGCTTCACTTGCGCTTTTTTGCGCCAAAATAAGAAAAAATATTTTTAGTTACACTACGAATCAGCCCATTAGACCATCGTACTTGTTATTAATATCGCATTTTTTACCATTATATGCTCCCCAATAGATTTAAAAACCATCTCGAGCTTGCCCACGATATTGAACTTCAAATGGGCATCGAAATAATGACGTATCATTTAATTTTGATCTGGATACGGATTTCATTTATTGAATTAAAATAATGTGCTTTTATAATCTAATTCTGTCAAATGTACCGGAAATATCGATTTTCTATTTCAGCGACTATTTATATCAAATTACCTCTAAAAATCATGTTTTGTCAAATAATTAACAATTTTGAACGTTTTTAGTGATAATTGTACTTTTGGCCAGCATTTGTATGGAATGCGGCCACTGTGCGTCCTTGCAGTCAGGTGGGATTGGGGGAAGGAATGTTAGTGTGTAACCTTTGCTATTTGGAGACCGTGTTTACCTCTGCATCTCCACAAAGTTTACTGGGAGGGATGTTAGTTAATGGGGAGGATCGTTGGGTCACAGGATTCACTTTGATAAGCGATTAGACCATGATAAATAATTTGACGCGAGCAAAGGATCAAACACTACTAACCGGCTTCGCGATCCGCGACACTATTTTATCATGCCACGCGAGCGACGCGCGACACGATTGATCCTGCTCACATCACCCGCCCCCGCAGGAGCAAGTGACGCGAGCAAATGATCAAACATTACTAACCTGCTTCGCGATCCGCGCCACTAATTAATCATGCCACGTGAGCGACGCGCGACACGATTGATCTTTCTCACATCACCCGCCCCCGCAGGAGCAAGTGACGCGAGCAAATGATCAAACATTACTAACCTGCTTCGCGATCCGCGCCACTAATTAATCATGCCACGTGAGCGACGCGCGACACGATTGATCCTGCTCACATCATCCGCCCCCGCAGGAGCAAGTGACGCGAGCAAAGGATCAAACACTACTAACCTGCTTCGCGATCCGCGCCACTAGTTTATCATGCCACGCGAGCGACGCGCGACACGATTGATCCTGCTCACATCATCCGCCCCCGCAGGAGCAAGTGACACGAGCAAATGATCAAACATTACTAACCTGCTTCGCGATCCGCGCCACTAATTAATCATGCCACGTGAGCGACGCGCGACACGATTGATCCTGCTCACATCACCCGCCCCCGCAGGAGCAAGTGACGCGAGCAAATGATCAAAAATTACTAACCTGCTTCGCGATCCGCGCCACTAGTTTATCATGCCACGCGAGCGACGCAGGAGCAAGTGACACGAGCAAAGGATCAAACACTACTCTGCTGCAGCATGGCCAATATTTAGCATACAAACAGAAATGAAGACAGCAAACACTTATGGATCTAGGATACAGGACACAGTAGAATGAGGGAGTAATATGTCCAATATATAAAAAGGGTGATAATTTAGAACGTAAAAACTATTTAACGATCACTATTCTCAATGCAGCCTGAGTGCTTTCCCAAATAATCTTCCATTGTCTATCACCACTTGCTTACTTGCTGAAAGTATATTAATTTATTTCGTTCTAATTCAATTAACTTGATAAAACCTCGCCAACAATCGTCAATTCACTCGGTTCATGGCCGCCTCTCCCCATCCTCGACTGTGACTCACGCTCTCTGGGTCCTGGTGCATCTGGTCAATCCACCTAGCTCGCTGCGGCTCCACGCCTTCTTGTTCGATCGGATTCGAAGTAAGCACCATCTTTACAGGGATGTTGCCCGACATTTTTGCATCATGCCATACCCAGCCTATCCTTCCAGCTTTGGCCACCTTCTGGATACTGTTTTCGCCGTAGAGTTGGGCAAGCTCGTGGTTCATTCTTCGCCGCCACACAGCGTTCTCCTGCACGCCGCCGAAGATCGTCATTATCATCCGGCGTTCGAAAACCCCAAGAGGTTGCAAGTCCTCCTCTAGCATAGTCCACGTTTCATGCCCGATGAGAACTACCGGTCTTACAAGCGTTCTGTACATCGTGTATTTGGTGTGGGGTCGAAACTTTCTCGACCACAGTTTCTTCTGGAACCTTCGTATGACCCGATTAACGTTGTAGTCAGCCTTTAGTAAGGATCCGAGGTAAACGAACTCATCAACCCCCTCGAAAGTATCCCCGTCTATCGTGACCAGGCTTCCCAAATGTACCGCCTCACGACAGTATTTCGACGGCTGTCATCAACTGCTTCCCACGACAGCCTTTTGAATGAAATATACATGACAGCCTATCATGAGGTGGTCATGCGACATGCAACGATTCCGTCTTGTCCAGCACACAGCAGTTCGATTACATAAGCCTATGCATGCTATAAAACGTTTGACTTTTACTGTGCGCCCTGTTTTCATGTTGCCCGTGAGAGAGAAGGAGACAGCAACAACACACGGCGCACAGTAAAAGTCAAATGAATAAAAGAATGTATGGCTCATTGCCTGTAGTGCGTTCGTTTGCCGATGACTAGCTCGGTTGTTCATTTATAGCATATCGCGTACACCCGAGCATCGTACTGACAAATTGAACATGCAGTCGGGGCCTCTCGTGTTCTTTTTTTGCGCAATTTGATACGTCACGCTTAAACTTTTTCACACGTATTTTTTGGATCTTCGAAACGTTTGCTATGCATTCACTAGACAAATTTACGTTCATATCCACAGTTTTGTACAATATTGTAATCTTCTTCTTCTTTCTGGCGTTACGTCCCAACTGGGACAAAGCCTGCTTCTCAAATTAGTGTTCTTATGAGCACTTCCACAATCAGGCTTTCTTTGCCGATTGACCATTTTTGCATGTGTATATCGTGTGGCAGGTACGAAGATACTCTATGCCCTGGGAATCGAGAAAATTTCTTTTGCGAAAAGATCCTCGATCAGCGGGATTCGAACCCACGACCCTCAGCATGGTCATGCTGAATAGCTGCGCGTTTACCGCTACGGCTATTTGTAATATTATGTATAAAATGTTTAGCGTGAATCACAAGTTTCATGACAGCCAACGACAGCATTCTCGCGACAGCTGGCTCGAGTTGTCGAAGACTGTCACAGTCCTTCGGTGGCTGTAATGTGAAACAGCCCGTTCGTCTCGCTACAGCATGATCACGGATGCTGTCAGCTGAGTTCGTTAGGCAGCGACTGTTCCAATACAGCCAACATTCATGCGTGTGTGTCTGGTTAGTGGTTGCCATTACGTTCCATGTTTGATGTGAAACGTACAGCAGCAAGAGGCAGTGCAAACACACAGCGACTGTCGGTTCGGTATTTTCGGCTGCTGTCGGGTCGAGGCTGTACATTTGGAAAGCTTGCTTGGGACTTGGGACACGAAGAGGATGATGGACCGCTAAGCACGAAAGCGATTGCAGAAGGAGAAATCCGAAATCGGATCTGGAGAAGGACACATTTTTTGACTTCGGTAAAACCAGGGTTTTTTACAGAATAAAAAAGCAAGTACCGTTTTATCTCAAATTCCGAACATAAATCATATGAATTGATATTTTTACAACCGTTCTCTACATACATAGGACTAGAGTCATAGAAGAATTGAATTGAATTGAACTTCTTTTTATTGAAGGGATTATCTTCCGTAAGCAGGTTCATCCCCTGTCATGATTAAAAACCCCAAGACAAACCAGGCCATTCAGGCCCTGAAAAAAAAAACTAGGTAAGTATTGTAACTTAACCTAGGGACACAGGATTATTACATCGAGTAAGATTAAGAGTTTTAGATTGGCAAAAAGCCACGAACTAAAACAACACTAAGCTAGGAGTACAGTAAGGAGCCACTTCTTATGTGACTAACGTTCAGAGCGGACAAATGGTCCGACATGTTTAAAACTACTACAGAACATGCATATCATGGGACTACAACAGTCTTCTTCTTCTTCTTGGCATTAACGTCCTCACTGGGACAGAGCCTGCTTCTCAGCTTAGTGTTCTAATGAGCACTTCCACAGTTATTAGCTGAGAGCTTTCTTTGCCAAAGTTGCCATTTTCGCATTCGTGTATCGTGTGGCAGGTGCGATGATACTCTATGCCCAGGAAAGTCAAGCAAATTTCCATTATGAAAAGATCCTGGACCAACCGGGAATCAAACCCAGACACCTTCAGCATGGCTTTACTTTGTAGCCGCGGACTTTAACCACTCGGCTAAGGAAGGCCCTGGGTCTAGTGGGTCGTAACCCATGAATTGTACGTGATCGTAATCACGTGAATTGTACATGGACAATATATTTAAATGTTAAAGTAAAATCCGGCGTCTTTAGTGAAGGAGATAAGCGCCGCCATTGAAGAGAAATCGTCCTGCAGGGCTTCTCGAATGCTACCAGAAATACCATGCATCTGTCTGGGCCATCAAAGGCTAAGCAGTTGCAGATACAGATCTCGCAGGACCGATGGTAAGGGTTTCCTCCGTAATTGTGGGACACCCTTGTGTGACCGGTTCTCAACCGGGAAATTATTATTTGGTTGTTCATTGACCTCAGATCTGTCCAAGCATCGGCGCTATGTTTATTTTTTCGCAGGTGTTCTGATGTGATCGTAGCGCTAGAAATAGTTACAAATCTGTTGGCGGTAGCGTTCTTGTAGCGGTCAAGAAAAAGTAAGAGGTTGTTTCCGAGATACGACCGCCAAGTTGACGTTGGATAACGTTAGCTTCTTCTGTTTCCTGATTTAGGACCGTCACGAACTTATGAAAGATTTCTAGGTACTGACAAAAAATCTAATCAATTTTCAAACTATTTGTTGCATGTCAATTCTGATCTATTATGGATATTGAGTGTTATTATTTGGTTGGTCCGATTAACACTTCAACACCGATAGAACCGGTCGATGGAAGATGAAGCATGAGCGGTAACTTTTGCTCTCCAAACAAATATACCGGTTGAACGTTAGGTCCATTCATGATCCACTAAGATTGGTTGCTTTAGTGGATTCTGAAGCCAGTTTGAGGTTGAGGCTCTTGTCCATGAAGTCCGCTAACTCTGTGTTCTCCTCTTTGCTCAAATCGATGTTGAAATTACCTGTGACGATGATTGGGATGGTCTCCTTTTGATAATCGAAGAAGTTCCGCGCCATAAAGAACTTCTTCTGCTTCATTGTGGTATCCGGAGAAATGTAGAAGCAAACCAGTAGAGCCCGATAATTCATTAGGCAGCGCAAATATCACCATAATCATCTGACAAGCCCAGCTCCACATCATAACAGGTGCAGAGTTTGCGAATCTTGTGCGCCACAGCAATCGTTGTTGCTGGCGATGAAATCGATCAGGACTTCTTGATTAAGGCCACGGGACGGTGTTTTAATCACCCTCTCCATTTGAAAAGTTAATCTCAAGTACCACTCAATATATCGATGCGAAAAATGTATCACTAGCATTATATATATGTAGTGCACAACCCATTAAATTTTCAGTTTAATCGGTTCACTAAAACTAGAGATTTGCTTCTGCAAAGTTTTGATGATAATTGTTAGAGTGAGACAAAAGATAGGGAAAATAACACGGTCTCCCGTGTCACCTTAAGACCGATCTGCGATTCCAGAGGTTTGTTTGAGGATACCAACCTGTAAGCGATCCACGCCAAGCGTGTCACCATTATGCCAAAGTACATCCAGCTGGCTCGTCGTATCCGTAGCGAAGGCGCTTAAATTGCATTGAAGCACAATTTCAAACAACAACCCTTTACAGGGCCACTATTGAATAATTAATATTAAGTTATCAATTTTAATTTCGAATGATAAGTTTTCAACGGAGATAAATGACAAACAAAGTTTATCTAGGTTCCCGTCGCTCGGGTCGGACGGCGGTAGCATTTATGCAGTCCTCTCTGTGTGTGTATTTCGATTCGATCGACAATTTCTTACCAAATCAAAACGTCAACAAAGCTGTTGCTGATAAGTTTTAGCTCTTTGTTCGCCAAGTTGATACTGATCGCTCTAGCATGCGACGACGACAACGGCATCATTCAATCATCACTAATTGCGAGGCAAACCGTGATGGATTTTTAATTCAAGTGCCGTTCGCGATTTACCTGACCGCGCGCACAATGGGAATTTTTTTTTATTTCTTGACACTGTGATTCTCGAGAAGCATTATTTTTAGCCGTGATAAATGATTGCATACAAATTACCAATCACCAGTAATGTCACTCTTCACAGTAGAAAATTCTCACAACTCTTTCAAAATTAAATGATCGTCCTGAAAAGGACGGTTGGGGCTAGTCACCGTCGATCGAACTGGGTTTTCAATCCATTGTTAGACAGAAACACAGCAAAAGATTACCGAAGACGATGAAATCGAAATGCGGTCGGTAATTTTGTGCTTCGTTGTTTTCGTTGGTTTGCTCACTCCTCCGACGACAATTTTCAAGGTTTCTAGACGAGTTCTCCACGAATTTGATGGTCTAGCTGGATGCCCTTGGCCATGATGAGCGATTTCACGGAACCCGCAGCATTTAGCTTGGGTTGGGAATAAACAAGAGCAGAAGCAGCGGCAGCGACGAATGTGTAAAATTTATTCCGATAGGAGTCCTCCTCCGGTTGCTGGTCGACGATTGACTGATGTGCGCGGGGCTCATTGAAGCTTGGTTGGCTTCGACTGAACACGATAGAATAAAGAGGAGAAAGAAGAAGGCCGAAAGGGGCGTTTCCCTTTGCATGACGAAAGTGGCTAAGATATCGAGCAATGATGTCTGTGCTAGGAATACGCAAGAAAAATGTGCCTATCTATGGAAAATAAGACATGCCTTGATATTTATCGATTTTTCAATAGTTTATTCATGAAAATCAATAGTTTTAATTATTGGAGTCGATTCGTAGAAAAAATTCTAATATTCAATGGTTAGCTATTGATAATCAATAGTTTTCTTTTGTATGAAGGAAAATTTCTGATCCATGGGTGCCAAAATGATGAAAATTGTTCAATGAGAATTTCTTTTCAGAAGCATTCTAAATATGTCGCAATTTTGTTACATATGTTCTCATAAAATATGGCAAGTCTAAGAAGCTGTTGGAAATGCCACTCTATTTTACAATCGTTGTGAAATGTTGTGACGGCACTGCAGCAGCGTCCACGAATACAGTATCAAATTGTCGTGCCATCAATTAAACTGCGGAACACGTTTTTGTCTCAAGCACCAAAATACCGCTATTTACTTGATTAAGGGATGCTGAAAACATAGCCGTTTTCAGAAATATCATAGCACGTCTAGATTTTGAGACATTGGATGTTGAAAATACTAAATTTGACTATTTCAGCCAACTTGCATGCAAGTTTGCCAGCTTGTAAGGTAATTTATTTGCTTAATTTGCCTCAGAACTCATACTTCAAATGTATAACAATACTTATCAACAAAATTCATAATATTTTTAAATCTCAAAAGTCATATTTTGATGATTTATAAAAGTATTGTATTTTGCCATATAAAAGAAACGAAGAGTTTTGTATGGAGACCGTTTGTATGTTAAAAAATCGATTTAATCTAAATTTAACCGTGCGATTTCAATCAAATTATATCTTAAATGAAAGTTAAAGGCCTATTTTGCATGCTTGATGGATTACATCACAAAAAATTTGGATAAATCATACTTTAAATTTCATTTAAACATCAATAAAACCAGTGTTTTGAACAACTTTGGCGACCTGTAGCTAAAAATCCTGACGTGCTAGAACATTTCTGAGAACGGGAATTGATTCAGCTACCCCAAATCTGCTAGAGACACATAGTGTGATCCTGGAGACACGCAAGTATATTATTTTTGTTGCGCTGTGTTATTCCTGACAAATTAAATTTTGTATGAAGCTGTGAGATTGATTGAGAGATATAAGATGTAATAAGGTCGAAAATATTATTCTTTCAACTCTTTTCAACACATTTGATGGCCCTGAAAAGCGCCGATTTGCTTATACGACGAACCAGCTAAATGACGTGACGTGGATGGCGCACAAGAGCAACGGATTGTTGATTACCGGGCATAAGTCGAAATCTGCAAACGATGCTCACTTTTAAAATCTTGAGCGATTTCACAAGTCCGACGCTCGATTAGAAGCAGCTCCTCGGATCAGCAACTCAGAGGGCCTGTGGTATTTCGTTCCTAGCGGGCTTGCTTCTTGATCACCGATGCTGAATTCAAAGTCGAAATCTGCAAGCGCGGATAAATTTGCGGCGGCGATGACGACGGCTTGGACGTTTTTCCGAGCGGCAGTAGTTCGCTGCTCGGAGAAGCGCCCAAGCCATCGTCATCGTCGCCGCAAATCAACCTTGCGTCTTCCTCTTCCGACGACACAAATTGAACTGTGACGGCGGGAGCAAACGCAAAGCGAAAATGACTCGCCCGACCGTGTGAACAGTCCGACCGCAAAAAGAAGACTGAGGGAAGAAGCAGGACCGGTGCGCTTTTATAGTGGGAAGCGGAACCCAAAAATGTGCTTGAACGTGATTGATTAGATAAGAAAGGGGTCAACATTTTACGATTTTTCAATAGTTTGTTGCCAATAATCAATAGTGTCCTCCATTTGAATCGACGCGTAGATAAATTTCCGATCGATTGATGTATAAATATTGAAAATCTATCGACAATTGGCTGAGTTATTAGCGGTCAAAACCTGACCATTTTTCGTTACATGCTCAATTTTTCGTTTTTTGAAATTGGACCCCCATATATTGCCGAAGGACGTAATCCAACGTCAAAAAAATGAAAACTAAGCCTATTGATAACGACTCTTGGGCTAGTGTGGGTGAACATCGAGTTCTCCGGTGATCTATACGGACTTGACCGCTGCGTTCGACAAAATAAACCACGCAATAACTGTCGCTAAGTTGGAAAGGCTCGGTGTCGGGGGCCTAATGTTGCGCTGGTTCAGTTCGTATCTGACTGATCGTTGCTTGACTGTGGAGTTGGCAGGATTTTCTTCCGAAACATTCACGGCAATTTCCGTAGTACCTAGTAGGGAGCCTTTTGGGACCCCTGATTTTTTTGTATTCAGCGATATCAACACAGTAATTAAAGGACCTCGATTATCTTACGCCGATGCCGTTGCTCTTCAACATGATGTAGATGTTTTTGTAAATTGGTGCGACATGAATCGATTGGCAGTTGATTCTGAGAAATGCTCGATCCTGTTCTGTTACCAGCTCAAGGGAAAGGTGCTTCAACGAATACAAGATGTTAAAGATCTTGGCGTTATTCTGAATGCTCAGTTGACGTTCAAACACCATCTGTCCTACGTCATCGAGAAAGCCTCCAGGACATTGGGTTCTTCCGTATTGCCAAGGATTTTACGGATCCAGATTGCCTCAAATCCTTGTACTGCTCATTAGTTCGGGCCACCGTATTACCGTAACGGCGTAAAGAGGATAGAGTCAGTGCAACGTTGCTTCATCCGTTATGATCTCCGTCGACTTCCATGGCGAGACCCGTTCCGGTTGCCTAGCTACCAAAGTAGGTGCCAACTTATGCAACTGGAATCACTGCAGACCCGTATAGACGTCAATTGGTCGGCGTTAAGTCAGAGTGGACCAAGTGACATTTTTCATATTATGAGAAAAACGAGCTTAACGTTTAACGCGTTGAATTTTTTTAAATCGGTAAAATTTTGGTTCAATATTTCTACCCATCTTTGAGTTACTTTCAAACAATATAATGTGAAGTGATTATCATGAAAAATTTCAATTCAAACCTCTGATAGAACAATTTTTTGATGGACCATGTGCACTTGGTTCACTCTGACTGAACTGAAGACCACCGTTCAGTGAGTTGGTTCACTCTGACTGAACAGTTTCTAGAAAAATAGCAATCATTCAATGCTTGCATGGTCAAACTGGGTGCATATCTTTAAGATAAACATATTATCAAGACCCTTCGACATCAGTATCGTAAATTCTTCAATGAATCATATCATCAATCCCGAAATCAGTGGCATTACGATAGCTTAAAAATTAAGGTTTTGCAGGGTCAGGGCATTGAAGACCAGAAATATTCAAATATGCGTTCAGTCAGAGTGGACGAAGTGAAAATCTCTAGTACCGACCAAAATTTACTAGTCCAATAAGCGGGTTCTAGGACAGTCCATACATACACCATAGAACTACCATAAACTTCTATCGGACTCTGAAATCGACTCAAAAAATGCAATAATCAATCAGTTTGTCGCTTTTTGACACTTGGTCCGCTCTGTCTGCACAGAAATTGTTGCATTTTCTGACCACCTACTCAAATACGGTAAATGGCCAGATATCAAAATAAGATCCATCGAATTATGTCATATTTATGAATTTCTATTGATGGATAGGGAGAAGAATCATTCCATGTCGAAAAATCTGAAAAATAAAAAAATGGTTTGCATTTTCTAGACTTCCTCAGCGCACTGATCGTTTTCGTTGTTATGGTAAAAAGCACTTGGTCCACTCTGACTGCATACTTTTATTGATTTTTGATGATCATCCAAAGTAAATTTGGTACATATCTCTCCCAGTTTTCAACATTCATCAAATCGGATCAAAGTGAAATGAAGATAACATTATTTTGCATCTAATGACAGAATAATGTAATTTTCCCAAGTTTTGCACTTGGTCCACTCTGACTTAACGCCGACCAATTGAGCGATAGCAGTGGCTGATTTGCTTTCAGGAAGAATAGACTGTCCTGCACTCCTGCAATCTATCAATGTGAATGCTTACTCCAGAACGTTGCGCAACAATGCTGCGTTGAGATTGTCATTGCGACGAACTAACTATGAGCAAAACAGTGCTATGGTCGATCTTCAACGCGTGTTCAACAGGGTCGCTGAAGGATTTGTTTTTTACCTGTTCCGTCAAGTAATACGTCGTAATTATGTAGAAGTTTTGTCCCGACTCGCTGTGTGAATATTTGTGACTTTCGTTTGTTTTACTTTTTGTTGCCTTGTTTTTGTTGTAGTTTCACTTTTGTATTTTATTTTATCTTTCGAACGCAGCCAACATTGCTCCACTCTATATTAGGACGACGGCAGTGCCACTAGTCACCACCAGGGTGACGCTTAACCACACGAATGTGTGGCCATGGGAGTAACGAAATGGGTGGCCATGATGAGGTGGATTTCGTCATCGATGGACATGGGTCAACCTCCAAAGGTTCGGGGTCAACGTTCACCAGCAAGACACTTCATAAGCCTGGTGATCGTTGAAGACAGCAGTAGTGCTTTCCAAAAAGTTAAAGTTATAAAGTTATAAGAGAAAGTATGGAGAAGTTTTAGAGAGTAGATATTTTGAAGAGAGGGAAAGGAAGTGATAGTGAAACTGGACATCCAGGTAAATTTTCAGCCTCAAATAACTCCGAAAGTAGCATCCTCGTCATGTCTACAGGACCTCGCGGTTTTTGTATTGAAACGCCATCGTGGTTTGGCTTGAGATGACCGTAGCTTACCTTCGTTGACTTGATGAGCACACGGGACAGGCAGGAGGTCCACGGGAGGCTGCAGCCGAAGAGGGAGAAAGAAGGAAGCATTGTCGCCCCCTGGCCAGAAGAGAAGAAGAATTCTGAGCGGTCAGTGAAGAAGCAACGGAGGAGGAGCAGCGGAGAATGTGCTGCAGTGCGCGGGGCCCCGATGAAGATAAGAAAGTGTAAGGTAGGAGTAGTTGTAAGAAAGTAGGAGGCGTCGTCTGGTGTTGAGGACGGACGCAAGGATAGAAAAGGGAAAGTTAGGAATAGAAGAAGTAGGACGTCAATGAAGTGGAAATACAAGTGTACACGAGACCGCGAAATAGAAGGAATTTTACTGGAGTCTATCTATGAGTGTTTTCTTTCACGGAGTGTCACGAGCGTAGCGTCAACCCTGAGGCTTGGAGATGGGGGTCTCATCTAGGCTGGGAGTAACACGGCCTGGAAGTTACAGTGTATAAATAATTTAAGGAGAGTGTGGGAACCCAGCTGTCTACAGCGGCCTATTTGCCCAATTGAGAAGTGTTCCAAAGAAAAGAAAATTTTCGAATGAGAGGGACAGGGTAAACGGAAAAAAAGTTTGGGTGTTAACTGAGTAGATCATAAAAACTGTTACGTGAGCTAGATTATACTACCTGGCAAAATGATAAGTGTCTTTTTGTAAGTGAATTTGTAATTGAATAATGTGACTTATAAATGGATGTTGTTTTAGACGTTTGAAGATGACCGAGGAGTATTAGGTCTGAACGCATCAAGATTATTAAGTGATAATTGTTCTTTTTCATCGAGACAAGCCAACATGTTTTCGCATTATGTGAACGTCGCACGGGTGATCAACCCCAATTGGTTGATGCTTGCATACATGCTAGCGCATTTGTGAACCTGACGTTTTCTTGCGATTTCCGAAAAATAATTCTTTTCTGAAATTTATGTAATAATGAAGAGATTCTATACGTCAAAAGTGCATGCTTGTGCAAACTGTTTGCACAGAAAATTACAAAACGCAAAATGATTTCCAAAAAGATGGAACAAGCGAATAACTATCACTAGTACTTTTGACGTTAACTACGTCTTACGGCAATATACTGGGTGTCAATTGAAAATCTAAAATTTTGTGACCGTCACGAAATTATGTAAGATTTTGAACGCTAATAACTCAGTCATTTATCGATAGATTTTCAATATTTTCCCACCAATTGGTTGGAAATGTATACAAAAATTTCCTCGAATGGATCATCGACAACAAACTATTAAAAATTGAGAAAATGTCAACCCCTTTCTTACGCGACCAATCACGTGCAAGCAGTTTTCCACGCTTCTTTTGCGTTCCGCTTCCCACTAAAAAAGCAGACCGATTCCTGCTTCTTCGCTCATTTTTCTTTTTGTCATCAGACTGTGAATATGGTCGCATTCTCAGCTCAGTTTTCAATGGGACGCGAATGGAACAACAACACGCCGCCGCGACTGATGCCGCTTATTGAAACTTCTCGCTACCAGAGGCACAAAGCTTGATCATCCAGCAGCTGCAAATCTAGCGTCCGGATTGTGCAATCGCTCAAGATTTCTAAATGGACTCGCGCAGGAATCAGTGCGCTAACGCAAGATTTGTACGAGATGACTGAAGAAAATCAGCCAAAGCCGCCTGTAGAAGCGCTCATCGTCATCGCCACCGCAAACCTCATCGGGCGAGGAGGAGCCTGTGCGCCGTCAAAATGTATCTGTGTTACTCGAATCTAACAATTCAATCGGCTCTTTTTAGGGCCAATTGTTGTGTACTAAAGAGTTAATTGTGTAATAATTCCTAATACCACATACTTGCTTTAATCACGTAATTCTTCTCGTAACATCATACAATATCTGATATGTTATGAATAATTGCCAATAGGGGCCTTTCTTAGCCGAGTGGTTAGAGTCCGTGGCTACAATGCAAAGTCATGCTGAAGGTGTCTGGATTCGATTCCCGGTCGATAATTTCGTAATGGAAATTTCCTTGACTTCTCTGGGCATAAAGTATCATCGTACCTGCCACACGATGTACGAATGCGAAAATGGCAATTTTGGCAAAGGAAGCTCTTAGCTAATAACTGTGGAAGTGCTGATTGAACACTAAGCTGAGAAGCAGGCTCTGTCACAGTGGGGACGTTATGCTAAGAAGAATAAGAATTGACAATACGACAAATTGAAATTTACTGTGGCGATGACGATATCGATGACTGGAGCACTTCTCCGAACGGAGAGCACCTCACTGTTCTTAAATTCCCAAACCATTACATTGTGAATTATAACTAGAGGAAGGCTGCAAATATTGAGCTTGAGCTTGAGCTTGATTGGCCGCCCGTGGATGCTACTCCAGTATCGCCCGATCAGCTGCACTTACACAAGGAACCAACCGGTTTCTTGTCCGTCTCTGGTTCTAGCGTTTGCTATGAACGAATAGTTTGAGTGTGATAGATTTACTTAGAATGAAAGATAGAAGCAAGTGAGAGATATACAACTACAAAGTACGAGGAAAGGGACGGGCCTGGGATTGAACCCATGACCTTCTGCTTATGAAGCAGAAGTGGTAGCCATCAGACCACCAACCCCGTCAACTACCCAGACAACCAGAAATCGCATGAAAGTTCACGTTATAACTCGTTTATTCATACTAATAACATCAAACCCGCAAAACACCGTGGATAAACTCGTCAAATTGCTAAGTTTCCTCGCACAAAACACTTTTTTCTGAGTTCATTTGTACATTTTGTTTCGTCTCGTACACTTGTACAAAGTAAGTCGAATCAATCCGTAGCAGCTGTCAAATCAACATTTGTTTTCATAAGTTAAGTCGCATAAGATAACACGTTAGTTCGGGACAGTAGCGCAACCAGGATTTGGTTCTAGAGGGGGTTTTGTAAACTTTAAGGTTTATTTTTGAAAACGTAGTTATGTTTAAAAATTAATCGAGAAATTCATGTATATTACACCTTTTTAACACAGATATCAAAAATATATTGAACAATATAACAATATATGTATTTGGATGATACGATTCGCTCTTCATCTGTGTTACTGCTTAAATATGTTTTCAAATTTTTCTACAATGACCGCAGCAATTTACAATAGAACTCATTGCCATGATTCTCGCAGTAGGTCAGAAGTAAATCAGCATTGGAGAACTTGACTTGTAAATCCAAAAAATTGAGTTGAGGGTCAGAAAGGTGTTTTGCTTTCATTGTAAAGATTTTATGAACAAAAATGTGTAATATTTCAAAATTTTCAATGCGACCAACTTTGTTTTTGGATGACTCTGTAACCAGACTGAACAACTACTATAGTGGGACGCTTATTCGTCCTATCTAAATGGGACAAGTCAGAATCACATTTTACCAACAATTTCACTAAAAAAGACTCAATTTTCATGCATCTTTTTTCCTAAAAATTCAATGTAATTCATTATCAACACCTACAAAATATCGAAAATGTTAGAACGCTCAATAAGGCAGAGATGCTTCCACCAGATGCTTAATAGATTCTGAGATTTTCAATCTATAAAAACCGAAGAATAACTTCTTCGGGAATTCATATGCTCTGAAAGTCGTAAAATTTGACAAAGGGTTTTTGATGCTTCGGGAACTGCGTCAATTTTCTGTTAAAAAGGTCCCCATATATCTGAATGTTTAACAAACTTCTCACATAAAGCCCTTAGTTTGTTTTCCATAAAAGGCAACACAATTTCATTAATTTCGCATGTAATTTAGAAATTCTACAGGGGTCAATAAATAAAAGAAAACACTTTAGGAGAATATAACAGTGAAAACCATTGAATTTCACAATTTTGATTCAAACCAAACTTAATTACTACTTCGTTGTTCTTAGTTATACGATGTGTAGTGTTGAATTTCAAAAAAAATATTTGGTAATTATTATATTTTTTTCTGGCTCTGGGGGGGGGGGGGATTTAACCCCCCCTTGGTTGCGCCACTGGTTCGGGAGAATATTTATACAATCGCATTGTATGTTATTAATCATCACATAATATATGCACGCATATCGCCTCCACTTTTGTACGTAGAAGGCCTTTTCGCGACATCTTATAAGTGAAATTTTGCACATACAAAGCCTCCAGGAGATTTCGTTATGCGTACATTTTGGTTGTCTGGGTAGAGGAAGGCTGCAAGTATGACAATTAACTTAAATTCAAATGCAGCAAATCACATGGCGTAGTTAACGTCATGCGGTCGTGTCTTGTACACAACCCCCACTGATTTTTTTTTCTTGTTTTTATGCTTTGAGATTTTAAATCTCATACATTAAGATATTTTAGAACTAAAATGTTTCGAAAGACCAGTCCAGTTTTGTGTTCAGAATCTCTAACAATATACTAATTGCTTTCATTTTAGATATCAATTGAATTTATAAGCTTTAACAATCAATTAATAATTACAAATGCTCTAAGTTTTCCTAAACAGTATAAAAGTTTCACCCTTATATGTAATCAAATACACAAATATAACATAAGGAAGAATTGTAGCTGAGTTGCACAAAATCAACAAAAGAAAAAAATGCTTACATTGCTATACGGTCAACTGAGCCTGCTAACCATGCCAGATTCTTCTAAACATGATGGCAACACTAGCTACTAGTGGTAACAAACCATCTTTCACCGTGCTTTTTCGCACAACGGCATTTATTAGTGTAATCATGATAAAATGCTTGATTCTTTATTACAATTCTTGACTTTTATTATTTTGCGTACAATCCCGAACACACAACACGAAGCCAGTTTAAAAGGTCGCACAGCTGCATTCAGCCTCTATTTTCAGCCATGCTACCATGCAACACCAAACCAACCAGCAGCCATCAACATGGAACTCGCAGAAGAGACAAAATAAAAGACAAATTTCCGACAACTTTTGCATTCCTACTTTGGCGCATACTCTGACAGTTATCCTCGCGTACCAGCATTCATTGCTATTTTGGAAGGCTGTAACAGTCGTTTTGTGTCGGTTTGCACCATGCGACGATATCTAGAGTAATATTCTAAAAGTCTTATTATCATACTTAATCGAGCAGGAGCATTTTTAGACTTGCTTCCTGACTAACTGTTTATAGCTCTAATGCAATAAAGAAAAACGAAAATGTTTTTTTAAATAGCTGTATTGCATTTCTCGAATGTTGAAGGCCCTTCTCAAAAATCACGTGAGATTTATTTACGGCTGGTGAATCAAACGAGCACATCGTATGTACAGGGAAGGATTACAACCATCGAAGATAGAACTCGTGCACTATGCTGAGTATGTAAGGGATGAGGGTGTGAGCTTCAAGTGTCCCAATTGACAGAGAGCCATGTCACAAAAGAAACAATTCTACATGGAAATTAGGGAGTTTACTTAATGTTCCAAACCTAATCCTATTTATCTACGATTGATATTTAACGGGTTATGTTGAAAAATGTACCTCGTACCACCTTAAAGTGTTGATGTTGACCGTAACACGTTGCTTTCAAATCCCATAAGTTCACTATGTACAATTTTCAACATAAACACCCTTCACAGCCACATTTCATACAAATTTAGACCAACATTACAGATCTTATCCCAATTTATTTATTTTTCGGTACATTTGATAGAATCGGCTTGAAATAGCACGTTATGTTAATTTAAATTAAAAAAGCGTATCACCATCAAACTATCAGGTTTAATGATCTTTTTTTTAAATTTTTTTATTAGTATCATTCCAAACATTACATTCATTTCTTATATCTAGGTGTTCTGTGTTATTAGACAACACTATCATCCTAATTTGAAAAAAACAAATTTAAGATTTAATTAACATTTTGTTAACAACATATTACATTTCATTTGCCGTAGCAGTTCAGATTTTTTACAGGTGAGTAGATTTCACCTGTTTATAAGAGAAAAAAAGGTTTAATGATTTAATCAACTGATTCGCAGTGTAACAAAAAAAAATCAAAGTACATCGATTAATGAGCGTTTAACTCCCAGATTGGCCAGGAGGAGGAGTTCAGACCGACTATTGGAATGTTCTGCGCTCATCGGCTGACGAACGAAAACGGCTTACGACTAATTGATTTCGCCGCCTCCAAGAATATGGCCTTTCGTAGCACCTACTTCCAACACAGCCTTCCATTCCGATACACCTAGAGATCGCCATAGCAGACATAATCACAAATCGACCTTGTTCTGATTGATGGACGGCACTTCTCCGACATTATCGACGTCAGGACCTATCGTGGCGCTAACATCGACTCTGACCACTATCTGGTGATGGTTAAACTGCTCCAAAAACTCTTCGTTGTTAACAATGTACGGTACCCACGGTCGCCCCGGTGTGACCTAGAGCGGCTTAAGCAACCGGATGTCGGACTGCAAGAGAACAGTGAAAGCAATCATCAACGATGCAACTGAGAGCAATGTCGGGTACGTGTGACGGAGTCGACGGAACGATTGGTTCGACGAGGAATGTAGTCAGATTCTGGAGGAGAAGAATGCTGCAGCAAGGGTCCCGGCAGAACGTGGAACGTTTTAGACGAAAACGGCAACAGCAGACCCGTCTCTTTCGGGAGAAAAAAAACGTCGCCTGAAGGAGCCGGACTGCAAGGAGATGAAACAGTTGTGCTGGTCTCAAGAAACACGTAAGTTCTATCAAAAGCTCAACGCATCCCGAACCGGCTTCGGGCCGCAAGCCGAGATGTGCAGGGATACACACTTAAAAGGAATCACCGAGAAGCCAACAGCTGATATCCCGGTAATTGACGATTCTCGGTAAAACTTTCACCGATATCTCGGTAATCATTTACCGAATCTCGATAACGTTCGCCATGATCTCGGCAAACACTTTGGATTGCCGAAATCTCGGTAAAATAAATAAGTAGCTGGTGTCCCGTACCAGCTAATAAGTCTGCCGTCACAATTCCAAGAATACCACAATGCCCAGGGACCCAGGTAAAGATGACTGTCCCAGGAGTATGGGCACGTATACCCTGTATCTACGGGTGAGATGGCCGCTCGGACTGAAAGGCTGATAGAACGCTGGTGGAATCGGTGAGGATGAGGATTGGAGCACTCGCTGGTGAGATGGGTGCATTAAAGATAGCCACTGCTTCGGGAAAACCGAACATTTAGTTGGTTGACTTTGACAGAGTGTTAAATCATAATTTGAAAAGTTCTATATCTCTACAGTTAACATTATGATTAAAAACTAAAACATAAACCAATCTATTAAAAATTGCTTTGATGAATTTCCATTCAATACTACAGCAAGCAAGGATGAATAATTCTTCATTGGAATGCATTTGGGACAGATATGCTTCAAATGACAGTATATATGATAAATGTACTAAATGTACTAAAAAATCCAAAAAATATACAAGATTTCTGAATCTGCTCGATGCTTCCCAAAATGACTGCTCATCAAATGCAGTGTTTGTATCAGTTTGCTTTAGTCACTTCATGGTGTGCCGCTTATTATTATTCCACCGGGAGTTTCGTGTTTTCCCGATAAATGTAGATGGAGTATAAAATGTAATCCACACATCCATTCAACATCTGCCAGGAGTCACATGAAACGGAGCACAGTAGCAGTCTCCTTTTATTGCAAAGAAGCACCCGTTCTGTATTCGGTGCACCTTGTAAGAAAAGCTGTCATTGCATTTAGGGTAGAATGATGCATTGTTGACTTTACTCGTCGTGGGTGTTTTGCAGATTTGTTTTATGAAAATTAAGCCTTTTATTTGATTCTCACATCAAAATTATATTTGCCTCGTGTGTCAGCCTCTACACCTGCATGATATCTTGAAGCAAACTACCTTTCGATAACATGCTGAACTGGTAAACGAACAGCATGATTCCTCGTTTAGAATGCAGAATATGTCCCATGGTTGCTGTAACCGGTGAGTTTGACTTGGGTTGGCTGGTGAGCTCAACTGGAAGATTTTTACTGTCCAGTCAGCGTGGCTTGGTTATTGTTTATGTACAAGGCAGCCCGAAAAGTGAGAACCAGGAGGGTGTAATGTAGTTTCGAATTCAGATCGTGTGCAAACCATGCATGGTTTATGGTACTATTGTCTTATCAAATATTTAAATAAAATGTATTGGCAATCGCAAATCGCCCTAGGTTTTGTTTGATAGATGTCTTTAAAAGTTTTCAAAACATGTCCACATAATTTTACAATTGAGCATTTTCATCGATTTTTTTTTAATGTCTAGTGTGGTAGTTTCAACTCGTTAAGAATAATACTAGGGGCCTCATTTTACAATGTTAAAAGTCCATCATATCAGGTATCTGGTATCAGAAAGCCGGCTGCAAAGGCACGTTCCCGCCATTTGGGAGATTTGTGCCATCGTAATATTTGAGCCTATTTCATCATCTACCCGATGGGAGCGAAAGGGAAGGGGAAGATTGGAGGAAATAGGGGGGGGGGAGGTCCCTTGAAGAGGGAATATCGCATAAGCGAAAAGAGAGCATACCACAATGGGTTCGAACAGCGCCCAAAAAGGGCACTGCAAAACGCATGAGCGTAAATACAGCCTATAGCTCATAACCGCAGCGGGTTAAGAATAACAGAACATCCTGAAGATTATGGCTTCTGAATTCTGTTTCACTTAATAAGGCAGTGGCCTGTCAACGCGGCAGTGCCTGTCAAGAGACTGCAATTCTGCTTTGACAGATTTGTTAAATACTTCGCCACCCTTGGAGATGGCTCAGTAATGTACAATTTTGTTTGACGACACGACTCCAAACTATTCCAATATTGCATGTGCTGAGTTGCCGCCCAAGAATTTATCTGAAGCTTTAACCAGCACTTCGAAATTGTAATAGCCGGCTTAGCGCCAATTAAGTCATGCGATGCTCCATCGCGAGCTAGCTCATCAGCCAATTCATTTCCAACGATGGAAGAATGGCCAGGTACCCATACAAGGTTTACAGAGTTAACTGAATCCAGTTCCTCAATTTGAGTTCGACATGCGATAACAAGCTTCGACCTTGAGTTGACCGAAGCAAGAGCTTATATAGCAGCCTGACTATCTGAACAGAAGTACCGTAATTTCGGGTGAAATTGGGGCCCAGATAGCCGTAGCGGTAAACGCGCAGCTATTCAGCATGACCATGCTGAGGGTCGTGGGTTCGAATCCCGCTGGTCGAGGATCTTTTCGTAAAGGAAATTTTCTCGATTCCCAGGGCATAGAGTATCTTCGTACCTGCCACACGATATACACATGCAAAAATGGTCAATCGGCAAAGACAGCTCTCAGTTAATAACTGTGGAAGTGCTCATAAGAACACTAATCTGAGTAGCAGGCTTTGTCCCAGTTGGGACGTAAAGCCAGAAAGAAGAATGATCATTTTTTACTGTTTTTCTAGTCTGTTTTCTATAATGTTAACAATCCCAAAAAACTAAACGCAGGAAAACAAGTACGAAGGTGAGCCTCATCGACTCATGCACTGAAATTTTCTAACAAATGTCATTTTAGTGTTAATAAATATCTCTAAAATAAAAAATCAGGGGATCTCATTTCGGGGTGAAATTGATCACTTGTCAATGCCATTATTGTTAGTTTTCAAATCAACTCTACATGATAAATTTGAGCTCTCTGAATCTGAATCTGCTTGTCAAATTCTTAACAATGCCATATTTATATAAATAATGCATAGTTAAATTTCAACAATGACGCGAAAAACGCCTAAATGTATGTAATTTCCTGAGGAATTCAATGATATCTACCAGAAATTCAATTATTTCAACCATATGAGCGAATTGGTACGAGTTTTGGTGATGAAATCTGGTTTGGGGATATATATTAAGCATCCTCACAAACTTTCAGGTTTATACCATGTTCAAATCCTTGCTTAGAAATAAAAGTTTATAGATGTTTGTCAATACTGCACCGTACATGATTTTGAAATTTTACATTATTTTCATAGCAATAAACATTCTTTAACGCAAAAAACTTCACAACACACAATTCGACAATAGCTACGACAAAAAACGTTCATTTACTGCAGCTTACATTGATATTTGTGCTTCATTAGGAATAAATAAAATCGCGTGATACGATGATCAATTTCACCCTTCTGATCAATTACACCCGATTTTACGGTATATGACTTTACCCATTACGCGCTGTTGAAGTGCTGATTGCACTCCACACATAAGAGCAAATATTTCCGCCTGAAAAACGGTGCAGTTTCTACCAAGTGAGTAAACCTGATTCAGCTATAGTTCACGAGAATATACTCCTGCACCAGCTCTACCTTCAAGAAGGGAGCCATCAGTGTAACATACTATATCTTTCCCAATAGTCAGACATCCATCCTTCCCGTGAAGGGAATTGTGTAGTAAATGTCTGTAGGGAAACAGATAAGCAAAATAAAATAAATGAATTAATACATATGAATTAAACAGATAATATCATGTAGAAGGGGATCAAATAAACAAAATAAACTAAATGAGCCAAAACAGATCATTTGTTTCAGTGCATCACAAATCTCAACTGCAGAAGTATGTATAACGGTTCTTCGTTCTTTCCATAAACCGTGTCCGTACGATGGTAGGCACCTCCCGGAATGGATCGAGTGTGTATTCGAGATTGTTCGGCAATAGCAGCTTAACACGAGCTCATTGATCGGCTGGCGAGATACACATATGTATTAAGGGATACGGGTGTGTAAGTGTGGGAATGCATGGAGTTAGCGAAGCTTGGAGAGGTAGATGGATGATGAAATAGAGACAGGTCAGGCAGTTTTTGGAGATACGTTAACGTGAAAGCACGTAATTAGCTCTCGCCTCCGTTGCGCATGAATAGTGGTGTGGCCGAAAAATCGAAACTCACCATGCATGAACGGCGGATTTGACAATGTCCTGTAAGGAAAGTGACAAGCAATTGTGAGATCACTTGGAGCAAGGACCATTTTGTCCCAATTCACCAAAAGTGGAAGCAACGAAGTGTGTGTAGATCTACGATTCACTGGATTTTTCTCCAGCAGATCCAGTACCCATAAACGGTAAGAGCAAGAAAGTGCTTCTTGTTTAAGATATATGTGTAGTGGCGCAACGTCGAAAAGGGCCTCGAGCGCTGCTGCGGGAGTTGTAGAGAACGCACCAGACATCGCCATCAAGCACATCCTTTAGAGATGGCCCAATTTTGATTGGATTGTTCTTACTTCGCCCTTTTGCCACCACACAAGACATCCATATGCCAATATTAGTCGAACAACTGTTGTGTAAATCCATGTGATATACATGGGTTTGATGCTCCAAGTTTTACCAAAGGCTCGCCGGTATTGACCGAAGGCCATGCAAGCTTTTTTGACTCTGAAATCAATGTGAGGTGACCAAGAAAGTTTGGAATGTAGAACGACTCCGACATACTTTACCTGATCGGTTACATTAATCTCAGTGCCAAAAAGACGTAAACGTCGAATTCCATCGCACTTTCGTCTTTCCGTAAAAAGAACAATAGATGTTTTATTCGGATTAACCGAAAGGCCATATTGGTGACACCAACTCTCGACTACCTGAAGAGCACTTTGCATCAGGTCGAATAGGGTGCTGATGCACATACCAACTATCAAAGCTAGATTTTTTTTTTGTAAAATAACGTTTATTTGTCGAATTTGTTTAGTAAAAATTATAATTATAATGATTTAAACAGCGACTTCAAAAGCAAATTTCAATTCTTCTACATCAATCCTACCATTGCTACTTTCAATGAAGGTGATATAAATTACCAGATGCTTCAATATTAACGTTCTAGTTCTTTCCGTCATGCGATCAAGTGTTGCTATTAACAATTCGTTGCAATCTAAACGCCGTCCTATTTGGATTTCCGACAGTTTCTGTTGTAACAGTCCGTATGCCGGTCGCACTCTGGGGCAATCGAAAAATTTGTGTCTAATGGTTTCTACTACCGTCGTACAGTATAGACACTGTTCGCCGTCGGACCGCCTCATCCGGAACAAAATACGTCGGTGTGCCACTTTTTGGTTGACCCATAGGTAGAGAGTACTTCTTTCAGCTGATGAGAGATGACGAGCTGAAATATTTTTCCATACTCGTGTCCAGTTTACGTTCTCGTTTTCCAGCTCTACTTTTGGTCGCTCCGTTCTCTCGATAAAAAAGCGGTGGATAAGATCGGCGGAAGGATGTTGGCGGATTTGGAAGGGGAGGCTTTGGAAGTTACTAAGGATTTGTTTTAGGCAAGGAAGGTCGGTAATAGAGTTTGTTTGGGAAGGGTTGATTTGATTGATAAGGGAACGAAAGTAAGGAAGGGAGTCGATCTCATGGATATGACGGTTTATCAATAAGGCTTTGCACTTGAAAGCTGGAAGCTGCAATTTCAAACCGCCATGGTCTCTGCAGCGCGCCAGTTGTTGCATGGGAACAGTGGCTACAATTCCCCGGAATAAGAACCTTCGCATTGTCGACGTTATTTTCGCCAGGTGTGCTGCTGATGGGACAAAATTTGCACTAATGTACCATATTTTAGAGGTGAGAAAGGTGTTCAATAAGGTTACTTTTTGCTGCAGCGTTAAGCTGCGCAGCGAATGCAACCATACTTGGCGACAAAAATTGCTCACAAGATTGTCCCAGTTGAGCGCATTCATTTCGCGCACGGAGTTGGAAAACATTACACCAAGAATTTTTATCGTTGCTCCAGTGTGTAGCCACGGAACAGTCAACGGATTATTTGGTATACCTACATCAATTGAAGTTGTTTTGTCTTCATTCAGACGGGCTCCAGAAAATCGTCCGAAGCTTCTGAACAAGTTTCGCATTTCATCCAACTGTTCCACGCTGGTAACAATAGCACTAATATCATCTGCGTATGCGACTACCAAATCTCGACCACACACTTGTTGTAGTTTTTGTAGAAGGGGATGTAGGTACAAAACGAACAGGTGCATAGAGAGCGGGTCTCCTTGGCGCACCGATCGATTGATAGGAAAAGGTGCCGATAGATGCCCGTTGATTAATAGGCGAGACGAGGAAGCTGTTGATATGCTGGATAAAAGATCGACAAGCGCTGTATTGATGCCCAATGATCGCATTGTTTTGAACAAAAAGCCATGGTCAACGCGATCGAAAGCATGATCTAAATCGAACCCAATTAGCTTAGCAGTTCTTCTATTGGCTTTCAATTGGGCGATCCTATCTTTCAAAGCAAGTGTGGCTTGAAAGATATTTCTGCCGGCATTTGAGCATTTTTGCGAGCTTGTTAATACGCTGTGGATACGCAACACATTTTCAAGCCGCTGTTTCAAGATTCGAGACATAATTTTATAGTCAAAGTTGACTAGGCTAATTGGGCGGAAAGAACGAGCCGTGTCGCCCGCATTTCGTTTTTTCACTAACACTATTACCCCGTCTACAAACTGTGTTGGAAAGTTGGATCTGATGGCTTCGTTTAAAACCAAATTCAGCTCGCGGTGGATCACATCGAAGGTGGCTAGGTAGAGCTCTTTTGGGAGCCCGTCCGGACCCGGAGATTTCTTCGATGCGCTGGTTCGTATTGCAGAAAGAATTTCGCTTGTCGTGATGTCATCCATACATGCTTCGTTTGCAGCGTCGTGCTCGGGAATAACTCTCGCACATTGAAAAGTACCCCCTTCTGGTTCCACCTCTACCGTTTCGCGTGCATAGAGCTCGGTGAAATATTGAACCATGTGATCTCGGATTTGATCCGAATTGTCGATTACCTCGTTCCGTTCGTCTCGCAGCTGCTCGATTGTAGTTTTCCGTCTCGTTCGTTCTCCCAGTTGGTATGTGGATAAGGGTTCGCCCGCAACGAATGTTTCATTTATTCGGACAAACATCTCAGAGAAACGTCGCTGATGGGAGAGTAACTCCGCTTTCACTCGGTTGATGGTGATTAGCATGGTTCGGTTGTTATAGTATCCATCGTACGCTTGTCGTAGCTGCTCGTAGAGACGCTGCTGTTGCTGATGAAAAATATCAAAAGAGAGCTTCGATTTCCATCGGAAGAACGATTTGATTTTGGGCTTCGCGCATGATAGCCACCATTCCATCCATGATGGGTAATAGCGGCGTTGGCGGGTCCAATATTGCCATCGGGTTTGCAGTTCGTTGATGTTTTCGGTGGATAGGAGGTGGGGACGCAGAAACCAAAAGCCACGACCATGAGCTCTGTCGGGGAGGGGAATGCATATTCTTGTGACGAGCGCTTTGTGGTCCGAAAAGCAGCAGACATGGATATGTGCTGTTCTCAGATGCTCTCGGAGGCTCTCGCTGACATATATTCGGTCGAGCCTAGACGAAGAGTTGTGTGTAATATATGTATAGCCAGTCTCTCGCGATCGTAATTGCTGCCACACATCCTTCAATCGAAGCTGTTGTACAGTTGCTTGAAGTGCGGGACTCGAGTTGGATCCCGTAGCGTCGCATTGCCGAATTACGCAGTTGAAGTCGCCTCCTACGATGATATGGTCGGTGCTATGTCGTAGGTAGTAGCTTATGGTGTTGTTGAAGAAGCGCTCCCGCTCGGCGCGGAGAACAGAACCCGACGGGGCATACACATTACATAGGGTTGTATTGTGTACACGCAGAGCAAGCAGTCTTCCATCCAGGCTCTTTTCGATATGCGAGAATTTGATGTGCTCTTTTAGGGCAATTGCTGTCCCTCTCCTAGCGTGATCTACATTGCAGACTACGTTAAATCCAGGCAGGCTCAGCTGTTCATTCTCCACCTCCTGAAGAAAAACGATGTCGAGATCGACCGTGCGAATGAATGTGCGGAGAGCGTTGATTTTGGTTGGGTTGGTGATGGTGTTGATGTTGATGGTGCCGATATTTACGCTGGTGTATTCCATTACTGATGCATTTCATCTCCGGATACTCGGCCGTGATTGTTGGTAGTTTCTTCACTGTGTCGCATTTTCTTGCCCGGAGGCGATCTTCTGCTACGCAGACGTCGGCTGCTGTCTGATCGATGTGATGTTTGCGAGCTATCCGTTTCGTTACCATCGGGTTTACGAGTTGTAACGAAATCGCTGAGCGTGATTGCACTCGGCGCGGCTTGGTTAACGAAAGGCGCTCCGGTGGGCTTCGAAGCGGGGGGCGCCATCACATTTGTTCGCTGTGTTGCTGGGAGTCGGGTTTCTTTCGGTTTGGCACTCAGTTGGCCGGACACGTTGGGTTGAATTTGGGATTCTGTTGGTTTGGGCTTTGTTATGTTCGGCTTCGCCGGTTTTTTTGCCAGTGCTGGCTGCTTCGCGACGTTGGCATATGATTGATCTGCTGCGAGCTTCTGCACGAGCAGTTTTTTGTTTTGCACACATGGGATTCCAACATGTACAAACTCATGGCAGTGGAGGCACGTCTGCCGCTGCCCCCTGTAACCAATTGCCGTGTCCTCCCCACGAATCGTGACGAGAGAAGGGATGTTTTTCTTCACCACCATCCGAGCAATGCGTACACCGGTCTTGACGCCGCCGAAGGCGGAACGTTCGTCCCACAGAAGGTCCCGAATGTTGAGAACGTCACCGTATTCGGTGAGAAACTCGGAGATTTGGCTGTTGGTGATCGCGTTGGAAAGATCAAACAGGCGCACCTCGACAGCTCCATCCTCCATCGAAATTCGCAGCTTGTACGCTTTTCCATCAAACACGAATTCGTGCTTGTTATCGTGCTCTTGAACGATCCTCTCAGCGAGATCGAGGTTGCTGACCTCCACGAAGGTGCAACCTAGTCGTCTGCTCGGCTGGAGTAGAAGCACGTTTTCGCGAGTGAGCCCGAGCTCTTTCTCGATGAATTTATGGATTTCATCGTGGGTAAGATGCTTCGGGAACTGCGAATAATCAACGCGAAACGTATTTTCGCGGCGCGGCATCGCGGATAACTACGACGCGGTTGTTGCAAACTCGATACTTGAAGTGTCGTTGAAGACGATCGACAAAAAACGTTTTTAAGTAGTCTGTGAACGACTTCCGAAATTCGCTCCTTCGAGAAAATCGACTGATCGGCTCGGAAGTTGAGCGCTAACTGGTAGATAGTCGTCGGCAAATCCATAAATTGGAAAACCGCTATATTGAGCTGCCTCAATAGCGTATGTGCTACGAGATTCCACAAAAGTGGTGGCAAGACTCCCCCTTGGGTGCATCCGCAAACACTCAATTTTCGAATCGCTGCTTGACGCAATGTCGAGAAGAGATGTCGGTTTTTGAGCATTTGATGAATCCAATTGGTAATCATTGTAGGTAGCCCATGCACACTGTAGCCGTCGCTGAAAAATCGTGATCGAAATTGTTTTGACCTTGAAAACATGATATTAGTACTATAGTATCTTCGGGAAAGTTTTTCCCTAAAAATAATCGCTATTTTATGAAAGTGTCAATTTGGTGATTAATCCACCTAAAAGTGAGAACGAAATTTTATTTTTCGTATTTATGAATTTAAAAATAATCTTTATTTGGGAAAGTTGTAGGTAATATTAGAAGCAACAACTTCGCTGAAGACACCGTGTGCATATTTTTTGATTTTCATGTACATTTGTGGAGTTTTTTGTGGAACACCCCTATACATCACTTTTTTCATCATAACTTGGTTGGATGATTTTGTACAATTTTCAATTGTTCTAGTGTTATTTGTTACTTGCAAAAACGCATTCTCCAAAAGAGCATATTTTTATCTCTCATACTGTTCGAGTTATTGAAGGTTTTATATAAAATTTCGCACCTTTTTGACACTAAAAATCACTAGGTCGCGCACATTTCCGCAGTCTGAAACATGCTCATCCAATGGTTTGAAACTAATACTATGAAATGCAGAGAAAGCCACTTTTAGCCTGCTTTAGCCTGACGGTTTAAAAAATGTTTACTTACATGCTGATATAATTTACATTTATTCACTACACCCTATCAAATTGACATATTTCGTATTGAGGCAATTCAACGGAAATTTCTGCGCTTTGCTCTGCGATATCTCCCATGGAACGATCCAATTAACTTGCCCAGATATGAAGATCGTTGCAAGTTAATCGGCTTAGAGTTGTTGAGTGTTCGCCGTGAAGTTTCAAAAAGTCTTTTTGTTTCCGACCTCCTCCAATCGAGAATAGATTGCGCTCAACTTTTATCTCTCCTCAATATAAATGTTCCATACCGTCAACTTCGATCGAACTCCATCCTATTTTTGCACGGTGCTCGCACAAACTACGGGCATCACGAACCATTTAAAAGTATGTGCCGATCGTTCAACCGTTGTTTCAATGAATTTGATTTTCATCTTTCCCGTCCAACTCTTCGTAAAAAATTCTATCTGGTTCTGGCAAGCTAGGTTTATATTAGTCATAGTTATTAAGTAGATTTAAGTAATATTTGTATCAGTTGGAAAAATATGTAATAGTCTGTTGATACGAAAAGAAGAGGAGGTTTTGCGCCCATTTGAGAAAGAGCACAATATTGCTCAGCTCAAATGGGCTTTTCCCTGCTCCAAATAAACAAATAAACAAATAAACAAATAAACCCTATATTACAAATAAACAAATAAACCCTATATATAATATACCCTATATTAACTTGAATATCTGGCATCACTATATCGAATTTTATGCAATCAAATCAACAATGACATCAATCAACAACAGATCGGAATAATCTGTTCAGACAGATTTACCACAGACAAACAGACTAAATATCTACAATCTTTTCATCGTTCACTTTTCTAACGTTAGTTCCATATATGAAGTAGGTGGTCAATTAGGGATTCCGGCTCCGACTACTTTTGCTGAATACCGATTCAACGGTACTACATCGATCAGTATCGGTAGGGTTTATGGACAAAAGGTCGAAAGACAAAAAGTCGAAAGGACAAAAGGTCGAAAATGATTAGCTTGGTGGGAAATTTTTTCTTCTTTGAAATAAGATTTTCGAACTTTTGTCCCTTCTTTTTTGTTCTTCGATCTTTTGTCCTTTCGACCTTTTGTCTTTCGACCTTCTGTCCTTTCGGCCTTTTGGCTCTCGACCTTTTGTCATAGATTCAAAAAATACATTTCTTGAAATATTTTAGAATATTAGTAATAGTTATCGGAAATATTTACCCTTGTGGCATGTGATTTGCCATCACCAGAACCGCTTGATTGATGATACGATTGGCGAAGGTTATTTATCAGCATCATACAAAATAAAACAGCGGAATTACTGAAATCTTAAGATGATCATATTAAAGATCATGTAACAAAATTTGTTCATACATTTTTCTATGAAAACATTTTGTTGAATTTGTTCATTTGTGGTGATCGAACCCATGTATAAAAGAGACCATTAATAAATTACAACATGCTTACACTGCTCATCTACACTTACTTGTCCCATTTTCTATGTAAAACTTATGAGCTGCGAGCCAAGTATGCGTAGAACGGCAGTACACGAAGGCGATTGTGGATTGTTTCTTCATAATTGTGTAAATATGTCTTAATGCGAGAAAATCGGTAAGTATGCCTTTCAAACTGTTTAATTGCTTTTTGGTTTATATGAGTGCCACCCAATATCAGCATCCGTACTAGCTTTGGCTGAGTTTAAATTGATATTTCGAATATTTAAGTTGTCATTACGATTAATCGATATTTTGAATCGATGTTTGGAGCATCTAGAATCGAATGAATTGATTTTCTTAATTCGAGTTTTTGATTCGATTCATTTTGTAGAAATCGATAAATATTTCTTAATGAATTGATGGGAAAGAAACCAACTTTTTAATAAGTGAATTTGTTGTATCGAATATGAAAACTGATTTTATTGAAAGATGTTGGTGTCGACTGCTAATTCATTTGATCCCATCCCAAACTTCATAAATTTCAATTCAAATATATAGATGTAAAGGATTCAATTAAATCAATAAATAGATTCGACAGTTCAAATGTGAATCGATTCAGTAACATCGATGCTATGGAGAAATTTGCTCAACGCTTTGTACACTGAATCCTTATACGAGGAAGTGAGGTAAATTCTTTCTTGGTCTCTATTGGACAGTTGACCGAAGAGGCTCAAGAGGATGTAACAAGGATATTAAGAATTGCAGGGAGGATCTCCAGAATTGACACTGACTAAGAATTATTACACTGTTTGTTGGCGACATCAAATCCTGTGATTACATCTATTAGAGCATTCCCGAGAAAAAAGTGTTTCCTTATTAGGATGGGAAAATCTTTTGGTTTAAAAAGATAACGAACAAACCAGTGATAGCGAAGCCACAGACAAACAGACGTAACACTTAGAACAAATTTCTACAAAATCCATCGCCCAGTTTACACCATCATCATCTGGTGGGCATGTTGCACGAAAGGGTGTTTCGTGCAACAAGATCGGCAGATGGCGGTAGTGAGAAACGTCAAACGCGAAGAAAAACGATACGCGCGCCTCTGGTTGTGAGATTTGTAGCATAGCGAATTTGAAATGATCGTTAAATGAGTGGTCGATGGAAATTTCGTCAGTGTTACGTCTGTTTATCTGTGGCGAAGCTAAATATAATGATGATAATCTTAAACATTAATATTTACTGATTTATGGATTGCATATGAATTTTAAAGGAAAAAATAAATGTTTCATAGTTATATTATACATTGTAGTTTTTGTTGCGAGCTCCGAAAGAAAGGACTGAGACTTCCTGCAGAAAAAATAGCAATAAGTGTTTTTCTGCAAAAAATAAACAGCTAACGTTGGAAAGGTGAACGACGAAAAGTGTGTTGGATATGTTGTCTGCTTGTCTGTGATAAACTTGTCTGAACAGATTATTCCGACCGTTGATTGATTATATTGTTGACTTTATTGCATTAAATTCGATACAGTGATGCCAGATCTTCAAGTTAAGCCAAGGGTGTAGTGAATAAGTGTAAATTATATCTGCATGTAAGTAAACATTTTTTCAGACTTTCTTTTGACCGTCAGGCTAAAGCAGGCTAAAAGCGGCTTTCTCTGCATTTCATAGTATTAGTTTCAAACCATTGGATGAACATGTTTCAGACTGCGGAAATGTGCGCGACCTAATAATTTTTAGTGTCAAAAAGGTGCAAAATTTTATATAAAACCTTCAATAACTCTAAAAGTATGAGAGATAAAAATATGCTCTTTTGGAGAAAGTTATGCGTTTTTGCAAGTAAAAAATAACACTAGAACAATTGAAAATTGTACAAAATCATCCAACCAAGTTATGATGAAAAAAGTGATTTTTAGGGGCGATCCACAAAAAAATCCACAAATGTACATGAAAATCAAAAAATATGCATACGAAATCTTCAGCAAAGTTGTTTCTTCTAATATTACCTACAACTTTCCCAAATAAAGATTATTTTTAAATTCATAAATACGAAAAATAAAATTTCGTTCTCGCTTTTAGGTGGATTAATCACCAAATTGACACTTTCATAAAATAGCGATTATTTTATGGAAAAACTTTCCCGAAGACACTATAGTACTAAAATCATGTTTTCAAGGTCAAAACAATTTCGATCACGTTTTTTCAGCGACGGCTACAGTGTGCCATGGTTCCGTGCAGCTTCCAATATAGCATCGAAAGAAACGTTATCAAAGGCACCCTAAATATCCAAGAAAACACCCAAGCAGGATTGCTTCTGAGCGAATGCTTTCCCGATATCGTGTACAAACAATAATGTGTAAAAGAGTCACTGTGGACTTTCCAGATTGGTAAGCATGTTGATTGACATGAAGAGGCATGTTTGCCAAATAAAAATCACGGATGTGATGATCGATAATGCGTTCAGACTGATTGGTCTAAAGCTCTTCGCTTCTTCATACGACGCACGTCCTCCTTTTGGGATAAACCTTACAGTAATATCACGCCAGGATCTGGGAATATACCCGGTAGCAAAACTGCTTACAAGTAGCTTTTTCAAAACATGTTTGATAAACTCAAATCCCTTTTGGAGCAGAACAGGATAAATCCCCCATCCGCTCCTGGAGATATGAAAGGAGCAAAACTATTAAGTGCCCATTGAATCGATTCAGTAGTTACGATACTGCGAGCCGAGGCCAAAGACTCTACATGAAAATACATTTGGTTCATGCGTAGATGCTAAATCCACGCATCCGGGGAAGTGTGTATTGAATAAACATTCTAAAACTTCTTCATCAGAAGAAGTAAAGTCACCATTAGTTAAGCGAATTTCGTTCACTTGGAAATCCATAGATTTGGCAAGGATTTTATTTAGCCGACTTCACTCAAACTGGAAACATTTGTACAAAGGTTTTTCCAGCCGGATCGTTCAGCAGAACAAAGAGCCTTCTTGTAAGCCTTACGAGCGGATTTGAATGACTCTGATCCAGCTGAACGGCGTCTGTTCCAACTCCTTCTACATTGTTTCCTGAGTCTAATCAGATCAGAATTCCACTATGTGGTCCCTCTTGTAGTATTCACAGACCGCAGATGGCATGCTTCTTCAAAAGCTTCCATAATGAAGGATGTTGTAGTATCAACGGCGTCATCAAAATCACTTGGATTTTCAAGGGACGGAGAATATCCATGAAATTTGGTCTCAACCAATTCAGTGTAGAGTTCCCAGTGTGTTGACCGGGGATTCCTAAAACGCAAAGTCTGCGCAGTTACATATGAATGTTTAAAGAAGATGTAGCGATGATCAGATAACGATTCCTTATCTGATACATACCAATTCGTCAACTCTTGACTGATTCTATTCGAGCAGAGCGTTATGTCTAACACCTCTTCTCTATTAGATACCATGAAGGTTGAGCGATTGCCTATGTTAAGTAATCCAAGATCTGTACTTCTTAAGTTTTCCATCAGACTGGAGCCTCTCAAATTGATATCTGAGCTGCCCCAAATGATGTGATGAGCATTTGCATCACTGCCCATAATCAGCGGGAGGCCTTTTGTTACGCAGTGTACGACAACTCGTTTGAAATCATCCGTTGGGGATGGTTCATCATGTGGTAAGCATACCGTACAATAGACGTATTTCCTATTGAGGTCACCAACAGAAACATCGATTGTGACAGCACATACATCTCTGGTAGTTAACTCAGAAATAAGCGTAGCAACGATTGCTCTATTAACGAGCACGGATGCACGAGGCATGACAAGCGAGTTCGCTATTGCATTTTTACTGAAAGCAACGAAAACCGGGTCCACGAGGTTTCCTAAATAGAAGTGAACCTTACGAAAGTAAGGTTCTTGAACTAGCGCCACTTGGGCTGTACCATTTTGCATGATTCTGCAAAGATTAATCGTTGCTGTTCTTTTATGCTGAAGATTAATCTGAGCTAACCTAACCGTAGCCACTACCCAAACTAGGCAGGATTAAGCTTTTTGCAATCTCAGCACGAAAAAGACCAGCAGCGGAAAAACAGATCGGTATCTATTGAAAGTCACTAAAGGCGAAAAAGCACAGAATACACTGTGTAAAACGCATAATGCAAAACCATATAGGTGAAAATTGAAATTAAATAGCAACATATTCATAATCCCACCCTTATTTAGCCTCAGGCTAGAGACTGAAGAAGAGCAGTCGATTATCTCAGAGAAACACAAGATCACCTGCGCAATTGCTCCGGGTAGCACAGGAAAGGCACAATACTGCAGAGGGTCCCTGGTACCCCCCAGGCTCTGTTAGCGGTTAGGTTTTATTTAGACTCCCCTAACCATTCATTCCTAGGCACGGTACACATTACACCATAAATTAGAGGTCACCTGTGAGGTGAACTTTTACCACCGGAAGAGGCAGTCCGTAGTGTTAATTCTTAGCCAGTTGAAACAACCACTACCGACACTACGCGGCTATCTAGGCTGCTCGGGAAAAGGAGGTTAATATTGAGAATTAACTCCTGACGTACCCAAGCAGCCAAGTTTGAGAAGTACGCTATTCACAGAGTTGTTTCCTTTTTGTGCTATTCGGAGAAATGATCCAGGTGCCTTTTTTCCGAGATACTTGGCTGCCCTTTTTCAATATTAAACCTGAGGATTTTGTATTCATGTAGTTTACATAAATTGTCATCTACATGGTTTTGCATAATGCGTCCTATATAGTGTATTCTATGCTGTTTCAACTTTGGCGTCTTTTAATATATATCAATCTGGTGTTTACGCTGTTGTTTTTTCGTGTTGTGATTATAACAAGCTTATTCTTGACTAATTCGATAATTAAGAGTTGAACCTTCAACATATTGGCCACAATTCTGCTTTTTTTAGCTTGTGTCATAATATTTACCCATTTTTAGTTACAACAGTTTTAAAATGATTGACTTAATCGATTCCACCGGTGGGACAAGAGTTCGAATTTAATGTGGGGCAAAAGTTCGCTGGTTGCAACACAAAATAACGATACTTTTATGCCAGGCATACCAGGCATATACTTGTAGAAAAATATACACTAAATTTTTATTAAAAAATGTCCAAAACAGTGTTAATTGCGAAACACCCTAAAATAGCAGTTTTTCGCAAAACTAAGTAAAAAGTGAAATTCTGATGACTTTTTTTGCACGATCAGGTAAATTTCATTAAAAAAAAAATTAAAATGTTATGCGAATTTCAGGCATTTTTTAATTTTTTTCCGCGAGGTAATATATGACTTGAGATTTTGCATCCCTATTGGCCAAAAATGATTTCCAAGCATTTATACAAAAACTAATATACGCTACGATAGCTTAAGCTCAAAAGAAAGCCTAAAGAATATTCGAGTTTCTACGAAAACAAGTCTAATTGCATTGTACATAAAAGAAACCAGAGCATGGCTTGCCAAACGCCAATATACGATCACATTTATGTGGGCTCCGTCGCATTGTGGGATTGAGGGCAATGAATTTGCGGATGCTCTTGCAAAGCAAGGAGCTCGCAATGGTGATGTGTATCAACATTGCCCAGAAGCTCGTGATTTTTATGCAATCATAAGACAGACAGCTTTGTCGTCTTGGCAAGATAGTTGGTCTAATAGTGAACTAGGTAGATACTGTTACAGTATTCTACCCAAAGTTAGTATTTCTTCTTGGTTTTCAACATTAAAGAGTTTGCGCTTTGCGGGAGTTTGCACTGTGCGGAAGAAAAAACGAAGTGTGCCGGTGAAAAAAGGCCAAACGCGTCAGTAATGTTGGATCCGTTGAATCTGTTGCATGTTCCTTTGTGGACGAGCGACGGAATCCGGATCCATTGTGTCCGGTTCGCGTTGCGCGGAAGAAAAAACGAAGTGTGCCGGTGAAAAACAAAAAAAAAAACGCGTCAGTAGAGTTTGATACGTTGGACTTGTTGTATGCTACTGTCGAGCGAGCAACAAAATCAGTATCGTGTCCGGTTTGCGTAGTAACCGCACTATCAGTGTCGGTCATTCGTGTATATGCTCACCTATTCATTTCGAATTATATATTTATCGTTTACCAAAACGAATCCTTTCCCATATCCAAACTCCCAGTGTTTTCTTGTGGAAGTGCAGAGGACTCCTCGGCTTCTGTAAAGCAAGTAACACGTCAACATTTCCCCCCCCCCTCTTACACATTGAGGATGCTACTGATCCCGAGTAGTATCTGTTGGTTCCCTGTGTAAGTACAGCTGTTCTTGCAATAACGGAGTAGCAACTGCGGGCGGTCAATCATGCTCATGCTCTTGGTTTTCAACATTACAGTGCAATAGACTGTTCCTAAAAAAATATGTCTCGCTTGATATCGAACCATTATACTTTAAAAGCATCTCTTTTCAGAGTAAACATAGTCAACTACAACCTCTGCGATTGTTCCCTGAGCTACGATGACATTGATCATATTATTTGGCAATCTGAGAAATTTGAAGAGACAAGACCATCCCTGTTACAACAATTGGAACGAGAAAATCAAGCTCCACAACCCATCAATGTTTTGGGAAATATGGATACCATCTATATGAAAATCAATAACAACTTCATCAATAAGTCAAAAAATCAACTGTGAACTGTTCTTATAATAATATATCATTTTTGTTCGTTTTGTAAAAAAAAACTAACAAAAATACTATATGTAAATAGATTTTAAACAATTAACATGACAAATCGGCTCCGTTAAGATTTTCCAGTGAGTCTAATAAACTATTTAGTAAATATAAAAAAAACTAATACACGTTAAAGCTTCCTCACGATTCCGCCCTCACAAAATAAAATCAATTTTCAAGTCTTAAACAACAAAAGTCGATTAACAATTGAATGCCGCTCGAACCATCATGACATTTATAACATTTATTTTCGATGAAAAAATAAAAATAGCTCGACTCGAACTATTGCCCCACTTTACTGTAGCATTCAATTTTAGATTTTATTAACCTCACAAGCAGTTATCGAAAATACAATGTACAGTTGCTAATTAGGTGCAGAAAGCAGAAGATAGAGTAAAGTGGGGCAAAAGTTCGAGTGGGGTAAGAGTTTCTTTTTAAGATTTCCAGCTCAATTCAAAACAAATCTTATAAATATCATGGTGGTTCTAATGCTATTCAAGTAAGAGACTTTCAATCCAAATAGCATAAAAATCGATTGAGATTTGGAAAAGTTATGGCTATTTGTTGTTTTTCGACGTGAATATTGTAATTTTTGGTCAAACTTTCGTTGCATGGAACCAATTGAAGATAAAATCTTTTTCAATACTTTATGTAAGGGCGTTTCTAGGCCTATCATAAGGTTGCTTTGAGATGTATTAGATTTTGCATAGATGCTTGAAAACAATTTTTGGCCCATAGTGGGGCAAAAGTTCGAATCAGCGGGGCAAAAGTTCGACCCATGTATAAAATCACGGAACAATTTGCAAATTGCCTAAAATCCACATGATATCTTCAAATTCAGTTAAATTTGTCTGATCGTGTGAAAATTGTCACCAAAATTTTACATTTCCACATAGTTTTGTGAAAAACTGCTGTTTTTGGGTATATTACAATTAACCCGGTTTTGTGCAATTTTTTGATGAAAATTTAGTGTGTATTTTACGTCAAACTTAAGTTTACGGCTGGTGTAAAGTATGCCTATCATAAAAGGATCGATATTTTGTGTTTTAGCCAGCGAACTTTTGCCCCACACTAGATTCGAACTCTTGCCCCACCGGTGGGGCAAAAGTTCGAATAAGACAATTAATTTTGAAATTGTTATAACTAAAAATGGGTAAACATTTTGACACAAGTTTGTTCAGCAAAATTATAGCCAATATGTTGGCAGTTCACTGTATGGTATTTGTTTTGTTTTAACTGCTATTGTTTTCCTGGAAACTTTGATTATACCACTAAGGTCGAACTTTTGCCCCACCTTACTCTAACTACTGTCAAACGGGGTAACTTACAACAGGTGTGAAACTTGCAACACTTCGACATGTAACCGAATTGTCATTTCGTTCAACATTGAGTTGAATTATTTTAACTTAATCCGCCATTTATTGACCTTATTTTTGACGGTACCAGATTATTTTCTAGCACTGACAAACTGTTGTTGCCGAGTGTGTTCTTCTCAGTCAGGGATATGAACCGATCTCATATGACGGGTAAGGTTGTGATATTCGAGGAAACTGGCATTCGGAGCATGTGTAATTTGGAGAACTGGCGTTCGGGGAAATTACATTCGGGGAAAAGTAGCACAATTTACGGGTAATAGGTTATTCGGGGTAACGGAATTCGGAGTAATGTCCTAAACCCACCTCTACAGCCGACTTTCTAAATGATGCATATTGCAGAAAATATTGAGTTCAAAAGATTTAAAAACAAATATACGAACTCATTCAAAAGTGCCAGGAGTAGAATTCGTATCCATATATAGGCAACAGTTCCTTGAAAGTTTGGTCTGATTGAATAACAGCTCGATAAAAATGGGACAGCGATATTAAAATCCCAAAAATATTCCTTTAAAATTAGAACTGAATCGTTTGAATTTAAACACTTTGTATGATTCGTAAATCAATTAAAAAATATTCAATTGAACACTGCAGCTACCGGAAGTATTCTATGCGATAAGCGACACCGCTTTTGTTCATTTTTCCATTCCTCGATATAAACGTCTGCGATTGACAACTGAAAGTGCAACGGTGAGCGGAAAGTGCACATAGATAATCTGCATACGGCAGAGACGACGAGATTTAAAATCGGTTTTGTCAGCCACACAGCGACTGTTCTCGGTCGGTTGAAAACGCTCGACTGGTCCCTCCCCAAAGGAGAAAAAATAACTATAGAGTTATGCAGAATCGAAAAACCTTTCAACTTGGAAGGGAGATAGGATACTCCAAAAAAGTATAAAGAAAACAAGTTTCTACTAAAAACTATCATAATGAATTTATTTGTCCTGTGAAAGTTTCAAGTGTGAATATCATAGACTTCTCGAACAAAATATATCCATGAAATATCTAACATTTTCGTCAATTGAGCCAGCTGTGAATCGGTAGTCAGTATCGTTGATGCTGAAAGAACATCTGAAGCAGCAATAACCATAGTGTTGCGGAACCCTCGCAACCTTTGCCAGAAAAGAAGTCAGAGCACGGAACGAAACGATCTACGTGAAAGGCGAAAATCAGCCACCCTAAATTGATGTGAACGCCTTTTGCATGTACCTTTCCTTCCGGAAGTATTTTATTCAAGAATGTTTTCGCAAGTTAACACTTGAACTCCAAAATCGTCGTAATTCAATTCAAAACTGCTTGCTACCAGTCACGGTGCCACTGATGAGGGTGCTTCTCGGCAGTTTTTCAGTCTGGAAAATTAGTGCCTGTGTTGTATGTGTATGGGTCTGATGGCGGTAGAGAATACTCACTGTATTTCCCCAGATAGTGTGGATCAATAATGCACATGATAGTAAGCCAGAAAGTGTAACAGTTTTGGCGATAGTATAGTTTTTAGAATGATGTATTACTTGATACTTGACGACGACGAGCCACAGTTCGCTGAATTCAATATACTCCGAATGGATCCTTCTGCATTAGGCTCGGTCCTGAGTCGATCGCATTCAGTCGCCCTAAACGTTGAGTGCCTTTAGGTTCTCCTAAATTGTAAAAAGCCAACGTGTGCGTGGCGTACCACGAATTCAACGGCCTCGTTTAGGTTCTCTACTGAATATGATTTTTGCTTTTCTGACATTCGTACAATGTGACCAGCTCAACGCAGCCTGCCTTCGTTTATAAGTTTTACAATATTCACTTCTTTATATACTTGGTACAACCCATGATTTATGCTATTTCAGACGCCATTTTGTTATTTACCATCGAGTATTATTCGCAGCATTTTACACATAAGCATAAGCATAAGCATAGATGAACGTACAATTCGTAGTTTCTACTCCGTGATTGACTAGAATAATTGAAGTTGCACAAAGATTCATTGGGCTTGGGATTAGCTTACCATTCTCAAATCTAGAGCTCAAATTTTATAAGTCAATAACGGCGCCGGCCTCGTCCTTACGGTCATCATGGAATGTAAGTTAGACAACCATTGTTACTAGAGACCGAGATCACCTTTGCATCTCCCTAGTTGTCATGAAAAGGATATTGGGTTAGTGGGATGAGGTAGAGATCTGGGAGTCATCAATGTTTGGTGATGCGATCCATGATATAATCACGCCTAACCGGATACGCGAAATAACTCAATAATCGCATTGTACGCCGAACAAGTGACCGTCACTCGCCCACGCAGGAGCAAGCGTCAAGGTCGAAGGATCAAACACTACTCTATTATTCGCAGCACTTTATACAGAAAAAAACAAACCCATTTCGATCGACATATAGCGTGTAGGATTCATCCGTATAGAACGACCAGAATGATCAGAGTTTAGTATAGCGTGACTTGACCTCAGCTAATTACGGAACCCGTTAACACCTTTATTCGCACGTTTTTTACCTCGCTGATAACATCATCAATCATCATAGTAAGTGACTACAGTACAAAGATACACAATATCTTTCTATTTCATCAAATTATTCAGCACCCAGCATAACTTTTTTACTGGCATTTGCTTGAGCACATCAGGAGTTTATCAGGCGGCTGCTTGGGTACGTCAGGAGATAATCATCAATATTAACCTCCTTTTCCCTAACAGCCTAGATAGCCGCGTAGTGTCGGTAACGGTTGTTTCAATTGGCTAAGAATTAACACTACGGACTGCCTGTTCCGGTGATAAAAGTCTACCTTACAGGTGACTCCTAATTCATGGTGTGATGCGTACCGTGCCTAGGAATGAATGGTTAGGGGAGTCTAAATAAAACCTAACCGCTAACGGAGCCTGTGGGGTACCAGGGCGCCCTCCACAGTATTGAGCCCTCCCTGTGCTACCCGGAGCAATGGTGCTGGTGACCTTGTGTTTCTTCGAGATAATCGGCTGTCCTTCTTCAGTCTCTAGCCTGAGGGGTTGGATTAGGAATATTTTACTATTTAATTTAAATTATCACCTATATGGTTTCGCATTATGCATTTACACTGTGTATTCTATGCTTTTTCGCATTTGGAGACTTTCAATAGATACCGATCGTTTTTTTTTTTCGCTGCTGGTTTTTTTCGTGCTGAGATTGCAAAAAGCTCAATCCTGCCTAGTTTGGGTAGTGGCTCAGATAAAAGAACAGCAACGATCAATCTTTGCAAACTCATGCAAAATGGTACAGCTCAAGTGGCGCTAGTTCAAGAACTCTATTTTCGTAAGGGGAACTTCTATCTAGGTAACCTTGTGGACCCAGTTTTTGCTACTTTCAGCAAACTTGAAATGGCAAACTCGCGCTCCATGCCTGGGACTGTTGCCTTCATCGCATCCCTCAAAACCTCTTGTAGATTAGAACGTGACTAGTTGGCCCACTCTGAAAGAGGCTATAAAGTGTATAATTATGTCACACGAAAAGAGCAAAATAGTATTTATGGTAGCTATGTTGAGGCCACGTGTTCTAGATGAATGTCGCATCATCTTGAAAATGATTTTATAATAACGTCATAACGTCAATAATTAATTTCGTAGTGCTTTATATTTAAAGTGATTTATTTGGATATAGTGCTCAAATATTTAGTGCCGAGTGAGATTTACTGTGAAATGTGATAAAAAAGTAGTGAAATTGCGGGTGCCCCCTCTGAAAGTGGTATATTTGGAGTTATTTAGCATTTGCTAAAATACACCGCCAGGTGAAGAATAAAACATATTCGACATTTCTTGGTTTGATTGAGAAGTAATTGTGCTTTAAACTATATTCAGTCAGTTTAATCATCACACCATAGCATGAAATGCGCGAATTCATGGAGATAATATGATTTGAAAAAATGAAATAGTGGCACCCGGAGTGAAATTAATATGGCGGAACCATAATTGATTGATTGTCATCGACAAATGCTGTTTTGTCATCATAAATACACAAATAAAGGCACACTGTTATGATTCGGCATTTGTGGATGTAAAATTGCTATAACAAATGCCGATTGAAGATGATGCAGCTTTATTTTCGCTTTTCATGGTAACCAAGCAGCATTCAACAAAGTTTGCAGTTGGGTATGCTATTATGAACAATATACGCAAAACTATGAAAATGAACATTAGTTTGTCGTTTTTTCGTCAGACATAAGTGTTCGGAATGCATTGTAATGCATCTGTAAAGCCCAAGTACTGATTCAATAGGTATAAATATGGTAAATTATCAAGATTCAAGTGCAAGTAAATCAGTTTAAAAGCTGCTTTTATGACAACAATGTGTATTATATCAATCTTTATCATAGCCGTCACAAATAAGTGCCATGCAGCCACCATATGCAGTTTAAATGAGGTATTATATGCTGCAATGAAGCTGGTTTTGTAGCCACAAAAATTTAACATTATAGTTTGTCTCTGAAAGGTTTTGAAAACAACTAAGAGCTGACTTACAAAATATCATCTTCTAGCAACGTTAAATGTTGCCTTCTAGCAATCATAGCATTCACGTAACTGTCATAAAACATTAATAAATCCACACGAATGCTAAATTGCTGTGGAATTGTTACTTGGGAACCTTCATGGTATCTACTAGAAAAGAAGTGTTAGACATAACGCTCTGCTCGAATAGAATCAGTCACGAGTTGACGAATTGGCATGTTTCAGATAAGGAATCATTGTCTGATCATCGCTACTTCTTCTTTGAACATTCAAATGTAACTACGCAGACTTTGCGTTTTAGGAATCCCCGGTCAACAAACTGGGAACTCTACACTAAATTGGTAGCGACCAAATTTCATGGATATTCTCCGTCCATTGAAAATACAAGTGATTTGGATGATGCCGTTGATACTACAACATCCTACATTGTGTCATATTGGAAGCTGCACGAAACCATGGGCTACCTACAATGATTACCAATCTAATTCATCAAATGCTCAAAAGCCGACATCTCTTCTCGACATTGCGTTAAACAGCAATTGAGTGTTTGCGGATGCCCCCAAGGGGTCACCACTTTTGTGGAATCTCGTAGCAGATACGCTATTGAGGCAACTCAATAATTGCAGTTTTCCAACTTGTGGATTTGCCGACGGCTATCTAGCATTGATAGTTGGTATGTGCATAAGCACTAGAATGATGCAAATTTTGAAATGTTTGCTCCCCTATGCTTAAACGATTTTAATTATGGTAAATAGCAGCCTCCCAAAGTTTAAAGTTATTCGGAAGAAATTTGACTGTGCATACGCCATTTGAAGTTTATATGGAGATTACTATAGAAAACGCCAATCTTTTGTGTTCAGCCCTCTATCTCTTCGTCATAATATTTTATGGAAAAGTGAACAAATTCTTCTAATGTGAAATTCTCCCAGCTACAACTTTGCAGAAGATCGCTTTTTGATTGGAACTCAAGATAAATTGTTATTCATCATCATAAAGTTGGTTTGCATGTAGCATGCTTCACCAGCTGTTCGGCAGGCAACAGTGGTACTCCTAGCGGGAAGAATAGTTCAAAGTAATCCAGGCTACTATGTTCTACAGCAAAAAATCAGTGTTGCTCTGAAAGTAATTGAATGATCATCTCAGCATGATTCAGACTTTGTTATCAATAATCACAAATTATCCTTACGTCTTATCGAAATGTGGTCTTCGGCAAAGTTGTAGCTGGGAAGTTTTCACATGAGATGAGTGTATTCACTTGTCCATAGATTATTATGACGAGCAGTTAGAGGACTGAACACAAAATGTTTGCCTTTTCCATAGTAATTTCCATATAAACTTCAAATAGCGTGTGCACAACCAAATTTCTTCTGAATCACTTCAAATTTTGGGAGGATCATTTTCATCATAATTGACATCATTTAAGCATAGGGGAGCAAAAACTTCAAAATTTGCATCAGTCTAATAAGCACCCTATTTGGCCTGATGCAAAGTGCTCTTCAGGTAGTCGAGAGTTGGTGTCGCCAATATGGCCTTTCGGTTAACCCGAATAAAACATCTACCGTGCAAGCACCATATTCTGAACGGTTAAGAAGATCCAATTTGAATAACTTAAATTATTAAGGATTTCAACAGCTGGGATATTAGTTTGTCTTGCCGTTGCATTTGTCTAATATCTAAATAAACGTATAGATTAAAATAAAACGTCGATCAATTTCAATTATTTAAAAAGTCATATGTTAGTCTGACGCATGCATGTTCCTAATTATGGACACCATATACATCAATGGTCCTAATTATGAACACACATTGTTCCTTATTATGGATAGCAAACGAACTTTACGTATAATATTTGTTGAAAAAACAACTTAACCATGTACTTTAGTTTCGAAATGTTACAATGAATCATGTTTCTAACTGACAGTTTACTACTTTTGGATGTAAAAACAATGAATGTTCAACATAAGGAACGGGCCGTTCACAATATGGCGCTGTCTATAATATGGTACTGGCACGGTATTGTTCTTTTTACGGAAAGACGAAAGCGCGATGGAATTCACCCTGAAAGGGTCCATAATAAGCATTCAGACAACAGTTTTCCAAATGTATATTTCGCTGGAAAAATCGAATGATTTTGTATGTTTCATAGGCATACTATGAAATAAAGACATTGAAGTTGTTAGACTCCACAAAACGTATGTCTGTCTAAGATATCACTGCGGGTCCATTACTAGCATTGAAACCCTAAATGAGTATATGAAAGAGAAGCACTATTCATGACTTAAAAATACTCCATCAATAAATGTGGATTCGAACTTGTTACCAAAAGGACATTTCAATGAATATTATCTCGCAGATCAATCTTCTATTTTGTGGCGTTATATCTCAACTGGAACAGAGCCTTCTCAGCTAAGTGTTCGTTGGCCACTTCTACAGTTATTAACTAAGAGCTTTCTTTGCCGATTGAAAATTTGTGTGTGACAGGTACGAATATATTTTATGCCCTGGGAAGTCGAGAAAACCGTCGTGTTTCTGATTGATTCAAAAATAGTTTCGTAGTGTGTTGTTTTTTTTATATTATAATCATTTTTATGAAATGGCTTATGTTAATTCTTAAATAAAAAAAAAACAGATAGAAAAAAATTAAGTACTGATTTTGTCGAAATTAATTTGACAATATTTGAGCAAAAGTTGTAAAATAGTGATCAACTTGCCCCGGAAACACCAATGTTATTTATTGTTTATTATTTTCTTCAAACTTACACGATCATGTAAAATTTAAACATTTTTATTGAAATATAAGTATACATTTATTTGGATTTACATGACAATGTGAAACCACATAAAATTAGTTTATTTTTACATTACTCCTAATTTTATACTCAATCGAAATTTAAACAATTTTTTCTTTGCAGTTTCTTCAGAATAAAACTATAAGGGTTTCCTAAGGAATATCTGAACCAATTTTCCACAGCCAATTAGAGACTGCAAAATTTTAATACAATTATTGTGGAAGGATTACAATACAACAATCCCTTACTAACATCGTATAATTTAAGCTTCTTATACAATACTACTTGTTTTTAAATTTATAGATGGATTATTAGAGTACCGTTGAGTCACCATTCACCGTGCACATATACAAATTCCTACAGAATATTCATACAATCTTCACAAATTATTCTTTTGTCAGCAAAATAAGATGAAACTGATGAAATGAAGTAATTTTTGTCACAAAGCATTTTGAAAAATCTAGTTTATGTAGTCAAAATCATGTGAGTTATGTTTGATAATGAGATTTTTAACACTCTTAGTAGAAACGCCAAAAAATCACATTTTTTATTTTAACGACTGAGTATGAAATTTTTCAAAATTCCAACAAGTTTTCATTGTGGATACTGTTAGTAAGATGTATTTCATCATATGAGGAATGAGATTTTATGCAAATTAGATTTTTTTATAGTGTTTCAGTCGAAACCCAAATGCACGGTGAATGGATGCTTTTCAATATATATGTGCACCTAATCAACTAAAAGGATTGTCAACATTTAAAATACCTACAGTTGAATAATTTATTGTTGTTTCGTTTAAAAATTTCTATAGCAAGGTTTTTTACGAGGTACGTCGGACAATGAAAAAAAAACCTTAATGTAATAAAAACACTAAGCTGAAAGGAAGGAATTATCCCAGATGGGATGTAACACCAGAGTAAGATGTAATTTATAATATAATATATAAGAATATATAAGATTTTGTATTAGGTTTTGTATTGGATACTTCCAGAAAACCATCCAGTTATATTTATAGCTGCCTCAAAGAATTTTAGCAAAATTACTGTTGAGAATCAATTCGACAATTCTGTCAAGGTGTACTCGAATAATTTCATCAGCAATTCCACCAGTTTCTACATGCGAAGCTCTTTATTTTTATTTACTGACAATTCCAAAAAAATCCATGAGGAGTCCTCTTAAGTTTTCTTCTGATGTTTTTCAATGATTGTTTGTTATTTTTATTTTATTTTATTTTTAAAGATTTACAAAAGTTTCATTAGCAAAGCAAATTGGAATTATTTAGTCCGGCTATTTCGGTAAGCGGCAATTCTGAACGGTCATGTTCAATCTAGAAATCTTCGTAGATCCACTCTCATCTTTATTTCTATAGAATATTGTGGACTCCAAGGCTATGATTAGCTGCATGCTGTAGTTAGTTAGTTATTCCCTATGCAGTACACAAAAACAACGAACTTTTCGGAATCTTGCTTTATTTTCCAGCATGATTGGGAAATGGAAATGTGGATATTCCAACCCGTCGTCGAGGTTTTCCACTACACGCATTGTCAGTGAGGGGGTACGGAACAGCTATTGCTTCTGGTTACACCGGTTTCTGCCACGGGAAATTCTATTCAACACGCTTGGGAAATAAAGTTGCTCTTTGCTCTGCTCCCAATAGCACAGTTCATTTATGGCAAAGTAGTGCGCATTATTTGCTTCTTTTGTACAGAAGCGGGAAATTTACCCGTGTCAAAAGTTTCCCTTACGATGCTAATGATGTGGGAGCGTAAAAACGGAGAAAACTCACGTTTCGCGCTCAACTCTGTCGGATTACAGACAGACATCGGCCAACCTATACCCTAAACTAGAAAAACCCGGTATTTCATGCCTTGGTTGCGTTTCCCTAGTTTAATTTGCCTCTGCATCTTCAGAGAACACTTGGGACACGCAATCAGTCCTTCTAGGCGTTTTCTCAATACCAAACTTCCTCACTTTTTCTTCTACCTTTTTCTGCTCTACTGGCAACAGAGAGCGATCATTGCAAAGGTACCTACGTATTTATACCCTCGGTTATCACCCCATAATTGGATTTGGATCTTAGTTCTATCATTTGTCAACAGCATTCAAGTTTAGTGACAACACCTACAAATAAGACGAAGGAAAGTATTTACCGTAAAACGGGGTATCATTGATAGTACGAATAATTTTGATAATGCGAAATGTGAATGATAAAATTTTTGTTAATCAGTTAAGCAAAACGAACAAAAAAGTAAACAGTTTCAGTTAGACACTTGTCAGAGATACTGTCATTGGAATTGACAATATTTTAAGTAGATGAAAACCCGAATTTAGTACTATAGCATTTAATTCCACTAGAGTTTGTATCTTTTGACAGATACGCGTTTTTCGACCTCCACTGTAAGGCCATCTTCAGTGTCGTTTACTAGACTCGACTTCCTACATTGTGTCATATTGGAAGCTGCACGAAACCATGGGCTACCTACAATGATTACCAATCTAATTCATCAAATGCTCAAAAGCCGACATCTCTTCTCGACATTGCGTTAAACAGCAATTGAGTGTTTGCGGATGCCCCCAAGGGGTCACCACTTTTGTGGAATCTCGTAGCAGATACGCTATTGAGGCAACTCAATAATTGCAGTTTTCCAACTTGTGGATTTGCCGACGGCTATCTAGCATTGATAGTTGGTATGTGCATAAGCACTAGAATGATGCAAATTTTGAAATGTTTGCTCCCCTATGCTTAAACGATTTTAATTATGGTAAATAGCAGCCTCCCAAAGTTTAAAGTTATTCGGAAGAAATTTGACTGTGCATACGCCATTTGAAGTTTATATGGAGATTACTATAGAAAACGCCAATCTTTTGTGTTCAGCCCTCTATCTCTTCGTCATAATATTTTATGGAAAAGTGAACAAATTCTTCTAATGTGAAATTCTCCCAGCTACAACTTTGCAGAAGATCGCTTTTTGATTGGAACTCAAGATAAATTGTTATTCATCATCATAAAGTTGGTTTGCATGTAGCATGCTTCACCAGCTGTTCGGCAGGCAACAGTGGTACTCCTAGCGGGAAGAATAGTTCAAAGTAATCCAGGCTACTATGTTCTACAGCAAAAAATCAGTGTTGCTCTGAAAGTAATTGAATGATCATCTCAGCATGATTCAGACTTTGTTATCAATAATCACAAATTATCCTTACGTCTTATCGAAATGTGGTCTTCGGCAAAGTTGTAGCTGGGAAGTTTTCACATGAGATGAGTGTATTCACTTGTCCATAGATTATTATGACGAGCAGTTAGAGGACTGAACACAAAATGTTTGCCTTTTCCATAGTAATTTCCATATAAACTTCAAATAGCGTGTCCGGCTAGTTCACGACATTGAAGACGGCCTTGCAGTTGAGGTCGAAATACACATATCTGTCAAAAGATACAAACTCTAGAGAAATTTAATGGTACAGTACTAAATTCGGTTTTTCATCTGCCTTTAGGTATTCGACTAAGCAGCTCGAAGATTTATTATCAATATTTTAAGCTTTATATTCGAAATTAGTTTCACTTATCCTTTAGAGCCCAGTTATAGTAGATAGGGACGTTCCGATATGACGAATCATGTTATCCAATAAACGCTTTTTTGCTGTTCGTGAAAGCTCAATTCAATGGTTTTGCGTCATGTAACATATTCTACAAATAATTAAATACACAAAGTTCATCGAATGGTAAAAACATGTTGGAAAACACCTTTCGTTCTTCGTATGACTTCCTTCCGATATTTTTTGTTTCGATATATCGAAAGAAACAAATATCAAAAGGAATCCGAAACACAAAGTTCTTTGTTGCTGCGTAGGTGTTAATTATTTTAATGTTTTCAACGTATATGATAATTCATTACTTTATTGGACGTTTAAAGAAGTCACGAGCAGAAAAAGGAATTGCATGTTGAAAATGATTCGATATATAGGAACGTCCCTAATAGTAAAACTTGAATTCGATCTCAAATCTTTTACTGAAAAGCATTTTTACAAATTAGGGTTATTTTCGAAATCAAAGTCAGGTTTTTCATATAACTTCAAACGCCTGGAGGTACAATTTACGTTAGTTACCGTAAAACGTGGTAACATTGATCAGCGGGATAACATTGTTCGAGTGATCCTCCCCGTTCTTTCTTTTTACTGCCGTTACGTCCCAACTGGGACAGAGCCTGCTTCTCAGCTTAGTGTTCTTATGAGCACTTCCACAGTTATTAACTGAGAGCTTTCTTTGCCAATTGACCATTTTTTGCATGTGTATATCGTGTGGCAGCGGCAGGTACGAAGATACTCTATGCCCTGGGAATCGAGAAAATTTCCTTTACGGAAAAGATCCTCGACCGGTGGGATTCGAACCCACGACCCTCAGCATGGTCAAGATAGCTGCGCGTTTACCGCTACGGCTATCTGATCCTCCCTGTAAAAAGTGCGAATCAACATTTTTCGATGAAACCTTTTCAAGGCCCTTGATACCATTTTTTATTTTCAAATCTTGTTTTGAAGGAAAATGATGAATTTCAATCCGATTTCTCATGACGAATTTTCATAAGGGGATTTTGATATTCCATTTGCCTGAGTGTAATATATGAAGATATTAAAGTTAAACATCTCGGCATCCAAAGGCGGCCGACTTGTGACCCTACTCGCGTTTTGCAAGGCACTGGAGGAATAGTTTGCAAACGTTCCTGATCTTTGCAGGTGATACTAATGATCCTAATGATACTAATCTTGCATAATGATACTAACCAGGGATATGCATGGAAAGCATCGAGAGAAGAGCGATACAGGTGAATGAAGCTTAAATCTGTTTTTTTCGTGAATGAGTTGTGCTCATTCAATTGGAATCTCCACAATCTAGTATTTCTAGATGAGATTTCAATCGATAATAGGGGAATGCTTAGTACTCATGGGTATGCCAAGGTAAGAAAAAAATTGATTTACCGGGGGGAGTTTAATCGTAAGACTCGAGTATCACTACTGTGTTTTCTTGGGCAAATTGGGATGTTAGAAACACTCAAGATCGACGGAACATTTACTAGATCGCGTTTCTTTGATTGCTGCAGAAAATTTTCAAACAGTGGCCAAGTATTTATTCATCCAGGAGTCAACTCAGTGTGGGTGTTAGACGATGCGCGAATTCACTGTGATCGGCACATAATAGATCATAGTATTCTTTCCGCCATACAGTAGCGTAGCTAGGGGGGTGCGGTGGGTGCGGTCCGCACCGGGCCCCGAGCTGCTAGGGGCCCCAAAATCGCAGTACGGATATCTCATAGCATTAAAAGATCGACATAGCTTGTGAGGAACTGGCAATTTGTAAGATCCAAAAAAAAAATGAGCATGATAAGCAGATTTGGATCTGCGATGTTCAGGGGCCCCTTTATTATCCCTTATTTTTAATATTTTAGAGTGGGCTGAGAGCTCCGGGAGGACCGTGACTGGGGGCCCCTAAAATGTGGGGCCCACAGCCACGGTCCTACCGGGGCCCACAGCCCAACCTTAATCTACCCACATTTTACACATTTTAGGGACCTCCTCCTGTATAGATATTTTTCTTGTTGTTGTTCAATCGATAGCACGCATGAGAAATCCGAGTCTTCTAATAGCTAAACGGGGTCCTGATGTAGATTCTGAAGTAGGCTGAACTACCTATGTTGAAGATGTTGAGTCTAATTACGGCTTTGGATTCATAATTATTTATATTTATATAATACTTCATGAATTCTGATTTCCAATCAAATTTAACCAAGTTTGTAGGCCTCCAGAATTTTGGAGCATTGGTGAAATTTTTACCTGTATATATTTTTTTACGATATTAGCTATTCTCATTGTCACTCATTTTAGAAATTTGACAGATATGTTTGAGATATTCTCAAAAGCATAAATTTTGTAGAATGAGTAAGCCAACGACTTTAGGTCGACTATTTATTTTCATTTAAATCCGAGACCACAACGAGGGCGCGAAAAAATATTAACGTTCAACGCTCCGTCATCGTAATCATCGTGATCATCGAAACTTCAAAAGCCGTTTTTCTGTTCAAAAAACGAAATTAATCGATGAAAATGTGTTCACTGTGGTTCGGTTGTAGAAAAGAATACAGTAAACACATTTACCTGATAATTTTGTTGATTTTGAACGAAAAAACTGCTTTTGAAAATTCCGAAATCAATGACGGATCCTGCCCCCTTAGGGTAGGCTTACCAGACGGTATCCTTTGGGAGGACATGCCCTCCTTTTAAATCATATATCCTCCCGTCCTCCTTTGCGCTGAAAATGTCCTGAATAAATAATTTGATATCAATTAGTTTTCTAATTATTTATTTGTTAGAATCTTTAGGTATTTATTCACTTCGAAAAAGGATGAAAGGTTCTTCTTCTTCTTCTTTCTGGCGTAACGTCCCCACTGGGACAGAGCCTGCTTCTCAGATTAGTGTTCTTATGAGCACTTCCACAGTTATTCACTGAGAGCTTACTATGCCAATGACCATTTTTTGCATGTGTATATAGTGCGGCAGGTACGAAGATACTCTATGCCCTGAGAAGTCGAGAAAATTTCCAACCCGAAAAGATCCTCGACCGGTGGGATTCGAACCCACGACCCTCAGCTTGGTCATGCTGAATAGCTGCGCATTTACCGCTACGGCTATCTGGGCCTAAAGGTTGAAAGATATTTCACTTTAAACCCAATGGTAAAATTAACGAGTTAAGAATTGAATGTGAAATAGTATTTTGGTGTCTTATCTAAATAATGTTCAATTATTCCTTTAAAAGTATACCTTTGAAAACTCTATATTGTCCCCTCGCTGTGCATGTTGAGCGACGTTTTCCATGCTGTTTGAAGACTTATTAATGGGTTGAAATGCTTTTGGATTTTTCAATACACATTTTTTGCACTCAAATTTAAAGTATATTTCAATTATCTCATATTGGGATTGAATTCAAAAACAAACTTATCAATCATATAACCAACCTTTATTTTATCTTAAAATGTGATATTGAAAAATGCATACCACGGGTCAAATTATTTTTTTAAGGAGAAAAAATAATTTTGAGTCATTTTATGTGAATATCTATTCCACAGAGGCACAAACCCTCTTCATCTTTTAAAAAATATATATAATGTAACAAATAAACTTTAACTCTCGTATGAAAAAAAAAAGTTAACTTAATTTTTCAGAATTATTCACCAAAAATATATTTTTTGGAAAAAAAATTCTCTATTAAATGAAATCAAATTAAATTCGGTGAAAAACAGACCAAAATTCTTTGCTTTTCTAAGCCCAATACAAAATATTTTTCTTTAAGGTTGTTGTTGTCTTATGTTTTGTATCAGAGAAAATAGAACACTAAGGTTTGTTGCTAAGGATTTTCGTCATAAATGAGTTCACCGCTAAGATTTTTTTCGGGGCAGATACATGGTTTTTCACAGTTTCAAGGAAGCAACTTTTTAGTTTATTGCTTTTCGAACAAATGACAAAAATGTCAATTAAAAAAAACTGTTTCTTTTTTTCTTAAAAAAAAGTTCTGGTATAACACGTTTTTGAAATGTCTTCCTTTTTCAGAGTCAGTGAAGCAAAATGTCCTCCTTTCTGTAATATTCTTCTGGTAAGCCTACCTTAAGGGCACAAACTTGAGTAAAAACAGATAAAATACAAAAAGTTTACAAATTTTTATTTAATGTATATTGAAATTTTTCAGATTTAATTTTTAAATCATCCAAAAATACCTACCAAAAATCATCAAAACTTATTCTCAAATGACCGTGAATAACTCATCAGGGCAATTCTTAAAACATTTCTCCTGGTAATTTATATAAAACTATGCCATGGATTTTTTTCATTAAACGTATTCAGAGATTCCTTTAAGATTACGTTGAAAAAAAACGAGAAAATATTTTCAATTACAGGTCGGACTCGATTATCCGGAGTATCGATTTTTATTTCACTCCGGATAATCGAATCCTCCGGATAATCGAATCACTAAGAAAAAAATTGAAATCTTCGACAAGAGAACTTAAATATTACCTTTTTTCGTTGTTTTATATATATGATGCGGTGGCGTAGCCAAAAAAATATTTCTAGGAACTGTAGAGGGTTTTATAAGAAAAAAAAAATTTTTTTAAACACTTTTTCAAACCCACCTTTCCTTAAATACGTTCAAAACTGCAAAATCATTCTTATTGTATATTTCAATACCAAATTATCTCAGATTTATGCATGAAAATTGAAAAACAAGAACATCAAAAAACAAATTCCGGATAATCGAGTCTAAAATTCCGGATAATCGAATCCCGGATAATCGAGTCCCCGGATAATCGAGTCTCCGGATAATCGAGTCCAACCTGTATTCATTTTTGAATTTTTTCAGGAATTTTTGCAGAAACTCTTTATTTTTTTCGGAATAAACACAAGCAACAAATCCAGGGAACTTTTTCCAGCGCTTTCATGTAGAAACTGTACATAATGGGTGATTTGAATAAAAAACTTTGAACTTTACTACATGTAGCATCTACTCAAAAACAAAATCCATAAAGTTTACTACACTTTTGGAATGAATAAAAAACTTTTCGAACATGTAGTACTTACTACTTTCGAACATAGAAGAGTGCATGGTGACGTCACGAAAAATTCTCCTTTTCTGTCCCTCTTTCATCACGCTCAATTGACTGTCCTGCTCTTTGACACTCACTGCTGGAATTGTTTAGATTTTTTTATATGGAGTTGACATTCACTGCTGGAATTGTTGACATTTTTTTTATATGGAGTTTCGATGTTAGGTCAGGCGTGCAACGATCTATGAGCAGTGACTGAAGCTGCACGTTAAGAAATTTCCATTCAGAGTGCAGAGTGATTCATCACGTAAAGAATAATCTATTCAGAGTGACGCTTAAAATCAATACAATCATGCATATGAAGAAAATGCATGGAATCTAATCGATTACGCGACAATTTGCACAAATCATGAAGGTGCTGTTATTTGACAAGATTTGTAGTGTAATTTTGCGATTAGTCTGGTATTCTCTCTATGTCTATGATTTTATGATGATGGTACATCAAAGAATTTTCTGGGTGGTTTTCGGCCTTCGCCAACGCCGATGATTTTTTAAATACTAGCTTAACATTTATCAAATTAGAAACCACATATTTTCTAGCACCAGTACTGAGATTCTGGTGAAATTGTGGTAGAATATTGATGCTCCCCGTATGTTTTCTTAACAGCATGTTGAATTCCGATGTACTAAGTGTTTCTGTGATATTCTCCTTATTTTGGTGGGGTTTCTGATACAGTGAAACCTCCATGAGTCGATATTGAAGGGACCATCGACTCATGGAAATATCGAGTCATGAAACAGTAATCCTTTGGAAAGCTGTTTCTAGGGACCATCATAGTAACCATGAAATTTCGTTTCTAGTATGGTTCCATGAGTCGATATCGAGTCATGGAACATCGACTCATGGAGGTATTACTGTAGTATCCTTGGAATGTCTAGAACTTAGAATGTAGAGATTTTTATGAGAATTGTAGTGATTCCATTGGTAGTCGTTAGAATTCAATGAGGATCTCCCCTAAAACACCAGGGTTCCCTTTGAAATTATTAAAATTCTTAACGATTCCACAAAAAATCCCATTGAAATCTATAAAATATTTACCGACATTCAAAACGTTTATATTAAAGCTTTACTTTGAAATTCCAACAGAACTGTAGATCAACGGAATCTTAAAGGTTTTGACAATAATTACAAAGATTGATTTTCGGAATTACAAATATTCACACAATAATTCGCAGGAATCCCACCGCAATCTCATAGATTCTTACAGAAATATCATCTCAAAGATACCCACAGAATTCCAAGAGATCAATATTCGGAATCCCATTCCCACCCCAATTCTAGAGTTTTTACCAGATTCCTAATATTTCCGCAATATTCCTAGAATGTTATTTAATTTTTCAGAATTATCATAAAAAATCTGACATCCCTATCGGAATCTCAAAATTCCTACAGGAATTCCGGAATTCAAAAGGAAATCTGAGATGTCAGAATTTACACGTGAAATTCAGAATTACTTTATCAATATCTGAATTCCTACCGACATCCTAAAATTCCTAGAAAATAACATAATTATCGTAATGCCAGAATTCACACGGATATTACAAATTGCTACTGCCGGTAATCTTACCGGAATCTCAGAATTGGCGGAGCGAAAGTTTTCGTAACCTCAGAATTCCTTTGCTAAACTCAAAATACCTACTTGTTTTTAATTATGAATCGTGGTTTACGGCCAACCAGCCGAGTGGAAGTTTAACAACTACCGAAAAGCTAAACATTACATATAATTTGCAATTGGATTAGATGGACAAATTGATGTGAAGATTTGCGAAAAAGTTACACGTCTTCTCAGTGAGAATCGAACTCACGACTCCCCGATCTCTAGTTGGGGCGCGTTAACCACTACGCCATGAGAGGACTCATGAACGCAGAAGTTAACCTGAATTCGATTTCAGCTCAATAATCACGTGGTCCTCTTTCGCAAAGTGCACCTCTTTCGGAAGAATTAGATGCCCATCCAAACACAACGCTTTCTATATATATCCAATGCCTAGCCCGAGAGCGCATTGTTTTTTAGGTATAGGAATAGCACACTACACTAGCCAGCAACTGCGCTGGCTGAGGTTTCTATTGTGTGGGCTTCCAATGGGTCGCGACGTTCTCAAACGACCGGTTACGGAACATGAGTCCGTTGCTCGATAAATACTTGTTTTAATTATGAATCGTGGTTTACGGCCAACCAGCCGAGTGGAAGTTTAACAACTACCGAAAAGCTAAACATTACATATAATTTGCAATTGGATTAGATGGACAAATTGATGTGAAGATTTGCGAAAAAGTTACACGTCTTCTCAGTGAGAATCGAACTCACGACTCCCCGATCTCTAGTTGGGGCGCGTTAACCACTACGCCATGAGAGGACTCATGAACGCAGAAGTTAACCTGAATTCGATTTCAGCTCAATAATCACGTGGTCCTCTTTCGCAAAGTGCACCTCTTTCGGAAGAATTAGATGCCCATCCAAACACAACGCTTTCTATATATATCCAATGCCTAGCCCGAGAGCGCATTGTTTTTTTAGGTATAGGAATAGCACACTACACTAGCCAGCAACTGCGCTGGCTGAGGTTTCTATTGTGTGGGCTTCCAATGGGTCGCGACGTTCTCAAACGACCGGTTACGGAACATGAGTCCGTTGCTCGATAAATACTTGTTTTTAATTATGAATCGTGGTTTACGGCCAACCAGCCGAGTGGAAGTTTAACAACTACCGAAAAGCTAAACATTACATATAATTTGCAATTGGATTAGATGGACAAATTGATGTGAAGATTTGCGAAAAAGTTACACGTCTTCTCAGTGAGAATCGAACTCACGACTCCCCGATCTCTAGTTGGGGCGCGTTAACCACTACGCCATGAGAGGACTCATGAACGCAGAAGTTAACCTGAATTCGATTTCAGCTCAATAATCACGTGGTCCTCTTTCGCAAAGTGCACCTCTTTCGGAAGAATTAGATGCCCATCCAAACACAACGCTTTCTATATATATCCAATGCCTAGCCCGAGAGCGCATTGTTTTTTAGGTATAGGAATAGCACACTACACTAGCCAGCAACTGCGCTGGCTGAGGTTTCTATTGTGTGGGCTTCCAATGGGTCGCGACGTTCTCAAACGACCGGTTACGGAACATGAGTCCGTTGCTCGATAAATACTTGTTTTTAATTATGAATCGTGGTTTACGGCCAACCAGCCGAGTGGAAGTTTAACAACTACCGAAAAGCTAAACATTACATATAATTTGCAATTGGATTAGATGGACAAATTGATGTGAAGATTTGCGAAAAAGTTACACGTCTTCTCAGTGAGAATCGAACTCACGACTCCCCGATCTCTAGTTGGGGCGCGTTAACCACTACGCCATGAGAGGACTCATGAACGCAGAAGTTAACCTGAATTCGATTTCAGCTCAATAATCACGTGGTCCTCTTTCGCAAAGTGCACCTCTTTCGGAAGAATTAGATGCCCATCCAAACACAACGCTTTCTATATATATCCAATGCCTAGCCCGAGAGCGCATTGTTTTTTAGGTATAGGAATAGCACACTACACTAGCCAGCAACTGCGCTGGCTGAGGTTTCTATTGTGTGGGCTTCCAATGGGTCGCGACGTTCTCAAACGACCGGTTACGGAACATGAGTCCGTTGCTCGATAAATACTTGTTTTTAATTATGAATCGTGGTTTACGGCCAACCAGCCGAGTGGAAGTTTAACAACTACCGAAAAGCTAAACATTACATATAATTTGCAATTGGATTAGATGGACAAATTGATGTGAAGATTTGCGAAAAAGTTACACGTCTTCTCAGTGAGAATCGAACTCACGACTCCCCGATCTCTAGTTGGGGCGCGTTAACCACTACGCCATGAGAGGACTCATGAACGCAGAAGTTAACCTGAATTCGATTTCAGCTCAATAATCACGTGGTCCTCTTTCGCAAAGTGCACCTCTTTCGGAAGAATTAGATGCCCATCCAAACACAACGCTTTCTATATATATCCAATGCCTAGCCCGAGAGCGCATTGTTTTTTAGGTATAGGAATAGCACACTACACTAGCCACTAATCCAATTGCAAATTATATGTAATGTTTAGCTTTTCGGTAGTTGTTAAACTTCCACTCGGCTGGTTGGCCGTAAACCACGATTCATAATTAAAAACAAGTATTTATCGAGCAACGGACTCATGTTCCGTAACCGGTCGTTTGAGAACGTCGCGACCCATTGGAAGCCCACACAATAGAAACCTCAGCCAGCGCAGTTGCTGGCTAGTGTAGTGTGCTATTCCTATACCTAAAAAACAATGCGCTCTCGGGCTAGGCATTGGATATATATAGAAAGCGTTGTGTTTGGATGGGCATCTAATTCTTCCGAAAGAGGTGCACTTTGCGAAAGAGGACCACGTGATTATTGAGCTGAAATCGAATTCAGGTTAACTTCTGCGTTCATGAGTCCTCTCATGGCGTAGTGGTTAACGCGCCCCAACTAGAGATCGGGGAGTCGTGAGTTCGATTCTCACTGAGAAGACGTGTAACTTTTTCGCAAATCTTCACATCAATTTGTCCATCTAATCCAATTGCAAATTATATGTAATGTTTAGCTTTTCGGTAGTTGTTAAACTTCCACTCGGCTGGTTGGCCGTAAACCACGATTCATAATTAAAAACAAGTATTTATCGAGCAACGGACTCATGTTCCGTAACCGGTCGTTTGAGAACGTCGCGACCCATTGGAAGCCCACACAATAGAAACCTCAGCCAGCGCAGTTGCTGGCTAGTGTAGTGTGCTATTCCTATACCTAAAAAACAATGCGCTCTCGGGCTAGGCATTGGATATATATAGAAAGCGTTGTGTTTGGATGGGCATCTAATTCTTCCGAAAGAGGTGCACTTTGCGAAAGAGGACCACGTGATTATTGAGCTGAAATCGAATTCAGGTTAACTTCTGCGTTCATGAGTCCTCTCATGGCGTAGTGGTTAACGCGCCCCAACTAGAGATCGGGGAGTCGTGAGTTCGATTCTCACTGAGAAGACGTGTAACTTTTTCGCAAATCTTCACATCAATTTGTCCATCTAATCCAATTGCAAATTATATGTAATGTTTAGCTTTTCGGTAGTTGTTAAACTTCCACTCGGCTGGTTGGCCGTAAACCACGATTCATAATTAAAAACAAGTATTTATCGAGCAACGGACTCATGTTCCGTAACCGGTCGTTTGAGAACGTCGCGACCCATTGGAAGCCCACACAATAGAAACCTCAGCCAGCGCAGTTGCTGGCTAGTGTAGTGTGCTATTCCTATACCTAAAAAACAATGCGCTCTCGGGCTAGGCATTGGATATACAGTCGACTCTCCACATCTCGATGTTCTGCATCTCGATATCTCTCCCTATGTCGATGATTTTTTCGGTCCCTTCAATCTGCATACATTTTCACTCTCCATATCTCGATATCCTCCTTATCTCGATATCTCCCTATCTCGATGTGATTTTCGTTCCCAATTTTCTCTCCGTATGTCGATATGCCCATTACCAAAGGCTACTAGACTAGATTTTAGAGATTCAAAACAATTTGCGAAGACGAAATGACATCTGTTTGTTTTTGATTTTCCTGGCAACGGAGTGATTTTCAATCTAGTATTCGTTAAAAATTTGTTCTATGTCTCGTTCTCTCTCTATCTCGATGGTCCCTTCGATATCGAGATGTGGAGAGGCGACTGTATATAGAAAGCGTTGTGTTTGGATGGGCATCTAATTCTTCCGAAAGAGGTGCACTTTGCGAAAGAGGACCACGTGATTATTGAGCTGAAATCGAATTCAGGTTAACTTCTGCGTTCATGAGTCCTCTCATGGCGTAGTGGTTAACGCGCCCCAACTAGAGATCGGGGAGTCGTGAGTTCGATTCTCACTGAGAAGACGTGTAACTTTTTCGCAAATCTTCACATCAATTTGTCCATCTAATCCAATTGCAAATTATATGTAATGTTTAGCTTTTCGGTAGTTGTTAAACTTCCACTCGGCTGGTTGGCCGTAAACCACGATTCATAATTAAAAACAAGTATTTATCGAGCAACGGACTCATGTTCCGTAACCGGTCGTTTGAGAACGTCGCGACCCATTGGAAGCCCACACAATAGAAACCTCAGCCAGCGCAGTTGCTGGCTAGTGTAGTGTGCTATTCCTATACCTAAAAAACAATGCGCTCTCGGGCTAGGCATTGGATATATATAGAAAGCGTTGTGTTTGGATGGGCATCTAATTCTTCCGAAAGAGGTGCACTTTGCGAAAGAGGACCACGTGATTATTGAGCTGAAATCGAATTCAGGTTAACTTCTGCGTTCATGAGTCCTCTCATGGCGTAGTGGTTAACGCGCCCCAACTAGAGATCGGGGAGTCGTGAGTTCGATTCTCACTGAGAAGACGTGTAACTTTTTCGCAAATCTTCACATCAATTTGTCCATCTAATCCAATTGCAAATTATATGTAATGTTTAGCTTTTCGGTAGTTGTCAAAATACCTTCCGATATATCAAAACTCATATCGTTTTCCCATGATTTTTACTCAAAAGTAAATTATTCCATTCAATTCCGCAAACTCAAAGCATGTGTAGCAACCTCTGAAGCTAACTACCAGTAGCTTTGTAGTAAATGCTACCTTTATTCCTAGCAATGCGTTGTTTGTAGTATGTTCGAAAGGTGTAGAAAGGAAAATGACACAAACATGTTCCACTCGTGTTCCACATATAGCGTTTACTACCGAGAATGTAGTAAACTCAACTTTACTACATTTTATTCATACGGCCCAATATTCTAAACAGTGCCAGTAGGACTTTTCTAATATTTTTTGAAAAAAAAATACACTACAATATTGCTAGTAATAATAATCTATCTGGCTTTCCTATATGGTTGTAAATTTATGAAGCTATTTTCAATTAAATTGCCACAGAAAATCCGAAAATTTATACCCGGATTTTCTCAAGGATCGTTCAAGAACTCCTACAGAAATCATTCTAGGAATTTATCAAGGTTTTAACCACAAACTCCACTGAGAAGGCCTCTGAAAACCACTAGAGGGATTTCTTGGCGTACCGTTGACCAAGAAATCCCGTGTTTTTTCTAAGTATTCCTTTACCACTAGCTTCAGGGATTCTTTGTTTTATTTATTTCAAATATACTTTCTGAAATTTATTTGAAAATTTTTCATCTGGTATAAGTAAGTTTGAATTCCTCAGATAATTGGAAATCCTTTTAGATACGTCCCTCATTTTTTCCAGGGAGCTCTTCATGGATTAATCCATTACTACAATAAGTCCTTCAAGTGATAAAAGCAGTAATATTCCCAGAAATTTCTAAGCGATTCTACCAGTTTCTTCAAGATTATTTTTATATATTCTTACAAGACTTCTGTTATAAGAAGTTTCTCAAAAGTAAAAAAAAAGAATCCAAAAATTTCAGTAATTTTGACAGAGTTTCAGGAAAATATTTTTACTTCAGCAGAATTCCTGTATGTTTTTTTTTTGTTTAAGGTATATTCCAAAATTTTATCTCAAGATACCTCTATGAGTTTCGCTGGGATTCCTCATAAAATAATATCAATAATAACTTCAAACATTTCATCTTGATTGCCTCCTAGATCTGCATAAAAAACCACAAAAAAAATCAATGATTTTCACAATACTAAAATAGAGCCGTTTCATCAGCTATTTTCCTATGAAAAAAAATATCAATTCCAAAAAAAATATCAATTCCACGGGCCTTTAAAGCGTTCATCTAGGTATAACCGTAAGCAAACTACTAAATACCGTACATCACACAGAAAGTTATCCAAGAGTTCCTTCAAAGATCGAAAGAGATGATCCAGCCTCGGGCTGCAAATCTCTTAAATATTGATGTCTACCCTTCAAAGATCCTTTAAAACAGAAATTTATATGAACTTCTGCAGCAATTGCTTCATATATATTTTTTTATTCCTAAATCCTCGTACCGGTTAATTTTTACTAGCAGAAAATATTTTGACCTTTGAATCATGTTTTTTTTTTTAATAATCAACGTTTTTGACAAACATTTGTAGGTATGTGTAAGCTAATAAGACATATTTTGCAAACCTCTATTTGAGGGGCCCCCAAATTTACCTCCGCACCGGGCCCCCAAAACCCTAGCTACGCCACTGCCGCCATACACTCCGTTCTTCAACCCTATAGAGTTTGTTTTCGGAAACTGTAAAAAGAAGTAACAGAGAAACTACGTGGACAACAACAGTGCTCAAATCATTGCCACAATGTCTGATACATTGAATTCGATTGCACCAAGGTTTTTCGAAAATGTGGATATTTACCAGGAGGAAAATTCAATCCAGCCATTGCAATGCATTGGATTGAACCACAACATCCAGTCAATGGGGTTTGAAAATTGAAAGTAAAATTTGAGTTAAATGACAATGTGATGAATTAACAGTAAACGTTACAATGTTTTGTTTTACATCAAAACATTGCACATTGGGGAAATCCTAAGCCAAAGGTGGAAAAAATTGATAACTTTCACAATAGAAAGATAAAAAATAAGTTTTATAGCTCATTCGAAAGGAAATTTTCTCAGGAATCAATTGGTGATGGTTTTATGAATGTGGGACCACTCTGGGATAAGCTATGGTGCCCGTTTTGACCCAATT